>NC_053389.1:802860742-803223983 GCF_905171765.1 Bufo bufo
CGGGTGGACAACCATACACGGTCTCCGACCTGGTAGGAAGGAGCAGGCGCTCGTCTGCGATCAGCCTGGAGTCTCTGGCGCTGCGCAGAGACCTCAAGGGACTTCTGGATCTGTACCCAAGAAGCACGTAGGACGGAAAGGTGATCCTCCACAGCCGGAATATCCTGGGGAGAGAATACCTCCGGTAACACGGCAGGTTGGAACCCATAATTGGCCATGAAGGGAGACGTCCCAGAGGAAGAGTTCACCGCCGTGTTCCTGGCAAACTCAGCCCAAGGCAGGAGGTCAACCCAATTGTCTTGGTGATCGGAGACATAGCAACGAAGGAATTGCTCCAAGGCCTGATTGGATCGTTCTGCGGCCCCATTGGACTGAGGGTGGTAGGCCGAGGAGAAGGAGAGATGAATCCCCAACTGGGAGCAAAAGGCGCGCCAGAACCTGGACACAAACTGACTCCCCCGATCCGACACAATCTCCTTAGGCAAACCGTGCAACCGGAAGACCTCCCTGGCAAAAATCGTGGCCAACTCTTGTGCAGAGGGTAACTTCTTGAGAGGAACACAGTGGCACATTTTGGAAAACCGATCCACAATCATGAGAATGACCGTATGGCCTCGGGATGCAGGGAGGTCCACAATGAAATCCATCCCCAGGTGTGACCATGGACGCTCCCCGGTGGCTATGGGTTGCAGAAGTCCCAACGGAAGGTGCCGAGGGGACTTACTCTGGGCACAAACGGAGCATGCCGCTACATATGCGGCGATGTCGGAACGTAGGGAAGGCCACCAGAACAGACGTGAAACAGCCCAGGACAGCTGATTCTTTCCAGGATGCCCCGCGGTCTTGGAGTTATGGTAGGTTCGCAACAACCGAGTGCGCAACTCCTCAGGCACAAAACATCTGCCGTTGGGTCTCCCAGAGGGAGCACCAGATTGAGCCGCCAAAATCTGCTCACCCAGGGGAGAGGTCAGGCTGGTGCGAATGGCGGCCAGGATCTGATTCGGAGGTATGACCGAAGTCGGAATCGACTCCTCCCTGGACAGCTCGGAGTACTGCCGTGATAAGGCATCCGCCCTGATGTTCTTGGAACCGGGTAGGTAGGAGACCACGTAATTAAAACGTGACAAGAACAGAGCCCATCTGGCCTGACGTGGTGTCAATCTCTTGGCCTCAGAAAGGTAGGTCAGATTCTTGTGGTCCGTCAGGATGAGAACCGGAACCACCGAACCCTCGAGCAAGTGCCTCCATTCTTTAAGGGCCTGCACGATGGCCAATAACTCCCTGTCACCAATCTGATAGTTGCACTCCGCGGAAGACAGTTTCCGGGAGTAAAACCCACAAGGAAGCAGAGGACCCTCTGGTGTTCTACGCTGAGACAGAAGGGCGCCTACTCCCGTCTCAGACGCGTCCACCTCGAGGACAAAGGGCAACCCAGGGTTGGGATGCGACAGAATCGGAGCCGACACAAAGGCGGACTTTAGGGCCTCAAAAGCTCGGATGGCCTCGAGCGGCCAGACCTGGGAATTACTGCCCTTCCTGGTCAGATCCGTGAGAGGCTTGGCCAGCATGGAAAAGTCCCTGATGAACTTCCGATAATAATTGGCGAAGCCCAAAAAGCGCTGCAGGGAACGAAGACCACTGGGCTGGGGCCACTGTAAGACAGCCGAAACCTTCTCAGGATCCATGGAGAACCCCTCAGCGGAAATGATGTAACCTAAGAAGGTTACCTGGGATCGGTGAAATTCGCATTTCTCAAGCTTACCGAACAGCTTGTTCTCTCGTAACCGTTGCAACACTCGTCTGACATCCAGAATGTGGGCCTCCATGGATTCAGAATATACCAAGATGTCATCCAAATAGACTACCACACACTGCTGCAACAGGTCACGGAAAACATCGTTGATGAATTCCTGAAAGACTGCGGGCGCATTGCACAACCCAAAGGGCATAACCAAGGATTCGTAATGACCGGTCCTGGTGTTAAACGCGGTCTTCCACTCATCGCCCGCCTTGATCCTTACCAGGTTATATGCCGCCCTCAGGTCGAGTTTGGTAAAGACCGTGGCCCCTTTAAGGCGATCGAACAGCTCGGAAATCAAGGGTATCGGGTAAGCGTTCTTGATCGTGATGCGATTGAGACCCCTGTAATCGATGCAAGGCCTCAACTCACCGCCCTTCTTTTTCACAAAGAAAAATCCAGCCCCTGCCGGGGACGAAGATTTGCGAATGTGTCCGCGTGAAAGCGCCTCCCTCACGTACTCCTCCATGGCCTCATTCTCCGCTACCGACAGTGGATAGACTTTGCCACGAGGAGGAACGGCACCAGATTGTAACTCTATGGCACAATCATATGGGCGGTGCGGAGGTAGGGCAACCGCGCGCACCTTATCGAATACATCCCGGTACTCCTCATATTCAGGAGGCAACAGAGAGTCCGAGGAAGTACACAGCAACTTGACAGACCCATGGATGCAACTAGCCCCACACTGCGGTGACCACGAGAGGATCTCGACCGATCTCCAATCGAAAGTCGGATTATGCTTCTGGAGCCAGGGGTACCCCAAGACCACCGAGTAGTGTGGAGACGAAATAACCTGGAGGCAGACCGACTCTCTGTGAACGGCACCAATGGCTATCCCCACTGGAAGGGTCTCATGAGTCACGTGTGGCGGCAGAAGGGGTCTGCCGTCTATCGCCTCAAGAGCCAGTGGGGAACCTCGAGCCTGCAGAGGAATGGAATTGGCGGCAGCGAACACACTATCAATGAACAAACCACCAGCACCAGAGTCCACCAACGCCTGGGTCGTCACCGAGCCCCCGACCCAGGAGAGGACAACAGTGATCAGTGGTTTGTCAACACGGGAAACCGGGGACGAGGAGACTCCACCCAAGATCTGCCCCCGACAGGATCTCAGTGTACGAGCGTTTCCCGGATGGTTCGGACATGCCAACCGAAAATGCCCACCGAGACCACAGTACATGCATCGGCCCTCACGTCTCCGGAGTGCCCTCTCCCCCTCGGACAGGCGAGCAAACCCCAGCTGCATGGGTTCACCCCCAGACAAGTCATCCCCAGGAGGCGTGGGAGGAGAGGGAGGCACGGGTGGGACAGCAAACGTAGGCACCAATCTGTTAGAAGACCTCCGCAGGTTCTCCTTAAAGGAAGGTCTCTCCCTGAGTCTGGTGTCAATCAAAATCAGGAAAGAAATAAGAGACTCGAGCTCAACTGGTAGGTCCTTAGCTGCAACCTCATCCTTCAAGGCATCCGAGAGACCATGAGAGAAAGCAGCGACCAGAGCCTCATTATTCCAGCCCACCTCTGCTGCCAGGGTACGAAACTCAATGGCGTATTCAGCTACGGATCGTGAACCCTGTCTGATGGACATAAGGAGCTTCGCAGCAGAGGCAGCACGAGCCGGCACATCGAATACCTTCCGAAGAGAAGCAACAAAACCGGAAAACTCGGCAACCACCGGATTGTTGTTCTCCCATAAAGGGCTGGCCCAGGCCAAGGCCTTGTCCGAGAGCAGCGAGATCAAGAAGCCCACCTTTGATCTCTCAGTAGGAAAGGCATGTGGCAGCAACTCGAAATAAATGCCCACCTGGTTAAGGAAACCTCGGCACTGAGTTGGCTCTCCCCCAAAGCGCTGTGGAAGAGGGGCAGAACCGGTCATACCCCGAAACACCGCAGGCGCAACAACAGGTGTCGGGGTAGACTCTGGCGCAACAACCGGAGCGGCAGTAGGAGCGAGCCCAGGAGCGACAACCGACCCATCGGCAACGGGAGCGAAATGAGCCGTGCGTTCAAGCAGGGTTTGCAACGCCACAGCGAACCGACCCAACAGGTGATCCTGCTGATCAAGTCTGGCAACCAGCGTGGGTAGCGAGGATGGCCCTGTACCGTCAGAATTCATGGCTTGGTCCTAATGTCACGGAACCATGAACCAGACGTACAACAAGAGATAAGTGAAAATAAGAAGGATGGTGAAACCGAGCAGAGTCTTTGCGAAGCCAGAGGTCAGGAACCAGAAGGGTAGTCAGACGAAGCCAGGATCAGGAACCAGCAGGGTAGTCAGACGAAGCCAGGATCAGGAACCAGCAGGGTAGTCAGACGAAACCAGGATCAGGAACCAGCAGGGTAGTCAGACGAAGCCAGGATCAGGAACCAGAAGGGTAGTCAGACGAAGCCAGGATCAGGAACCAGAAGCAGCAGCAGTCTTAGAAGCATGTGAACACAAGAGGACCAAGCAAGGAACTGAAGCCACAGACCTCCTATATATATGAGCTAGGCATCCAGCTCCTCCCAGGGGAAGGAGGAGCCGCAGGGTGGAAGGCTACAAGAAACCAAGATGGCCGCCAGCACATGTCAAACGAAGGAGAGCAGCAAGCAGGTAAGACCATGACAACGGGTGAGGAACCCGTCTAGGGACGTCAGGGCAGCCAGGTGCCAGCCGCAAGGTGAGTCAGGGGTCACCACCTTCCCTCTCACTTGGGCAGGGCCTTCCTCTTTCCCTCCCTCTGTGTCACGTATGTGATAGTCACGCCGATCGTGATATTATAACTGGCCTTTATTTTTTCTCTACTTAGAATCCAATATGGATCCTATTGCTGCCTTGGCAAAACAACTTCAAGGCCTGTCTTTGGAGGTGGCAGGATTGAAGGCGTCTGTCCTCCAACAACAGCAGCAAATGCAGCAGACCGCAAGCCCAGCGGTTGCTATGGGTAACCAGGTTGTGACAGAACCCAAGGTTGTTCTTCCTGACAGATTTTCTGGGGGAAGGGACAAATTTGTGACGTTCCGTGAGGCCTGCAAATTATATTTTAAGCTGCGCCCTTACTCCTCAGGTAATGAAGAACAGCGGGTGGGGATTGTCATTTCCCTGCTTCAGGGGGACCCGCAATCCTGGGCGTTCTCGTTACCCCCTGGTTCCCAGGCTCTCCGGTCAGTGGAGGGATTTTTTGGGGCTTTGGGTCTCATATATGATGACCCTGACCGAGTCGCCCTGGCTGAGTCGAAGTTACGGAGACTCCTACAGGGAGATCGGCCAGCAGAGGAATATTGCTCAGAGTTCCGTAGGTGGGCTACGGATACTCAGTGGAACGACCCGGCTCTCAGGAGTCAGTTCTGCTCTGGGTTATCTGAAAGGGTTAAGGATACACTGGCGCTGTATGAGACCCCCCTTTCCCTTGATGCTGTTATGTCTCTCTCTATCAGAATAGATAGACGTCTTAGGGAGAGACCGAAAATTCCTGAGCAATTGGTTACCTCTCCCAAGCAACAGTTAGTCTGTACTGACTTAGATGAGCCTATGCAGCTAGGCGGAACTTCTCGTCAGGTCCGTCCTCCTGAGGTTCGCCGTAGGGGGGGGCTTGTTTTTTCTGTGGGGGGCGGGGTCATTTCATTAATGTCTGTCCCTCCTTTCTCAAAAACAAAAGACCGTCGGAAAACTACTAACCCCAGGCTGTGCGGAGGATGTCAGCCGGGGGGTATACGTTTACTCCATACGAACATCTCAATTTGTGTTGCCCGCGGTTATTGTTTTTGGTGTTAAGACGGAGTCTATTTCTTTTTTTCTAGACAGTGGAGCAGGGGTAAATTTGATAGATGCCCATTTTGCTCGCACTATGGGTTTGTCTCTCTGTACGCTGCAGAGACCTATTCCCATATTCGCTATAGATTCTGCTCCTCTGTCTCAGAGAAACCTCACCCACGTTGTTCATAATTTACACCTTCGGGTAGGGGACCACCATAATGAGTGTCTTTCATGTTACGTTTTGGAGGGCCTTCCCTCTCCTGTGGTATTGGGTCTTCCCTGGTTGGTAGCGCACAATCCTGTGGTGGATTGGCAGGCCAGGGAGATATTGGAGTGGAGTGAGCATTGCAGAGAGAATTGCTTAAATAACAATTGCTTAATCGCCTCCATAACTTCCCTACCTTCATTTATTTCGGACTTTGAGGACGTTTTTTCTGAAAAGGGTTGTCAGAAGCTACCACCTCATCGTCCTTATGATTGCCCGGTTAACCTGATTCCCGGTGCAAAATTACCCAAGTCCAGGTTGTATAATCTTTCAGGTCCCGAGAGACAAGCCATGAAAGATTATATCTCCGAGAGTCTGGCTAAGGGACACATCAGACCCTCCTCTTCACCCGTGGCTGCAGGGTTTTTCTTTGTTAAAAAGAAAGATGGGGGCCTGCGTCCTTGCCTAGATTTCCGTGAGCTAAACCGGATAACCATCCGAGACCCTTACCCTCTTCCTCTCATTCCTGACCTTTTTAATCAGATTGCGGGTGCTAGGTGGTTCTCCAAACTTGATCTTAGGGGGGCCTACAATCTGATTCGTATCAAGGAAGGGGATGAGTGGAAGACAGCGTTTAACACCCCTGAGGGGCATTATGTAAATCTTGTTATGCCTTTCGGTCTGACCAATGCCCCTGCTGTCTTCCAACATTTCGTTAATGATATTTTTAGTCATCTCATCGGCAGGTTTGTAGTCATATACCTAGATGATATCTTAATTTATTCGGCTGATCTGAAAACACATGAAGTACATGTCAGGCAAGTACTGCAGGTCCTACGGACGAATAAATTATATGCGAAAATTGAAAAATGTGTCTTTGCCGTTCAGGAAATACAGTTCCTGGGATATCTATTATCAGCTTCAGGTTTCCGTATGGATCCTGGGAAGGTCCAGGCAATTTTAGATTGGGATCTTCCTGAGAACCTTAAAGCCCTACAACAGTTTTTGGGTTTCGCAAATTTCTATAGAAAATTCATTAAAAATTATTCAGTGATCGTTAAACCCCTTACTGACATGACTAGGAAGGGGACTGATTTTTCCAAATGGTCTGACGCCGCTAAAAATGCATTTTCCTCTCTAAAAGAGAGGTTTACCTCGGCACCTGTTCTAATTCAACCTGATGTCTCCCAGCCTTTTATTGTTGAAGTAGATGCGTCAGAGGTGGGAGTGGGGGCGGTATTGTATCAGCGTCCGTCTCCTGGCAAATGGCGTCCTTGCGCTTTCTTTTCCAAGAAGTTATCTTCTGCAGAAAAGAACTATGATATTGGAAATAGGGAAATGTTGGCGATTAAACTGGCGCTTGAAGAGTGGCGTCACTTCTTAGAGGGAGCAATCCACCCCGTCTCGGTGATTACGGATCACAAAAACCTTCTGTACCTCGAATCGGCTAAGCGTCTCACCCCTAGACAAGCTAGGTGGTCGCTATTCTTTACCAGATTTAACTTTGTAATCACCTATCGTCCTGGGGCAAAAAATACCAAGGCAGACGCATTATCTCGTAGTTTCCCTGGAGGGGGTAATGTTTGTGATCCGGTACCTATTTTACAAAGAGGAGTGGTTGTCTCTGCTGTACACTCTGTTCTAGAGGTAAAGGTGTTGGAGGCCCAGGGGGACGCCCTGGCCTCTTGCCCCTCAGAGAAATTGTTTGTACCGTTAAACCTGCTTCTTGAGTTATTAAAGGAACATCATAATTCGGCACTTGCTGGGCACCCGGGTAGTAAAGCAACCTTGGAGCTATTGTCTCGTCGTTTTTGGTGGCCATGGTTGCGTCAGGATGTAATGGATTTCGTGTCTACTTGCTCTACTTGTGCACGCGCGAAAGTCTCTCATACACGTCCAGCAGGGTCTTTATTGCCACTTTTCATCCCCAATAGGCCATGGACACATCTGTCAATGGATTTCATCACTGACTTACCGTTGTCTGCGGGTAAAACAGTTATCTTGGTAGTAGTGGACAGGTTTAGTAAAATGGTACACTTTATTGCGCTACCCGCACTTCCTAATGCGAAGACTCTTGCTCAGGTGTTTATCAGTGAAATCGTGAAGCTTCACGGGGTCCCTTCCGATGTGGTTTCGGATCGGGGAACCCAGTTTATTTCTAAGTTTTGGAAAGCTTTTTGTTCCCGTTTGGGGGTACACTTGTCCTTTTCCTCAGCTTTCCATCCTCAGTCGAATGGACAGACTGAGCGTACCAACCAAAACCTAGAAACATATTTAAGGTGTTTTGTATCTGAAAACCAAGAGTTGTGGTCATCATATTTACCGTTAGCTGAGTTTGCCATAAATAATCACTATCAGGAATCCACTGGCAAGTCACCATTCCTTGGTGCATACGGTTTTCATCCCCAATTTTGTACTTTCAAAGAGGGGGGGTCTTCTGGGGTTCCCGAAGAGGAAAGGTTTTCTTCATCTCTTTCATCGGTATGGCAGAAGGTGCAAGCTAACTTGAAAAAGATGAGTGGTAAATATAAATGCATGGCCGATAAGAAACGGTCGCCAGGTCCGGACCTAGGAGTGAATGACTATGTGTGGTTGTCTACTAGGAATATTAAGTTGAAGGTTCCCTCTTGGAAACTGGGCCCTAGGTTCATTGGTCCTTATAAAATAGTAGCCGTCATTAACCCTGTGGCTTTTCGCCTGGAGCTACCACAGACTTTTAAGATCCATAACGTCTTCCATAAGTCGTTACTCAAGAAGTATGTTCCACCTCTAGAACCATCACCGCTGCCACCTCCTCCTGTTATTGTGGATGGTAATCTGGAGTTTCAAATAGCCAGAATTGTTGATTATCGTCGGGTCCGCCGCTCTCTTCAGTATCTGGTGCATTGGAGGGGTTACGGTCCCGAGGAAAGAATGTGGGTTCCAGCGTCAGAGGTAAACGCCAACAGGTTAATTCAGGCTTTTCATGCCTCTCATCCTGAGAGACCGGGTCCGGAGTGTCCGGAGGCCCCTCGTGAAAGGGGGGGTACTGTCACGAGGGTATCAAGAGCCACGTCTGACTCCGTTATACCCGGGGTCAGGAAGTCGCAGCGGGTGGCTGCGCGCTCTATATCTAAAGATCACGTTGTTTCTTAGTGATTGTTTTCTGTGTTTGCCTTGCTATCCTTTTTGTCTCACTCAGGGATCCGTAGCTTCTCCTCCTCAGCTGTTTCTTGTCTGCCACTCCCAACCTCCTTATATTCTCCTCTCACACTTCTCTAGTTGCCAGTTATAGAGCTTCCTGCCTGGACTTCTATACTGACCCACTGGAGTTGTGAATCCTGGTTGTAGTTCCAGAGTGCTTCCCTCCGGATCCCTGTTGGGCTTTTTGTTGTCTCCTGTTGTCACCCACCTGGGATTATATGTTGAGTCTGTTTTGTCTGTCCTCCCCTTGGTGTTTTCCTTTAGAGCTAGTGGTGCGGACTAGTGTTCCCACCGCCCTGTTCACTATCTAGGGCTCAGATCTGGAACATCTAAAATCCCATGGATTGCAAGATGAAAAACAACATGGGTTTACTTCAGGGAGATCATGTCAAACAAATCTTATAGATTTTTTTGACTGGGTGACTAAAATAATAGACCGTGGAGGTGCAGTAGACATCGCATATCTAGATTTTAGTAAGGCTTTTGACACTGTCCCACATAGAAGACTTATCAATAAACTGCAGTCATTGAGCATGGACTCCCATATTGTTGAGTGGATTAGGCAGTGGCTGAGTGACAGACAACAGAGGGTTGTAGTCAATGGAGAACATTCAAAACAAGGTCATGTTACCAGTGGGGTTCCACAGGGATCTGTACTGGGACCAATTTTGTTAAATATCTTCATAAGTGATATTGCAAAAGGCCTCGATAGTAAGGTTTGTCTTTTTCCTGATGACACAAAGATAGGTAACAGGGTTGATGTTCCTGGAGGGAAACGCCAAATGGAAAAGGATTTAGGAAAACTATAAGAATGGTCAGAACTCTGGCAACTGAAATTTAATGTGGATAAGTGCAAGATAATGCACCTGGGGCATAAAAACCCAAGGGCAGAATATAGAATATTTGACACAGTCCTGACCTCAGTATCTGAGGAAAGGGATTTAGGAGTAATTATTTCAGAAGACTTAAAGGTGGGAAGACAATGTAATAGAGCAGCACGAAATGCCAGCAGAATGCTTGGATGTATAGGGAGAGGTATAAGCAGTAGAAAGAGTGAAGTGCTTATGCCGCTGTACAGAACACTGGTGAGACCTCACTTGGAGTATTGTGCGCAGTACTGGAGGCCATATCTCCAGAAGGATATAGATACTCTAGAGAGAGTTCAGAGAAGAGCTACTAAACTAGTACATGGATTGCAGGATAAAACTTACCAGGAAAGGTTAAAGGCCCTTAATATGTATAGCTTGGAAGAAAGAAGAGACAGAGGGGATATGATAGAAACTTTTAAATACATAAAGGGAATCAACTCGGTAAAGGAGGAGAGCATATTTATAAGAAGAAAAACTACCACAAGAGGACACAGTTTTAAATTAGAGGGGCAAAGGTTTAAAAGTAATATAAGGAAGTATTACTTTACTGAGAGAGTAGTGGATGCATGGAATAGCCTTCCTGCAGAAGTGGTAGCTGCAAATACAGTGAAGGGGTTTAAGCATGCATGGGATAGGCATAAGGCTATCCTTCATATAAGATAGGGCCAAGTGCTATTCATAGTATTCAGTATATTGGGCAGACTAGATGGGCCAAATGGTTCTTATCTGCCGACACATTCTATGTTTCTATGTTTCTCAGCTCAGGGAAAGCCAGGGTTTTAGGCACGTGATCGGCGTACAGGTGAGGAACCCGTCTAGGGATGTCAGGGCAGCCAGGTGCCAGCCGCAAGGTGAGTCAGGGGTCACCACCTTCCCTCTCACTTGGGCAGGGCCTTCCTCTTTCCCTCCCTCTGTGTCACGTATGTGATAGTCACGCCGATCGTGATAGTTTCTTCCTCCACCCAGCCACGTACAACACCAAGGGTCCCCGAAAGGTGAATTGAATTGATTTTTCGAACGGGGAGATGGTTAAAAAAAACGCTGGCTCCCTCCCCTTTGTTTGAATCCACGCCACGGTCACTGCGTGTGCGCCGTGCAATTTACTGTCACACCCGATATGAGTGGTATTTTCTGTAGTACTATTCTCATCAGTTTTATCCCTGTTACGTCCCATATCAGGGATTGGCTTTTGTGAAAAAAAATTTAGGCCGGGTACCTTCGACTGCCTTCACAGTGACAGACCAAACTCTGATACACCAAACTGAATTGATTTTAGGAACCGGGAGATGGAAAAAGCAGCTTGGTCGGTCCTCTTACTCCCAAGTTGGGGCACTGCACGTGCACGGAGCAATGTGCTGTGACACCCTATATGAGTGGTGTCTTAACTAGTACTATTCCTATCAGTTTAATCCCTGTTACGTCCCTTATCCGGGGACGTGTGTCGAATTGATTAACTATTGTCGAATTAACGAACCATTACGACATCCTGCAATAATTTAGTTCTGAGCTTTGTACTTGCTTTGTATTGGAATTGATGGGGATTTTTTAAATTGTCTGCATTATTTCTAATAACCTATTAAGAGACTTTATTATGATTTTTTTATTTTATGTATTAAAAACCCACCCATACAACTTAAAACAAAAAAAAAATTATGTTTTTTCTATGAAAAATTATCCAGCCGATTGCTTTTGGTCTGATCATAATGAAGCAACGGCCTTATCATCTGGGGTGTGGCAACATTGCCAACACACTCATAGAGGTGATGATCGCTTCATTGTGATACGCAAGCTTCTTCACCACAACTAGGTAACGATCACGAAGGGGAATTGACACTTGTATGTGCCTTTTTCTTTTGTTTTGTTTTTGCAGCCAAAGTGCAGCACTAGAGGCCAGAAAAATTAGGCATGTACACATGCCTGAAAAATAATGTTATTGTTGCAGCCGCTGTTGTAGCAGCGGCCGGAAAAATTTATGTTTTCAAGGCAGAAAGGTGACTAAAACATTGCGGCTTGAACCCTAGTTGGTGGCGGAGAATTCACGAAAGTCATCCGGTATGCAGACATTAAATACAGCAGCGTGGGGACCATTTTGAGGCCAAGGCATGTCATCAGGCCTTTTGTTAGTCAAACGTATCCCCCACTGTCAGTCCCTTCGGGATCCATGCCTCATTCATCTTAATGAAGGTGAGGTAATCAACACTTTTTTGACCGAGGCGACTTCTTTTGTCAGTGACAATGCCTCCTGCTGCACTGAAGGTCCTTTCTGACAGGACACTTGAAGCGGGGCAGGCCAGAAGTTCTATCGCAAACTGGGATAGCTCAGGCCACAGGTCAAGCCTGCACACCCAGTAGTCAAGGGGTTCATCGCTCCTCAGAGTGTCGATATCTGCAGTTAAGGCGAGGTAGTCTGCTACCTGTCGGTCGAGTCATTCTCTAAGGCTGGATCCCGAAGGGCTGTGGCGATGTGTAGGACTGAAAAAGCTCCGCATGTCCTCCATCAACAACACATCTGTAAAGCGTCCTGTCCTTGCCGCTGTGGTCGTGGTAGGAGGAGGATTACTTTCACCTCTTCCCCTGTTAGATTCCCATTGTGCTGTGACATCCCCCTTATAAGCTGTGTAAAGCATATTTTTTAGTTTTGTTTTGAACTGCTGCATCCTTTCAGACTTTCGGCAATTTGGTAACATTTCCGCCACTTTCTGTTTATACCGGGGGCCTAGTAGCGTGGCCACCCAGTACAGGTCGTTCTCCTTCATCCTTTTTATACGAGGGTCCCTCAACAGACATGACAGCATGAAAGACCCCAATTGCACAAGGTTGGATGCCGAGCTACTCATTTCCCGTTCCTCGTCCTCACTAATGTCATTGACGGTCTGTTCTTCACCCCAGCCACGTACAACACCACGGGTCCAAGATAGGTGACAACAACGAGCACCCTGGGATGCCTGCTGTGGTTGGTCTTCCTCCTCCTCAAAGCCACATTCCTCCTCTGACTCCTCTTCCTCATACTCTTCTTGCAGCGTTGCCGCAGGTCCGGCAAGCGATGATTACAAGGCTGTTTCTGGTGGTGATGGTGACCACAACTCTTCCTCTTCCTCTTCACGCTCATCTACAGCCTGATCCAGCACTCTTCGCAGGGCACGCTCCAGGAAGAAAACAAATGGGATGAGGTCGCTGATGGTGCCTTCGGTGCGACTGACTAGGTTTGTCATCTCCTCAAAAGGACGCATGAGCCTACAGGCATTGCGCATGAGCATCCAGTAACGTGGCTGTCCTAGAACCCCGGTCATACAAATACTCGTTGACGGCTTTTTCTTGTTGGAGCAGGCGGTCGAACATTAGGAGTGTTGAATTCCAACGTGTCGGGCTGTCGCAAATCAAGCGCCTCACTGGCATGTTGTTTCGACGCTGAATGTCTGAAAAGTGCGCCATGGCCATGTAGGAACGCCTGAAATGGCCACACACCTTCCTGGCCTGCTTGAGGACGTCCTGTAAGCCTGGGTACTTAGACACAAATCGTTGTAGGATGAGATTCAACACATGTGCCATGCACGGCACATGTGACAACTTGCCCAAATTCAATGCCGCCAACAAATTGATTCCATTGTCATACACCACTTTGCCGATCTCCAGTTGGTGCGGGGTCAGCCACTGATCCACCTGTGCGTTCAGGGCGGACAGGAGTGCTGGTCCGGTGTGGCTCTCTGCTTTCAGGCAAGTCAACCCCAAGACAGCGTGACACTGTCGTATCCGGGATGTGGAATAGCCCCTGGGGAGCTGGGGGGATTCAGTTGATGTGCAGCCAGACGCCGCAGCAGAAGAGGACTCAGCCGAGGAGGTTATCGAAGAGGATGGAGTAGGAGGAGTAGAGGTAGGCCTGCCTGCAAGTCGTCGCAGTGTCACCAACTCCGCTGCAGAGCCACGCATTCTATGCTTGGCAGCCGTCAGCAGGTTGACCCAATGCGCAGTGTAAGTGATATACCTGCCCTGACCGTGCTTTGCAGACCAGGTATCAGTGGTCAGATGGACCCTTGCCCCAACACTGTATGCCAGAGATGCCATGACTTCTTTTTCAATCACTGAGTAGAGGTTTGGGATTGCCTTTTTTGAAAAAAAAATTTGTCCGGGTACCTTCCACTGTGGTGTCCCAATAGCGTAAAATTTTTTGAAGGCCTCAGACTCCACCAGCTGGTATGGTAAAAGCTGGCGGGCTAAAAGTTCCGTCAAGCCAGCTGTCAGACGCCGGGCAAGGGGGTGACTCTTTGACATTGGCTTCTTGCGCTCAAACATTTCCATTGCAGACACCTGACTGTGGGCAGATGAGATGGAACTGCTGAAGGTGAGAGGCGGAGTGGCGGGTGGTTGAGAGGGGGCAAGGAGGACAGCAGTGGTTGACGTGGCTGAAGATGCTGGACCAGGAGGAGGATGGTGGCTTTGAGCTTGTGTGCTGCTTCTACTCGTCATCATGTGTTGATCCCATAGGCGTTTGTGATGTGCGATCATGTGCCTTCGCAAAGCAGTTGTACCTAGGTGGGTGTTGGATTTCCCACGACTCAGTTTCTTTTGGCACAGGTTGCAAATGGCATCGCTGTTGTCAGAGGCAGACACACAAAAAAAATGCCACACTGCTGAGCTTTGCAATGACGGCATTCTGGTGGTGGCAACAGCATGCGTTGATTGGCGTGCTGTCTGGCTGACCCCGGGTGCCGATACATGCTGTCTGACTGTGCCACTAGCTCCTTGCGACGACCTCCCCCTGCTTCCAACTCGTCTCCTCCTTCTCTCTGTCTCCCCTTCTGAACTACCCACCCTCTTCTTCTTCTCTTCGAGCAGGCACCCACGTGGCATCCACGGACACATCGTCATCATCAACCACTTCACTTGTATCTGACACCTCAGCAAAGGAAGCAGCAGCGGGTACAACATCATCATCACACTGTACGTCCATGTGTGTAATGCTGCCTGACTGAGACATATCCCTGTTATCTACATCCTCTGGCAATAATGGTTGTGCATCACTAATTTCATCCCACTGATGTGTAAATAACTCCTCTGAGGGATCAAGTGAAGCGGCTGTGGTGGCTGTGGTGGTAGTGGTGGTGGTGGCGGCGGGCGGGAGAGTGGTAACTTGAGAGCAGGTGACCAAAGCTGAGCTGGAGGAGGATGGTGCGTCAAGGTTCTTAGCGGAAGCTGTTGAAGATGTGTAAGCCAGTCAACTATTTTCTCCGAATTTTTTGGGTTCAGGGTACGTGGCCTCTGAACACTGGGCATTATTCCAGGGCCAGAGGAATCACAGCACCACGATCACGACCACGACGGCCCCTGCGGGGTGGCCTGCCTCTGCCTGTCATTTTTTATTAGATAAGTGTTACTATGCATGCAAGGTACTGTGCCACCCTATATAAGTGGTGGGCAGTGGGCACAGTACAGTCTGTGTGGGCCTGACACACACTGGCTTGCAACTGTGATTAAATCACAGAAAAAGATTAAATAGAATTTTTTTTTATCTGCGAGGTATTTTCTGTCACACCCTGTATGAATGGTGTGCAACTGGTGTGCAACTGCACGCGGCGAACGCGAACAAGCTATGTTCGCCGGGAACTATTCGCCGGCGAACTATTCGGGACATCTCTATTCCTGACTAGTGTTGAGCGCAAATATTCTAATCACTAATTTTTATCATGAATATCGGCACTTTGAGAATTCACGAAGATATAGAATATAGTGCTATATATTCGTAATCGCGAATATTCTAGATTTATTTTTCATCAGTAACCTCCCTTCTTACTGGTGGGCCAATGAGAAGGTTGCAATGTCTTTGTCTGAGCTTAGCAACATCCCTAGCAACCAATAGGAAAGTTGCCTACCCCTTACTATATAAGAACCTCCCCAGCAGCCATTTTCTGCTGTTATTTGCAGTTCTGAGAGAGAGAGCAGTGACATTGCTGTGCTCTGTGCTTTCATCTGGATCCTATTACTTATCCAATTACATTAGTTAGTTAGTTAGGTGATATATATAATACAGATAGTTAGTGGGAGATAGTCAGTGTAGGTTAGATCCTGATATAGTGTAGCTGATAGGTTCCAGTAAAGGGTTTTGGGTAGTGTGATAGGAATTACTGATGTCACAACAATACTTAGTGCACCAATCAGTAATATCTACTCAGACCTGATAAAATGTGAAGTTGCATGTATTGCGCCAAAAAATATGCACATCATTTGTGTCGATTTGCGCAATCACGAATATATTGGAGCATTCTATCTACATATAAAGCTATTGTTCTACCATGTATGTGAAATGTAATCAAAAACAGTGCTGTAATGTAAAATTACTTACAGTGATCAGTTCTTCCTCACTCTCAAGAAAGTTGCTGCCAACCATTTTCTCCAGTCTCAGGAAACTTCAAGCAGCTTGAAAAGTGTAGCAAAAGTGAGCCACGCCTGTATTGCGTGTGAAATACGAGCATATTACATTGCCGATTTTCGCAATGAAGAAAATAATGACTGGAGATCACGAATTCTAGAATTTGAAAATTTATGGCGAATATTAGGCCAAAAATTTGCGAAATATCATGAAAACGAATATTGCCTATGCTGCTCATCACTATTCCTTACATTGAGCCCAGCAGATGTGAAAGAATGGGTGATGGATCGGGAACCTGCTTCATCGGAGGAAGTGTAACGCCCCAGAGTGTCGTTACCACCTTTGCGCCTCACTACTATCTCCTATGGTTAACCTCATGTCATCCTATGTATTTTCAGGTCCTGCAAAATGTGTATTCATATTTCTTATTATGTAACTGTTATAATGTAATGTGCCTGGTACACCAGCAGGTGGCAGCAAGCATGGCAGAGCTATTTTGCCTAGAATGGAACACTTGTTTTCATTCTAGCTCTATCCTAATAGAGGGAGGGACTAGTTAATTTGGAGTAAATGTAGCTTATCCCCTGCTAGGGAAAGGAAGCAGGAGCTCGTCCCTGCTGGACGAGCCCTGCCTAAGACATTGAGAGCACCTTCAGCTCAGCTATATCAGGAGGCCAAAGCCTGAAGCCTCAGGAGCCAGGAGAGGGAGTCTCCATGGTATTAATTCAAAGTCTAACTACAAAAAAGAAGTTGCAGCAGCCATAGAAAGCTGAGTTCCATAGCTATCCTGTTAGCACAGCAGAGCCAGAGAGCAACAGATGCCAAAGCCTGCTGGAAACCAAGACAAAGTCTGCAAACTGTTTGGAGAAAGTTTAATGGCAAGTAAAGCTGTTTTCAACTTCATCACAAAGTCTGGACTCAAGTTATTCTCCATCCCATCATAGAACTACCCCCTTTTCTGCAAACGGAGGGCAACGTCAGGGGTTCCAGAATATTCAGGTAGGAGCACCGTGACACGTGCAACACCATTAAGGGACATTAGGCCACCCTACACCACTCTGGCATTCCTACAACTGGGTACCACCATCTACAGTATCACTAAAAAGGGGCCCTGTGCCCTTGTTGCTTCACTGCAACTGGTGTCACTACAAATATGTACTTTAAGAGACCCCAAGTAGTGCGCCCGACGTATATTGCAGAAGTCGCCCGGTTGGCGGATAAATATTCTGCTACTTGGGCGCCAGGAAATAGAAAAGGAGCCATTCCACCGAGAGAGATTTATTCTGTTTCTGGGGGCATGGGAACAAAGTCAGTGTTTTGTTTACCACGAGGTTGTGCACCTCAGTGACAACTGTCCTAAGAAGAGGAGACCAGCATCAACTGGAGTGATACCAGCCTCAAGGTCACCCCCAGCAGTTCTGTGTGCAGCAGGATACAGAGAAAGCCACAAGGACAACATGCAATTGGTCAAAGTGGGTGACAGTGGGTTTGAGAGATACAGGGGCTGACCTTATGCCTTGTACTTCCTGTGCTTGTGAGTGCTGAGGACATAGTTGAGGGCAAGACTTTTTCTGTGAGAGCAGTGGGAGGAATCCACCCTGCTGTGCCTATGGCCTGGGTGTGGCGGGGCGGGGAGTGATAGAGGTCAGGGTACTTGACAATATGCCTACAAATATTTTGCTGGGCAATGACTTAGGCAGGATGGTTTGAGATGATACTGTTGGCAAAATGTCAGAATCTAACACTGTTTATTCACCTAGGTCCTCAGGTAGGGACAGTGGCCAACATGAGGTAGGGACAGTGGCCAACAGTTCTCACGTGTCAAGTAATAGTCCACCAGATAGTATGTGTGCACTACATGCTCCAGATTACATTGGGGGTAATACTGTTGTGTTAGAAACCAAGCCTGTTCTTCGGTCCGTCCCCTCAGATATGGTGAAGACGGACTTTGTCGCTTCCCGTCTGGTGTGCTGTGTATAGGGTTCCCACCCCTTTTTTCACTAGTAAATATAAATCACAGCAAAATTCTGTTTCTTTGAGTTTATCTTTTTTTACTCAGTTTGCTCGGTACATATAGCTAAACGGCAGTGTGTGAACGTTTTCGGCTCGCAGGCCTTCATCAGACACTGAAGTATAAATGTAGAAAAAGACAGTAAGTAAAATAAAATAAAAAGTAAGAATCGGCATACTATAGAGTAAAACTGAATAGAAAATACAATGGCTGGTGCTCACGCTGGAAGCACAAATTATGGTGTCTCATTCGCATTCAGGCTGTGTCTCCTGGGGTACTGGGGAATCTTGACTTCAGACTCATTTGTTGTATTTTGACCCCAGTAGATTCTTATAGGAAACACTCTATCTCCTTGGATACGGATCTGCACACTCTTATTAAGGCATGTACATACGAGAACATTGTGGTTGTACACAAATATAGAATTTATTTGTTATATTGTATACTAAATTCTTCAGTATTACCTCAAAACCTATGGTGTAGGTATATTGATCTCACCGTTCACATATAGCAGTTTACATTGTAAAAGGCAGCTTCAAGGAGTTCCCTGGCATGGCACTTCTTAACACAATGTGCTGACGACAAGACCCGAGTGGTTTGCACGCTGTGCCATCAGAGCCTGAAGCGAGGCATTAACGTTCTGAACCTTAGCACAACCTGCATGACCAGGCATCTACATGCGAGACACGGGCTGCAGTGGAGTAAGCACCTTCAAAACCAAGAAAGGGCTCAGGCCCCTCCTGCTCCCTCTTCTGCTGCTGCCTCTGCCTCTTCCTCCGCCTCTGGAGGAACGTTGGCACCTGCCGCCTAGCAAACAGAGGATGTGCCACCAACAACACCATCTCCGTCACCAAGCATCTCCATCATGTCACACGGAAGCGTTCAGCTCTCCATCTCACAAACCTTTGAGAGAAAGCGTAAATTCCCACTTAGCCACCCTCGATCCCTGTCCCTGAATGCCAGCATTTCTTAACTACTGGCCTATGAAATGCTGGCATTCAGGCTGGTGGACACAGACAGCTTCAAACAGCTCATGTCGCTTGCTGTCCCACAGTACGTTGTTCCCAGCCGGCACTACTTCTCCAAGAGAGCCGTGCCTTCCCTGCACAACCAAGTATCGGATAAAATCAAGTGTGCACTGCGCAACGCCATCTGTGGCAAGGTCCACCTAACCACAGATACGTGGACCAGTAAGCACGGCCAGGGACGCTATATCTCTCTAACTGCACACTGGGTAAATGTAGTGGCGGCTGGGCCACAGGCGGAGAGCTGTTTGGCGCACGTCCTTCCACCACCAAGGATCGCAGGGCATCATTCTTTGCCTCCTGTTGCCTCCTCTTCCTACTCAGCTTCCTCCTCCTCTTCTACTACCTGCTCATCCGGTCAGCGACAGACCTTCACCACCAACTTCAGCACAGCCCGGGGTAAACGTCAGCAAGCCGTTCTGAAACTGATGTGTTTGGGGGACAGGCCCCACACCGTGCAGGAGTTGTGGCGGGGTATAGAACAGACCGACGAGTGGTTGCTGCCGGTGAGCCTCAAGCCCGGCCTGGTGGTGTGCGATAATGGGCGAAATCTCGTTGCAGCTCTGGGACTAGCCGGTTTGACCCACATCCCTTGCCTGGCGCATGTGCAGCGTACTCAAGTTGTGTGTAATAGTGTTCCTGGGTGTAGTAGTGCAATGACACTAACCTGAGACGGCTGACTCTCTGCATAGGCAGGTGATGGTAGGAAAATGTTCGTGACGCCAGTGCCAAGTAAACGGTGGCACGCCGTTTGCTGATAACCGGAATAAATGAGGCACACCGTGAGGTTAAAGCAGAACTCCAACTTTAGTAAGTTTTCATGAAGAGACAATAACGGAATCGCAGTTCCTTGGCATACAGTCGATTTTGCAATACGGTCGATGCAGGCAATACAGCTTTAGCAAGGTGATTACAGAGTGTTAAAGACACAGGACTTGCAGTACAGGAGCTTGCACTCTATTTCTGTCTGATCCTGGAATGTAGCAATTCTTCACCAAGGCCCAATAACCTAGTTCTGGCTTATATCCTTGGTTTTAGCTTTATAAAGTACCTCCTCTGTTCTCTTGAGTACCTCTTGCTTCTCTGCGCTTTGCCTCTGTCTCTCTCTCCGCTTCCTCAGGCTCTATGACTTTAATATTCCTGTTTCTGCATATGGGAATTCAGGAGGAGAACCTTCTCCTGGAACGCAGGCTTCAGGCCTGGACTGGTCTCTGACATTGTCTAATCTCCAACTGTAGATTACAGACACTAGACTCCGTCTCCCTGCCCTTTCCCTGACTGGGCCTTATATAACCTAGGGCTCCCTAGCTCCCTCTACTGACTAAGAGCTGGAATGACACCCCTAGCAGGCCTGTACATGCAAGTGTCACAGTAACAGGGAAATACATAGCAGTACATTACATAACATTTTATAAAAACAACATATACCAACTTCCCCATGATTAAGGAGAGACGACAGCACACCAAGTGACACTTTGGTAGTGACGGGTATTACAGTTCCCGTACACTACATACCCCACTGCTTTAAGCTGAGTACGACCTCGTACTCCATCATGGGTCGCCCAACTGGAATCTCTACCTGAAATAGAAAAAGAGACATGCAGGCATACATACACGTAATTCATCTGCATTTACATTTACATCAGGTCCAATTGGCAAAGGTGAAGTGTGGTGACAAGGGGCGTCGTTCTCTTCTCTCAGGATAATGAATGGAACGGGGGCGCTGATCTGGCACAGCGTAACATTATAACCAGGATAGTCCATGACAATGAATAAGTCCATAATAGAACAGTAAAATGGATAATACAGTATAAAAGTTCTTGGAGGCTCAAAGAACAAACATGAGTCCGTACCCAGGTTACTTTCAATGAATCACAGAGGCTCTCAGGCGGTGGAGTCCTTCTCTGGGCACATTACTTTTAACAGAATAAGAATCTCAGAGGCTCAGGTACTTTTGAGTCTGTCTCCGGGCACGGTTCCTTAGTAAGAAGTTGCACAGTAAAATTGCATAATTTAACACAAGCGCTGTAGTACCCCTGATCAACCTGAAAAGTGGGGTAAGGGTAAAAGTGCAACAACGGAACAGGCACAACTTGGTGAATACTAGCAAAAGCAGGCAGGAGATCCTGGAAACAAACTTGGCTTTGTTAGCTTTATTACTTCAGTGGTCAACACCTACCACTGAGCCGTGGACAAACTGGCAGCCGCAACAAAGGACCAGAAACATAGGACTCCTGTCCTGAAAGGGTTAACACCATATCTCCTTGGTGCAATAAATCAAAGGCCTAGCAGGCTGGTTCACAGTGGCATGTCATAACCACTTGGCTCTGCTGGCAAGTACGGCCGGTAGTAGTCCTCTACAGGAGGATGTGCCCACATAACTGTGTCAGGGGGCAGCTGTAGGGTAAAGGGGCCCCTAATAGGTATTGGCCCCATGGGCCTAGGGGTAAACCCTCTTGTGGACCGAACCGATCCCGGCATGATGACTGTGGGATGTGATGCACTAGGCACCGCCGCCGCAAGCGGTCCGGTGCGCTGTGTGCAGCAGTTTACAGCAATCGCGGGTCCTCTTTGGGGCACCGACGGAGCAATAGTAGCAGAAGGCGGTCTACGGGTGGAGACAGGCACCCTTACCTCATCCTTCCTTGGCGGTGTCCGGATCCTGGCGGTGTGTATCTTGCGCAGCTCCCGCAACTTCTCCTCCAGCCGGACAATCTGGTCACCGATGCTCTCTGCGTCAGAGTCGCTGTCATCTGCTGGCGCCGCCGGCACAGGTACAGGAAGCGATGGCTCGGACTCGGCCTTTGCAGGTTCTGGCGATGCGTCTGGTCCCTGACCTATCCGGATGTTCTTGAAGGTATCACTAAGTCCTTTTAACTGTTCCATCTCGGATATGGTTCTCTCCCGACGAGGCAGCTCGGGGGAAGGATAGGGGCTCACCCATTTCTCCAACACGGTTGGCTGCCAGAAGACGTTAGGCCCAATGAAGGAGCTCCGCTCCTGGAAAGCGTGATGGGCCGGCTCTGGAGAGCGTTCCGGTTCCCGCTCGCAGCCAGAGTAGTCTTCTTCCTCTTCTGCCTCCCAGTCCTCCGGTGCTCGCTTGGGACGGGTCACGGCAGTAGCATAAGGGCCTCGTAGGCTCTCGGCAGGGGTGTATTCCACTTCCTCTCCCTCGCGGAGGCTGTGTTGATAGGAAGGGAGGTAGTCTCTCTTGACAGACCTTCGATTCACATAGAGGTCTCTGCCAGTTAGATAGTCCTGGATGAACCCGTAGCCACGGGTTTTGTCAAATGACACCACCACTCCCTTTCTCCTTTCCAGGCGGGGTTGGGTGTTAGTGTGTCGTTCATGTATTGTCTTAGTCAATTCTTCATAGTAGATCTTGGTCTTGGTATTCCGCTTTATAGCAGCCTCTCGGATCTCCGCCATCAGGGAGGACCATTTGAAAGATGGTTGGAAAAAGTCCCTCCAGAAGCCGTAACAGTGCTCTGGTTCTTTCTCCCTTGGGCGGCAGGCGGGTTGCTCCGGTCCCGGAGAGTAAGCCGGTGGAGCCTCCTCTGGCTCTACACCAACATCAGACATCTTTGCAATCTCAGGTGCGGACGTTGCAGCAACGCTCTGTTCGCTTTCCAACATGCTCGATCCTTCTGAGGAGAGCGATAGGGTCATGTCAATTAAAGCAGCCAGCTCCTCCCATTGCACTGGGAGGCCGCCCCCCAGGTATTCCAGTATATGGAAGGCGGTGTCCATGCCGGCAGACATGCAAATGTCCAGATAAGCAGTGGCGCCTGACCTTGAACTCTTTCCCGCTCTTTCCTCAGAAAGGCGCCAATTTTTCCCGCCTTTTCGGGATGAAGATGACGCAGCAGCTATTTCAGCAAGCCCAGCAGCCATCTTTGGGTATAAACGCTGTCTATTCACTGACAGCAAGCAGGAATGTAAAAAGTCCATAAAACCACACTCCAATGTGGCGATTTTCTTCCTCTTGGTAGCGCAACACTGCACAGTGCTTTTTAGAAGTTTTAGGTACACTTTGGGTATGTTTTTCAGTCCACAAAGTCCACTTTCAATAAACAGGTAATTTGTCACTTTGGTCACAGGGCAGACTGTATAAGGCACAAAGTTCACGCTTCTTGCACTAGAAAGCGTGGGTATCCTGTTCGTGACGCCAAAAGAGATGTGCAGCGTACTCAAGTTGTGTGTAATAGTGTTCCTGGGTGTAGTAGTGCAATGACACTAACCTGAGACGGCTGACTCTCTGCATAGGCAGGTGATGGTAGGAAAATGTTCGTGAAGCCAGTGCCAAGTAAACGGTGGCACGCCGTTTGCTGATAACCGGAATAAATGAGGCACACCGTGAGGTTAAAGCAGAACTCCAACTTTAGTAAGTTTTCATGAAGAGACAATAACGGAATCGCAGTTCCTTGGCATACAGTCGATTTTGCAATACGGTCGATGCAGGCAATACAGCTTTAGCAAGGTGATTACAGAGTGTTAAAGACACAGGACTTGCAGTACAGGAGCTTGCACTCTATTTCTGTCTGATCCTGGAATGTAGCAATTCTTCACCAAGGCCCAATAACCTAGTTCTGGCTTATATCCTTGGTTTTAGCTTTATAAAGTACCTCCTCTGTTCTCTTGAGTACCTCTTGCTTCTCTGCGCTTTGCCTCTGTCTCTCTCTCCGCTTCCTCAGGCTCTATGACTTTAATATTCCTGTTTCTGCATATGGGAATTCAGGAGGAGAACCTTCTCCTGGAACGCAGGCTTCAGGCCTGGACTGGTCTCTGACATTGTCTAATCTCCAACTGTAGATTACAGACACTAGACTCCGTCTCCCTGCCCTTTCCCTGACTGGGCCTTATATAACCTAGGGCTCCCTAGCTCCCTCTACTGACTAAGAGCTGGAATGACACCCCTAGCAGGCCTGTACATGCAAGTGTCACAGTAACAGGGAAATACATAGCAGTACATTACATAACATTTTATAAAAACAACATATACCAACTTCCCCATGATTAAGGAGAGACGACAGCACACCAAGTGACACTTTGGTAGTGACGGGTATTACAGTTCCCGTACACTACACATGTGCTGAATTTGGTGGTGCAGAAATTCATTCACAACTACCCCAACATGTCAGAGCTTCTGCATAAAGTGCGGGCCGTCTGTGCGCGCTTCCGGCGTTCTCATCCTGCCGCTGCTCGGCTGTCTGCTTTACAGCGTAACTTCGGCCTTCCCGCTCACCGCCTTATATGCGACGTGCCCACCAGGTGGAACTCCACCATGCACTTGCTGGAGAGACTGTGCAAGCAGCAGAGGCCATAGTGGAGTTTCAGCTGCAGCACACACGGGTGAGTCGCACTGCAGAACAGCACCTCTTCAGCACCAATGACTGGGCCTCCATGCGAGACCTGTGTGCCCTGTTGCGCTGTTTCGAGTACTCCACCAACATGGCCAGTGGTGATGACGCCGTAATCAGCGTTACAATACCACTTGTATGTCTCCTTGAGAAAACAATTAGGGCGATGATGGAAGAGGATGTGGCCCAGGACGATGAAGAGGAAGAGGGGTCATCTCTAACACTTTCAGGCCAGTCTTTTAGAAGTGGCTCAGAAAGAGGATTTTTGCAACAGCAGAGGCAAGGTACAAATTTGGCCAGCCAGGGCCCACTACTTGAGGACGAGGAGGATGTGGAGGAGAAGGATGGGGATGAAGCATGTTCACAGCATGGTGGCATCCAACGCAGCTCGGGCCCATCACTTGTGCGTGGCTGGGGGGATACGGGGGACGCAGATGATACGCCTCCCACAGAGGACAGCTTGTCCTTACCTCTGGGCAGCCTGGCACACATGAGCGACTACATGCTGCAGTGCCTGCGCAACGACAGCAGAATTGCCCACATTTTAACGTGTGCGGACTACTGGGTTGCCACCCTGCTGGATACCCGTTACAAAGACAATGTGCCGTCCTTAATTCCCTCACTGGAGCGTGATCGGAAGATGCGCGACTACAGGCGCACGCTGGTAGACGCGCTCCTGAGAGCATTCCCGACTGATGCCGGGGACAAGTGGAAGCACAAGGCCAAGGCAGGGGAGGAGGAAGAGGAGTGAATAGTCAGTGCTCACTATATAACCATTATGGATCTAAGTAGGGGATACTGGCAGATTCCCCTGACACCAGAAGCCCAGGAACGTTCTGCCTTTATTACACCCTTTTGGTTATATGAGTTCCTGAACATGCCTTTTGGTATGAAAAATGCTACTGCCACCTTCCAGATGGTCGTGAATCACTTTCTAGAGGGTCAGGAGGGGTATGCACTGGCCTACCTTGATGACATTGTGGTGTCCTACACCCTGAGCCAACTAAAGTAAAAGTTATTACTGCTTGGCCCACTCCAACAACTAAAAAAACAGTAACTTTTTTTCTAGGGACTTCTGAATACTACCGGAAGCTTGTAACCCCATTACAGCACCCTAGCTAAGCCCTTGACCGACCTGACTAAAAAGTTTCCCCAAGTAGTTAGTTGTGTAACGCCCCAGAGGTGCATTACCACTTCTGCACCTCCCCACTACCTCCTATGGTTAACCTAATGTCACCTTATGCATTAATTTCTAGATCCTGCAAAATGTGTATTTGTATTCCTGATTTTGTAACCAGCAGATGGCGGCAACATTGGCAGAGCTAGTTTATCTAGAATGGAACCCTTCTTTCCATTCTAACTCTCTCTAAGAAAGGGAAGGGTTTAGTTAGTTAGAAGTCAGTCTAAGTTACCTGGTGCCAAGGAAAGATTCATATTTAATCCTGTTAGCACAGCAGAGCCAGAGAACAACAGACGTAGCAGAGCCGAGTGTGTTTGCCTGCCAGAATTAATGCCAAAGCCTGCTGAGAGCCAAGCCAAAGTTTGAAGATTGTTCCTGATGAACGTTTATTCAAGTAAAGCTGTTATCAACTACATACAAAGTCTGGATTAAATTTATTTCATCATCTCCTTCATCAACAACCCCTTTTCATTTGCTGCGGAACCAACCCCTGGGGATCAGCGTATCAAGGTAGGAGCACCGTGACACGTGCAACACCATTAAGGGACATTTAGGCCACCCTGCACCATTCTGGCATTCCTACACTGGATATCATCATATCACTAAAGTGGGCCCTGTGCCCTCGTTGCTTCAATGCAACTGGTGTCACGACACGCAAGAAACTATAGCCTTTGCCCCTCTTAAAGGGAACGCCCATGGCCTCGGTCGGTTGGCCGCTGCACTTGGACTCCAGAGTGTGGGCAGGCTTTCTCCACTCTGAAATTAGTGCTCTTACAATCTCCAGTACAGCAGGCCCCCAATTTTTTTTGAAGGTTCATAGTACAGACAGATGCCTCCAACTATGGGCTAGGAGCTGTGACAGATAAATGAACGAGGGGAAGAGCATCCCATAATGTACCTCATAAGAAAACTGTTCCCCAGAGAGGTGGCCTATACTGTAAATGAAAAGGAGTGCCTTGCACTTGTATGGGCCTTGCAGATACTGTTAGCGCAATTCATGCGCTTCTCCTTCTTCTTTGTGTGGTGCCAAATCAATTAGAAGAATAAGTATGTGCATGCCATACAGCTTTATAATGAGACCAGACAAACTAGGTGGTTTCATGAAAGCATCTTCTCATCTTCCTTGAGCCTTGGTGGAAGAGCAGGCGAGACTTTTTATTCACAGTACATTCACTTAAATAGCAGACATAACATCACAAAAGGGGTGTTCCTTAAGAAGAGACTATTGGCTCCTTAACCTGATAGGAGTGGTTTCACTGAGTCTATAGGTGTATTTGAAGACTGTAATGTAATCCCCTCTTCCCCCTCCATTATTGACCTTCTCATACATATGGTTTGCGGCCATCTAGTGGACAAAAATGTGTACTACAGAATATTCCAATTATATATGGATAAAATAATAAATCCTTCTCTCACAAATCCCTCCTTTTGCGGGCAATAGACCAGAGGTGAACAGGCAAAGTGAGGTACTCTCCCAACGCCCTAAACAGCGAAGAGCTGGACTTTCCTTATTGCTTCACCAGATCCCCTCAACTCCCTTTCGGGTTTGCCTTCACCTTGTCCTATTTACCCCGCAACCATCAACAAGGTTTTATTTACTTAAGGATGGAATAATCTGTGTCTTTGACAGGGGCACAGCACATATACATAGTGTGGGCATGGATGTATTATACATTTTCCAAAACAATTTTCCTAAAATGTAGAACTATATGACAGCCTGTTAAAACCAAATTCTAATAACATTGTAGTCACTGAACCAGTTCCCAAAACATTATTCTGGCCATTTTTCCCGTCAGTTCATTTGATAAAGTTCATCAGTTTCTTCAGATCCTTGGTGATCCTTCCATCAGTTTCTTCAGATCCTTGGTGATCCTTCCATCAGTTTCTTCAGATCCTTGGTGATCCTTCCATCAGGGGCAGTGTTGTCCGGGATGTAGATGCAGCAGTTCCTGTAGACCCCTCCTTTTTCTGCTGTCAAGGACCAGTCGGTTCTGTAGAGTCATCACTGGAAAAGAGCTCAGTTGTTCCACCATTCCCTTAACAGCATCACGGATATAATTCACAAATCTCTGTTGATGACAATAGAGATGTTAATCCAATCAAAAAAAATTATTTTTATTTTTTATTTTTTTATTTTTACTAATCATGGGAGTTAATGACTCAAATCCTGCAACTATCTGACTTTTAGCTTTAAATTAATCAGAAACTCTTCTACAGACTCCTATGGCATCCATGTATCCATGTATAAATGTGAGTCAAAAGATGTAGGCAGTGACCTCCTTAGTCGTGACCGGACATTGTTTTCTGATTTGATCCCACTCAGGAGGTGAGAATAGAACAAATGGCATCAGCACCCGATCAGGACTTGATCAGGGTACATTGACCACTTCATTCCACCTGCATCCTGGGTCGGAGTTTCAAATCTCCACACAATCACCAGATATCTGCGTTTTGATCATTTTGGTTGATAAACCAACTGTCAGAGTAAACGTTAGAGTCACTACTTGTCTTCTTCAGCTGAATTATGTAAGATCAATATCCTGGAGGGAAAACACCAAAGGGCTTTCCTGTATAAATCCTGTCTCTAAGGTCCGTTTGTCATTATATTTTAAATTTGGCCAAATATTTAATGCCAACTATAGGTAAGGATGTAGGAGCCACAGATGCAACTGAACATTGAGGTTTCTCCCTTACCAACATTCTAGATTTGCCTAGGGGATGTTGGTCACTTACACATGCTCCTAACACATATATCCCCAAATCCTGTTGGATAGGATTTCTAATGGACAGGAACAGAGGATTACACTCATCATGTTTACAACTGTTTGGTGGGGTTCCCTTCAGGATAGTCATCCTTTGCGACAAACCTTCAGCTTTACTGACTCTAGAGGTAGTTTCCACTAGTTTATATTTCTAACACTTTAGACTAGTACTCCATTCTGTTAATTTCCAATATGCACAGTTGGTATGGTCATATTTAAACACAATTACATAGACTGGGTCAGTCCCCGTCACACAGATGTACTTATCAGACCAAAACCAAGTGTCCTATCTGTCATCTGTCTTACAGTCCACTATACTGCAAAAGTCAACTTAGTTGTTCCTGACTCATCTTGATAATATATCACCGTTGGAATTTGATTTGACTGATTTCCCCTTTGTACAATATGGAACAAACAATAAGGCATGAAACGACATTATGGCTCTTATAGTCCTGGCACTTGATTGCAATACGATCAGTTTCTCCTTGCAATTCGACAGCAGTGGCGGCGGTTATCAGGACCTGATGTAGGTCTTCAAACCGTAGCTCTAGGACTTTCCGCACATCTTTCACCACTATCCAATCTCCTGATTGTGAAGAATGAATCGCTTCTATACAGTCTGGATTCTAGGAAACAACTAAAACTTGGAAATACACATTAGACAAAAACTTGTGCAACAGACAACATAATTTTGGAAAACTACTATGCTGCATCTAGAACTATTGGGGAAATAGACACCTAATCCAGGAGCATTCCCAAAGAGTACTTCATAAGGACTTAGGGCTATCTTCCGGTTAGATGTATATCGGATGGAGAAAAACCCCAGGGATAGGTACTCTCACCTCAGTCAGTATCTTTTAGCTGTAGCCTTTGCTACAGGCCAAATCTCCGAATATCCTGGAAAGAGATCAATATAGACACAGACATATTCACACTGTTCCACCTTTGTTCTGAATGTAGTCAATCCGCAGTCTCTGAAATGGGTAAGATGACCTTGGCATATGCCTTCCTGGAACTCCCATAGTTCTCCCATCATTATTACAGCAACTAACCTAGTGGCAGCATTGTTGAACCCAGGAGTCATCCACCACAGAACCCAATCACACCTTCTCTCTCTCGATTTGCCCATGTTCTAAATCCATCCTCTTTAGGTAGAGTGCCCTCTGAAGGAAAAGTTTCTTACCAACTCTCCAGAGTCCTATTATCACTTCTACCTTTATCCTTTGATGTTTCCTTTCAGCCTCTGTAACCTGTATCTGAAAAAGACAAACTTTTTGGAAGTCCACTGGCCTTAAGCCATCCTATATCACACAGATTTCCACTTAGGGTAGACTTCAGGTAATAATGTAACCTCTACCTCCTCAGGCAGCATCAGGGCATCAAACATCTTTCATACACTCAGCATTCATTATTGATGGGCTTAGCCATGGATCCAACAAAATCTCTGCTTCACTAGATTAGACCATAATAATGAGTGATACCGAAGGCATACCTGGATGTTAGCAGTCTTACCCTCAGCCATCTTACCAACCTCAGCGAGTGTCTTCAGCTCTGTCTCCTGCACTACCATTGCTGGACGGAGTGGTTCTTTCTTGACAACATCAGATTAAGTAGGAACAGCATATCCTGTCCGAAATGATCCATCTTCCAGGAACCTGAAATGATCTACCAGAAACTCAAAAATGTGGTTATTAAATGGAGACATTAAATTTGAATTAGAATTTTTATATTTTTATTTACAGAGGTGGGAAAAAGTATTTGTATTTACTACTCCCAGCCTCCCCCCTTCCAGATGCAGCAGAGTGATCGGATCTAATTTTTGCACACCCTTAAGACAGTGATTAATTGGTGAGAGGATTAGGAATTGCATTACTATATGCTCCTACACATGTGATACTACCTTCAGTCATGAGAGATCATGGAACATGTTTGCTATGAAGCAATGGAATTAGATCCCAAGGATTATATAAATAATAGGGATCCAGTATTTGATTCTGGGTTGTTAATTTCCTATGGGTGTTTCATTTGAAGGGTCTGAACATTTGTCTTCCTCCCACAGGCGAGGAAGTGGGCAAGTACATACAAAGTCTTCCTTTCCCCCTTGTGGGCAGGACTGATATGCAGCCACCCCCGCCTTAGTTCTTTGTTTGATTTAACTTTAACAATATGACAAAATAGGGACAAAATGAACTTCTCTCAAGCCTAGCCAACACTAGACCTTTCTAGATGATTCTCAAGATCATACACAAAGGCAGTACTTAGGATTTTCTCATGCATAGCTAAAGTAATCTCAAAAATCCAAATCCACCCAACTTTTCTGGAGTCTAGTGAAAACTTTCTCCACACACTCTGTCCTGAGGACAATGTGACTGACTGATGATCTAAACACTTCATCACAGACTCACTGATCTTCACTATGCATTAAATCCCCAGCTCTACATTGGACTCAATTTTCCAAATCTCATAAATAATATGAGAAAACTCTCCATATTTTAACTAATTTTCTATAAAGCAGCATAAGTAAGTCCTCTGAATTGGGAATTCTATTCATCGTGGCAAAATTGATGTTACTACTGGGTATAGTATATGTCATATATCATATAATGATGCAGATATCCCTACACTTTTCACTCATACCTGACTAAGGACTTAGAATGGGTGCAATCTAGATTGAGTAGACTGGCCTGGAATATTTCTAGTAGGCATCATAGGGGCAATTACTGCAGGTACCTTTTTAACTGATGGGACATACAATTGGGAAGGGTTATTTTCAGACATCACTGGATATAATCAAACATGTTACTTGCACACACACTCATCCCCCATAAGGCCTAAGGAAAGAGTTTTTGGGGGGTGGGGAAGGGCTAGAGGGAGCACAAAAGCCACAGTGGGTGGTGCTGATTAGCACATTCCAGCACCTGGTGTATAGGAGGGGCTGACAGAAAAAGCAATAGGTAGTCTTTGATGGACCACAAGACCCAGGATTACTTTTTTTTTTTTTTACAACACGTGGTGGGGGGGAAGGGAATGCCGCATGGCCAACTCTCTTTGTTCCCTTACCACACCCAAATCCTCAATTTTACTATAGCAGTATTGTCCATTCTCCTCAATTACTTTCAACTTTCCATATACACTTTTCCACAAACTTTAATTTAATCTATCTCCTACTGCATTTGCAACATCTAGGGGGAACTTTTACACAAAGCTGCATATTTACGGATAATACCGGAAATCGCTGCTACTTAGAATGACAGAATGCTTTCAACTTTTATTTCTAACTGAAACTTTTCCTTTCTTTTTCTCTCATCAACTGAGCCGCCGTTAATATCTCTTTTCACTCTGTCCTGCAACATTAGAATTTCCCATTATTGTAGTTGCACGAAGATCAAACAATTGCTACTTATCAAACCCGCAAACTTAAGCGTAGTTGCACAAAGATCAAACGGAATCCGATTACTATAAGTAATCGCCACCGAACCCACAAACTTAAGCGCAGTTGCACAAAGATCAAATGATATAATAGTATTGAGCCCACAATCTCTCAAAGTGAAGACCCCTCGTCAATTCACCGGGATACAAAATCTTAATAACTTCCAATTGCCTATGAGACAATTGGTATTAACCCTTTTCCCAAGGTTCTCGTCAGAACCTTGACTGGGAACTAATTCTACGTCACAGGATATCCGGCTCAGCTGTCTGACAATTTCCGTTTAGTTTCAGCATGTTCTACCACACAAAGAAGGAATATTTCAACAGGTTCTTTCTAACAGACAGATCAGCTATAATTTGAACCCTTATATCGCGATAACACCAATTCAACTCTTGAGAACCCACAAAAGCGGAAGTTACAGAGGAGATTCGTAAGAAATAAAGCTTTCTTACCTTGCCGGCATGTGATCTCGTCTGATGGTTCCGTTTAAGTTGCTCTCGTGGCGTTTGAATCGGAAGTTACGCAAGCTATCTGCCCCACGCTCGGCGCCATTTTGTTAGCGCAATTCATGCGCTTCTTCTTCTTCTTTGTGTGGTGCCAAATCAATTAGAAGAATAAGTATGTGCATGCCATACAGCTTTATAATGAGACCAGACAAACTAGGTGGTTTCATGAAAGCATCTTATCATCTTCCTTGAGCCTTGGTGGAAGAGCAGGCGAGACTTTTTATTCACAGTACATTCACTTAAATAGCAGACATGACATCACAAAAGGGGTGTTCCTTAAGAAGAGACTATTGGCTCCTTAACCTGATAGGAGTGGTTTCACTGAGTCTATAGGTGTATTTGAAGACTGTAATGTAATCCCCTCTTCCCCCTCCATTATTGACCTTCTCATACATATGGTTTGCGGCCATCTAGTGGACAAAAATGTGTACTACAGAATATTCCAATTATATATGGATAAAATAATAAATCCTTCTCTCACAATACAGACCTACCTGTGTAGTGTCCCACTCCAGGTGCATGGGAACAGAACACTCCAAAATTGTCTGTGCCATCCTATGTTTTTTTGCACTTTTTATTGTATTTTTATTTGTCACAGCTGCTAAATTCCCATTTCAGGCTGGTTCAATGCATTACACACAGTCAACACTAGGTGACACTTTCACACCATTTATTTAGGTCAGCACACAGGAAGTTAGCGAAGATGAGATTAGGAGGAGGAGGAGAGGAGTCAAACATTGGGAAAAATACTTGAACTTTTGGAATCCAGCAGTAGGAATTAGTAATCCTGCATTCTAGAGCCCTAAGCCAAGGCACTACTTGGACTATAGTTGAGACAACCTTTTCAAAGAATGAAGCAAAGAGTTTGCCTGCCATAAGGGAGATCGCCCTTGGGTTGTATACTATTAGTATCAGAGGATCCATATTTTTGCAAGACTGAATAGCCAGAACAAGATCAGGAACCAAGCACAAGTGAGATCATCAATCCTGTACAAGTTGAGCTGAAACCTACATATATCACATCACAAAGCCTGCTAATTGGGATTTGCAGCTTTACAATTGTAACAAACTTCAAGCTAAGACGAAGTGCTGCTATTGAATGATACTTATTGCAAGACTACAGTTTACAAGTAAAGTTCACGTTTGGTTCAACAACTGCCTCTCTCATCATTCTACTCCATCTTCTTATTGCACCTAACGGTGCTGGGGTCACGAACAACAACACAGGGGCCCAGCCGCAAAAGCACCTTAAATACCCATTACCATCAAGGGCATATCAACTTCCATCTGGCTGGTGTTCCCTGCAATAGAGAGTGCCCTGGAGGATTTAGTGCTGTTTTCCCCAACACTGCCCAGGGGACAACTGAACGGTGGCGTTTTGGTGTCCGCCTGACGATGCAGAGGCAAACGGATCCGTCCTGACACATAATGTAAGTCAATGGGGACGGATCCGTTTTCACTGACACAATCTGGCACAATAGAAAACGGATCCGTCCCATTGACTTTCAATGGTGTTCAAGACGGATCCGTTTTGGCAATGTTAAAGATAATACAAACGGATCCGTTCTGAACAGATGCATGCAGTCAGGGGCGGACTGACAGGTCGGGCATTTCGGACGTGGTCCGAGGGCCCGGCCAGGATAGGGGCCCGCCGCAGCTGTACTAAAGAGTTTTTTTTCACCGCCTATTTCGCGTCCCCTCGTCACGTGACCTATTCCTCCCAGTAGCCCATACATTACAGGCTTTTTCTAGTTGGAAGAGGCTAAAAGACCTTTCATGATGTCACGACCACGTGATCCTGCGTGGGCGGAGTCAGTCTCCTGGGCTGGCTGTTCAGCGTGAGGAGGTAAAGGACCTGTGATGATGTCAAGACCATGTGATCCTGTGTGGGAGGAGTCAGGCTCAGAGGCTGTGCAACTGGAGGAGGTAAAGGACCTGTGATGATGTCAAGACCATGTGATCCTGTGTGGGAGGAGTCAGGCTCACAGGCTGTGCAGTGCAACTGGAGGAGGTAAAGGACCTGTGATGCTGTATGGGCGAAGTCAAGTGAGATTCCCTAGGTAAAGTCTGTGACCAGGGCCCCACCTATATTGCAGATCTACAACTTCTTGCCCACCAAAGACTGCCAGGACATGCTCAGAGTTTTAGCAGCAGCCTCAGAGCCACAGGTTGGAAAATATTGGTCTACAGAATTATTTATATATCTTAAGGCCTCTTTCACACTTGCGTTGTCCGGATCCGGCGTGTACTCCATTTGCCGGAATTACACGCCGGATCCGGAAAAACGCAAGTGAACTGAAAGCATTTGAAGACGGATCCGTCTTCAAAATGCGTTCAGTGTTACTATGGCAGCCAGGATGCTATTAAAGTCCTGGTTGCCATAGTAGTAGTGGGAAGCGGGGGAGCAGTATACTTACAGTCCGTGGATGACGTGCCATGCGATCACGTCATCCATGCGCTTGGGGCGCCCTAACGTCACTCTGAAGCGCCCCGGGAGCCGCACGGACGGTAAGTATACTGCTCCCCCGCTACACTTTACCATGGCTGCCAGGACTTTAGCGTCCCGGCAGCCATGGTAACCATTCAGAAAAAGCTAAACGTCGGATCCGGTAATGCGCCGAAACGACGTTTAGCTTAAGGCTGGATCCGGATCAATGCCTTTCAATGGGCATTAATTCCGGATCCGGCCTTGCGGCAAGTGTTCAGGATTTTTGGCCGGAGAAAAAAGCGCAGCATGCTGCGGTATTTTCTCCGGCCAAAAAACGTTCCGGTCCGGAACTGAAGACATCCTGATGCATCCTGAACGGATTTCTCTCCATTCAGAATGCATTAGGATAAAACTGATCAGGATTCTTCCGACATAGAGCCCCGACGACGGAACTCTATGCCGGAAGAAAAGAACGCAAGTGTGAAAGAGCCCTTGTAATAGTTCATTTGGCTTTATTTGTGTCATCCTCTAGGCTCAAACTTGCTTGTCTAAAATAAATATTTTCTTTCCTTCTTGGTCTATAGTTTCTGAGTTTCTTTGTGAATGTACACTACTTGAAATATATCAAATTCCCTTTTGTCCTCTTAGTGAAATTGGCACCTCCTAACCTCCAATGGCATCAGGGATCCAACAACTTTTATATTTTAAAGGGTTGTCAATTATCCTATTAGGGTATCCTAGATTGGTCCTAGAAGGGGCCTATGTTTTATATGTTCATTAATTAGCACAACTGTGTGTGTCTGCCTGCCCCTTACCTCATCCTAGTGGTGGTCCCAGCCCTTCTGTACCTTGGTGCCTCCATTACAGCACCTGTGTTACAGTGTGTCAGCCCACAGAGAGCCCTGCATACAACCTGCTGACTGTCTCCATCTAACATAAGCTTTTCCAGGGTGAGATCCACCTGAAGCTGCTCGGTTCTTTCTTTCAGCCAGATGTTCTCTGTGATTTCTGGGATCTGTCTACAGTACTCTGTGAGAGTCTCTCCCTGTGTGTGTGTGTCTCTCCATGTGTGTGTGTCTGTCTGTAGCTCTCCGTGTGTGTGTGTGTGTGTCTGTGGTTCTCCGTGTGTATGTGTGTCTGTGTCTCTCCGTGTGTGTGTCTGTGTCTCTCCGTGTGTGTGTGTCTCTCCGTGTGTGTGTCTGTGTCTCTCCCTGTGTCTGTGTCTCTCCGTGTGTCTGTCTGTGTCTCTCCGTGTGTCTGTCTGTGTCTCTCCGTGTGTCTGTCTGTGTCTCTCCGTGTGTGTGTGTGTGTCTGTGTCTCTCCGTGTGTGTGTGTGTCTGTGGCTCTCCCTGTGTGTGTGTGTGTCTCTCCCTGTGTGTCACCATCACCATGCCCACAGTGTTCCTATGTCTTGACGCAGATGCATCAAGACATTCTGTGCGGGGCAAGAAGAAAAGGAGGAGGCAGCGCCGCCAGCATGGAGTCCGTGGGAGAGACATAGGGAAGTGTGTTGAGCGAACTTGTGTTTTAAGTTCGGCATCTAAAGTTCGGGTTCGGATTATCAAAGTATCCCGTTATGGATTCTGCTACCACGGACCATAACGGAATTTAGAATCCATAACGGGATACTTTGATAACCTGAACCCGAACTTTAGACGCCGAACTTAAAACACAAGTTCGCTCAACACTAATAGGGAGGCACCCTAAGGACGTAGGTAACACTACCACATTATCAGCACTAGTGTTATTTGTAGTTTTACATAGGACTGCAGGTAACACTACTACAATTTCTGTACTCAGATAGCCATCACTGTGTTATCTGTGGTGTTACATAGGACTGCAGGGGACATCTACTATATTTTCTGTACTCAGAGAATTATCACTGTATAGGGGGACCCACTGAGACTTTATCGCCAACAGTGCCACCCACAGAGCCCCCACAACAGTGCCACCCACAGAGCCCCCACAACAGTGCCACCCACAGAGCCCCCACAACAGTGCCACCCACAGAGCCCCCACAACAGTGCCACCCACAGAGCCCCCACAACAGTGTCATCCACAGAGCCCCCACAACAGTGTCATCCACAGAGCCCCCACAACAGTGTCATCCACAGAGCCCCCACAACAGTGTCATCCACAGACCACCATTAGTTCAAAACCCACCAAAAGCACACCTTTTGGTTCAAAATATTTTTTTATTTGGCTATTCCCCACCCCTCTTGTAATTGTTCCGCTACTTGTGGGCTGCGCGGGCATGAGTTCAGTCACTTCGGTGCGCAATCCCGTCCTGCAGCGCGTGGTCCCGCGAGACCCGCCGCTGTAGGTCACGGGTCTCGTGGGATCACGCGCCGAAGTGACTGAACTCATGCCCACGTAGCCCGCAAGTTGCAGATCAGTGGAACAAGTACAAGGTGGAGGGGACTGTTTCTAACAAAGGCTCACTAATGGACGCTGAGATTAGATCACCCCATACGAAAGCATTGAATCAATGCTTTCCTATGGGGAGAAATCTGACCCTGGAGGTCATCATGCAGAGTGTGAGGACGTCTAGCGTCAGATACCGGACCAAAGGTCTGTTTTACTCCAGGAAGCCCTCAGGTGGTTGCCAGCGACTAGAGGCTGACTTATTGCTGGAACGTAAACAATGCAGCTTCTCTAGAACATTGCAGCTCGATTTGCAAAAGGGACACTGTACCCAGACCACTTCAATGAGCTGAAGTGGTCTGGGTGCCTTTTGTGTCGCTTTAACTTTGAAATCTTATTAAAGATTGTGTAGGGTGTGGCTGGAGGCGGGGCATGGAGGCGGGACAAGGGTGGGGCTTGCAGCAGAACATGGGTGGGGCCTGTAAGGGGGCCCTTGATTTATTTTGCCCGGGGGCCCTGAGGGTTCTCAGTCCGCCCCTGCATGCAGTTGTATTATTGGCACGGATCCGTCTGTGCAGATCCATGACGGATCCGCACCAAACGCGAGTTAAGTAGCCTTAACTCTATGCTTTCTGTTGATAATTCTGATGTGTGATTGAGCTTACCTTACATTCATTTAATGAATCTTAAAGGCATATTATCTTTTCTGCTTCTGTGAACACAATATATATATATATATATATATATATATAACAGTTATATGACATTCAAACATGAAGTCATTGTAAATAACTCTCTTTCTGTCTCTAACATATAAACATAGGAACTGTATTAACATTATTTGCAGGTCTAGCCATATAAACATACAGTCAGGTCCATATATATTGTGACATCGGCACAATTCTAACATTTTTGGCTCTACAGTCGTGGCCAAAAGTTTTGAGAATTACATAAATATTGGAAATTGGAAAAGTTGCTGCTTAAGTTTTTATAATAGCAATTTGCATATACTCCAGAATGTTATGAAGAGTGATCAGATGAATTGCATAGTCCTTCTTTGCCATGAAAATTAACTTAATCCCAAAAAAAACTTTCCACTGTATTTCATTGCTGTCATTAAAAGACCTGCTGAGATCATTTCAGTCTTGTTAACTCAGGTGAGAATGTTGACGAGCACAAGGCTGGAGATCATTATGTCAGGCTGATTGGGTTAAAATGGCAGACTTGACATGTTAAAAGGAGGGTGATGCTTGAAATCATTGTTCTTCCATTGTTAACCATGGTGACCTGCAAAGAAACGCGTGCAGCCATCATTGCGTTGCATAAAAATGGCTTCACAGGCAAGGATATTGTGGCTACTAAGATTGCACCTCAATCAACAATTTATAGGATCATCGAGAACTTCAAGGAAAGAGGTTCAATTCTTCTTAAGAAGGCTTCAGGGCGTCCAAGAAAGTCCAGTAAGCGCCAGGATCGTCTCCTAAAGAGGATTCAGCTGCGGGATCGGAGTGCCACCAGTGCAGAGCTTGCTCAGGAATGGCAGCAGGCAGGTGTGAGCGCATCTGCACGCACAGTGAGGCGAAGAATTTTGGAAGATGGCCTGGTGTCAAGAAGGGCAGCAAAGAAGCCACTTCTCTCCACAAAAAACATCAGGGACAGATTGATCTTCTGCAGAAAGTTTGGTGAATGGACTGCTGAGGACTGGGGCAAAGTCATATTCTCCGATGAAGCCTCTTTCCGATTGTTTGGGGCATCTGGAAAAAGGCTTGTCCGGAGAAGAAAAGGTGAGCGCTACCATCAGTCCTGTGTCATGCCAACAGTAAAGCATCCTGAGACCATTCATGTGTGGGCTTGCTTCTCATCCAAGGGAGTGGGCTCACTCACAATTTTGCCCAAAAACACAGCCATGAATAAAGATTGGTACCAAAACACCCTCCAACAGCAACGTCTTCCAACAATCCAACAACAGTTTGGTGAAGAACAATACATTTTCCAGCACGATGGAGCACCGTGCCATAAGGCAAAAGTGATAACTAAGTGGCTCGGGGACCAAAATGTTGACATTTTGGGTCCATGGCCTGGAAACTCCCCAGATCTTAATCCCATTGAGAACTTGTGGTCAATCCTCAAGAGGCGGGTGGACAAACAAAAACCCACTAATTCTGACAAACTCCAAGAAGTGATTATGAAAGAATGGGCTGCTATCAGTCAGGAATTGGCCCAGAAGTTGATTGAGAGCATGACCAGTCGAATTGCAGAGGTCCTAAAAAAAAAGAAGGGCCAACACTGCAAACACTGACTCTTTGCATAAATGTCATGTAATTGTCGATAAAAGCCTTTGAAACGTATGAAGTGCGTGTAATTATATTTCACTACATCACAGAAACAACTGAAACAAAGATCTAAAAGCAGTTTAGCAGCAAACTTTGTGAAAACTAATATTTGTGTCATTCTCAAAACTTTTAGCCACGACTGTATACACCACCACAATGGATTTAAAATGAAACAAACTGTACTGTGCTTTAACTACAGACTGTCAGCTTTAATTTGAGGGTATTTACATCCGAATCAGGTGAACGGTGTAGGAATTACAACAGTTTGCATATGTGCCTCCAACATGTTAAGGGACCAAAAGTAATGGGACAATTGGCTTCTCAGCTGTTCCATGGCTAGGTGTGTGTTATTGCAGCCAGCCAGTAGCGCAGGGGCAACACGTGAGGTTCACGGTGGGCCGATGAGGGGCTAAACAATAACACACAGTTCATTGGTTTACTCACGGTTAGTAGAAAGCCTCCCTGGGTGTTGAGGAAGACAGCACAAAATCCTCCGGGGCACGCTCTGTGGTAGGGAAGCATCAGCCAAGATGGAGGTTGAGGTGCCCTTGATGTCAGGGGTGCTTAGGGTGCTTGTTGCGGCTGAGTATCTTGATGGTATTTGTCGTGACGCCAGTACAGTTAATGGTGGTACAACCAGAAGTAAGAATGAAGTAGACAGTGGTAAGATACAACTCACAACTTTTACTGATGTTGGTTCCAGTTGCAGCATTTACATCCATACAGAATACAGTCTTTTGCAATTTAGAGGAATTCTGTTGATCCACTGTTAATAGGTTTGGCTGGGATTAGCTTAGCTGGTAGGTTCTGTAGAAGTAATTCTGGTAGGTGACTCTGCTTCAGGTCCCTAGTGAACCAAAGCTATTTGGTGAGGTTGCCTGTAATACTTATTTGGTATGCTTAGTCCTTCTCGTTTCTATTTCTTCCAAGCCCTTGAACAGGTAGCTAATCTTTATTCTTCAAAGTATGGTGAGGCTGCCTGTAGCTAGATTGTCCTTCACCATGTGCAAAGAAGCCCATTAAGCCTTTAGTAATGGCTCTTATCACCAATGTCTCTCTTTAGCTTGGTTAACTTCTTCCAGGGACGAAAACGCTATCCTCTGGTTGTAGGTTCTGGGATTTAAGAAGGTCACAGGAGGAAAACGCTCTCCTGCGCCTCATACCTTGGCTCTACCTCATTTCTGCATTTGGCTTCACCCACTAATCTGTGGTATGTAGCCCCAGAGTAACCATTGACTCTGCTACTCTCTCTCTCACTTTACTTCAACTACCAACTGACTACTCCCTAACTTCCTCCCACTAGGCCTGACCTAAGTATTTATATGACCTAAGTGCTATCCCCATCTAGTGGTGGGATGTATAAATTACACCAGACCAGCCTATGAACAGGGATACAACAGGGGTTGTAATACAAAATGACATGCAGTAGGATAATGCCATTTTAAGCTATTTTGCAGTTCCCACGGGTACCGAGTGGGACACTGCATACACCCATGGTAAAATATAAGTCGACCTCGACGTTGGTAATATCTGAAGCTGTGGATATCTAAGCCGATTCCTGAAATACACCAAATACACACCACCAAATATGCACATGTGAATATAGACATTGCAATGCATTATCATGACTCTTCAATAACCTCCTTTAAAAAAAGGGTTATGCACAAAAATACATTCTAGGCAAATATATAAGAAATATCACATACACTTTTTATTTTTCGTGGTAGATGTGTTATGGCTAGGGATGAGCGAACCCGAACTGTATAGTTCAGGTTCGTACCGAATTTTGGGGTGTCGGTGACACGGACCCGAACCCGAACATTTTCGTAAAAGTCCGTGTTCGGTGTTCGGCGCTTTCTTGGCGCTTTTTGAAAGGCTGCAAAGCAACCAATCAACAAGCGTCATACTACTTGCCCCAAGAGGACATCACAGCCATGCCTACTATTGGCATGGCTGTGATTGGCCAGTGCAGCATGTGACCCAGCCTCTATATAAGCTTGGGTCACGTTGCGCTGCACGTCACTCTGCTGATTCAAGCATAGGGAGAGGTTGCAGCTGCGACGTTAGGGCGAGATTAGGCAGTGATTAACTCCTCCAAAAGACTTCATTCTGTGATCGATCTGCAGCTGTGGATCATTGAAGTGCTAGTATTGACTTGCTCACTTTTTTGAGGCTGCCCAGAGCGTTTTTAGATCACTTTTTTTCTGGGGTGATCGGCGGCCATTTTGTGACTTGTGGTGTGCCAGCACAAGCTATCACCAAGTGTATTTAACCATCAATAGTGTGGTTATTTTGTGCTATATCCTACATCAGCTGCAGGCTGAGCCTGTGTCACCCAAGTGCATTTAACCATCAACAGTGTGGTTATTTTTTGGCCATATACTACATCAGGGGCAAGTTGAGCCTGTCACCCTGCGCCTAAAAAATAGACCTGACATTTCTATTCAACCAAATCTGTACTGTTTTAGCTGGTCAAGTTATTTGTAGTGACCGTAAAAGCACACTTTTTTTTCTGGGTTGAAAAACTATTCCCAAATTTGCCATTCTCAAAATAACTAGTTTCTGGTATATGAAGCCTACTTGAAATCTATCCCTAAAAGGATATCTTACATTGAAGGTACTGGTAGTGTCATTACGAAAAACCTAAGACACACGCTACCGTGCAGATAGAAGTCTGATTCTGTGAATAAACCTTAACCTGTCACACAGTGCAAAAAAAAACAGGTCTCACATTTCTATTCAAGCAAATCTGTACTGTTTTAGCTGGTCAAGTTATTTGTAGCGACCGTAAAAGCACACTTTTTTTTCTGGGTTGAAAAACTATTCCCAAATTTGCCATTCTCAAAATTGTGGTGAACGGGAACAATGAGGAAAACATCTAATAAGGGACGCGGACGTGGACATGGTCGTGGTGGTGTTAGTGGACCCTCTGGTGCTGGGAGAGGACGTGGCCGTTCTGCCACAACCAAACGTCCTAGTGTACCAACTACCTCAGGTCCCAGTAGCCGCCAGAATTTACAGCCATATTTGGTGGGGCCCAATGCCGTTCTAAGGATGGTAAGGCCTGAGCAGGTACAGGCATTAGTCAATTGGGTGGCCGACAGTGCATCTAGCACGTTCACATTATCTCCCACCCAGTCTTCTGCAGAAAGCGCACAGATGGCGCATGAAAACCAAGCCCATCAGTCTGTCACATCACCCCCATGCATATCAGGGAAACTGTCTGAGCCTCAAGTTATGCAGCAGTCTCTTATGCTGTTTGAAGACTCTGCTGCCAGGGTTTCCCAAGGGCATCCACCTAGCTCTTCACCAGGGGTGGAAGAGATAGAATGCACTAACGCACAACCACTTATGTTTCCTGATGATGAGGACATGGGAATACCACCTCAGCACGTCTCTGATGATGACGAAACACAGGTGCCAACTGCTGCGTCTTTCTGCAGTGTGCAGACTGAACAGGAGGTCAGGGGTCAAGACTGGGTGGAAGACGATGCAGGGGACAATAAGGTCCTAGACCCCACATGGAATGAAGGTCGTGCCACTGACTTTCAGAGTTCAGAGGAAGAGGCAGTGGTGAGACCGAGCCAACAGCGTAGCAAAAGAGGGAGCAGTGGGCAAAATCAGAACACCCGCCGCCATGAGACTCCGCCTGCTACTGACTGCCGCCATCTGGGACCGAGCACCCCAAAGGCAGCTTCAAGGAGTTCCCTGGCATGGCACTTCTTCAAACAATGTGCTGACGACAAGACCCGAGTGGTTTGCACGCTGTGCCATCAGAGCCTGAAGCGAGGCATTAACGTTCTGAACCTTAGCTCAACCTGCATGACCAGGCACCTGCATGCAAAGCATGAACTGCAGTGGAGTAAACACCTTAAAAACAAGGAAGTCACTCAGGCTCCCCCTGCTGCCTCTTCTGCTGCTGCCACCTCGGCCTCTTCTGCTGCTGCCGCCGCCTCGGCCTCTTCTGCTGCTGCCGCCGCCTCGGCCTCTTCTGCTGCTGCTGCCGCCGCCTCGGCCTCTTCCTCTGCCTCTGGAGGAACGTTGGCACCTGCCGCCCAGCAAACATGGGATGTACCACCAACACCTCCACCTGCGTCACCAAGCATCTCAACCATGTCACACGGCAGCGTTCAGCTCTCCATCTCACAAACATTTGAGAGAAAGCGTAAATTCCCAACTAGCCACCCTCGATCCCTGGCACCCAATGCCAGCATTTCTAAACTACTGGCCTATGAAATGCTGTCATTTAGGCTGGTGGACACACACAGCTTCAAACAGCTCATGTCACTTGCTGTCCCACAGTATGTTGTTCCCATCCGCCACTACTTCTCCAATAGAGCCGTGCCTTCCCTGCACAAACAAGTGTCCGATAAAATCAAGTGTGCACTGCGCAACGCCATCTGTGGCAAGGTCCACCTAACCACAGATACGTGGACCAGTAAGCACGGCCAGGGACGCTATATCTCCCTAACTGCACACTGGGTAAATGTAGTGGCGGCTGGGCCCCAGGCGGAGAGCTGTTTGGCGCACGTCCTTCCGCCACCAAGGATCGCAGGGCAACATTCTTTGCCTCCTGTCTCCTCCTCCTCCTACTCAGCTTCCTCCTCCTCTTCTTCCACCTGCTCATCCAGTCAGCCACACACCTTCACCACCAACTTCAGCACAGCCCGGGGTAAACGTCAGCAGGCCATTCTGAAACTCATATGTTTGGGGGACAGGCCCCACACCGCACAGGAGTTGTGGCGGGGTATAGAACAACAGACTGACGAGTGGTTGCTGCCGGTGAGCCTCAAGCCCGGCCTGGTGGTGTGCGATAATGGGCGAAATCTCGTTGCAGCTCTGGGACTAGCCGGTTTGACGCACATCCCTTGCCTGGCGCATGTGCTGAATTTGGTGGTGCAGAAGTTCATTCGCAACTACCCCGACATGTCAGAGCTGCTGCATAAAGTGCGGGCCGTCTGTTCGCGCTTCCGGCGTTCACACCCTGCCGCTGCTCGCCTGTCTGCGCTACAGCATAACTTCCGCCTTCCCGCTCACCGCCTCATATGCGACGTACCCACCAGGTGGAACTCCACCTTGCATATGCTGGACAGACTGTGCGAGCAGCAGCAGGCCATAGTGGAGTTTCAGCTGCAGCACGCACGGGTCAGTCGCACTGTGGATCAGACACACTTCACCACCAATGACTGGGCCTCCATGCGAGACCTGTGTGCCCTGTTGCGCTGTTTCGAGTACTCCACCAACATGGCCAGTGGAGATGACGCCGTTATCAGCGTTACAATACCACTTCTATGTCTCCTTGAGAAAACACTTAGGGCGATGGTGGAAGAGGAGGTGGCCCAGGAGGAAGAGGAGGAAGAGGGGTCATTTTTAGCATTTTCAGGCCAGTCTCTTCGAAGTGACTCAGAGGGAGTTTTTTTGCAACACCAGAGGCCAGGTACAAATGTGGCCAGACAGGGCCCACTACTGGAGGACGAGGAGGACGAGGATGAGGAGGAGGTGGAGGAGGATGAGGATGAAGCATGTTCACAGCGGGGTGGCACCCAAAGCAGCTCGGGCCCATCACTGGTGCGTGGCTGGGGGGAAACACAGGACGATGACGATACGCCTCCCACAGAGGACAGCTTGTCCTTAACTCTGGGCAGCCTGGCACACATGAGCGACTACATGCTGCAGTGCCTGCGCAACGACAGCAGAGTTGCCCACATTTTAACGTGTGCGGACTACTGTGTTGCCACCCTGCTGGATCCCCGGTACAAAGACAATGTGCCCACCTTACTTCCTACACTGGAGCGTGATAGGAAGATGCGCGAGTACAAGCGCACGTTGGTAGACGCGCTACTGAGAGCATTCCCAAATGTCACAGGGGAACCAGTGGAAGCCCAAGGCGAAGGCAGAGGAGGAGCAAGAGGTCGCCAACGCAGCTGTGTCACGCCCAGCTCCTCTGAGGGCAGGGTTAGCATGGCAGAGATGTGGAAAAGTTTTGTCAACACGCCACAGCTAAGTGCACCACCACCTGATACGGAACGTGTTAGCAGGAGGCAACATTTCACTAACATGGTGGTGTACACCCCATTTCACTAACAGTACCTGTGCACACCCCTCCACGTACTTACTGATGGTTCGGCCCCATTCAACTTCTGGGTCTCCAAATTGTCCTCGTGGCCAGAGCTAGCCTTTTATGCCCTGGAGGTGCTGGCCTGCCCGGCGGCCAGCGTTTTGTCTGAACGTGTATTCAGCACGGCAGGGGGAGTCATTACAGACAAACGCAGCCGCCTGTCTACAGCCAATGTGGACAAGCTGACGTTCATAAAAATGAACCAGGCATGGATCCCACAGGACCTGTCCATCCCTTGTGCAGATTAAATATTAACTACCTCCCCTTAACAATATATTATTCTACTCCAGGGCACTTCCTCATTCAATACTATTTTTAATTTCATTTTACCATTATATTGCGGGGCAACCCAAAGTTGAATGAACCTCTCCTCTGTCTGGGTGCCGGGGCCTAAATGTGTGACAGTGGCCTGTTCCAGTGGTGGGTGACGTGATGCCTGATTCTCTGCTATGACATGAAGACAGATTCTGTGCTGACATAAGGCCAGATTCTCTGTTACGGGACCTCTCTCCTCTGCCTGGGTGCCTGGGCCTAAATGTGTGACAGTGGCCTGTTCCAGTGGTGGGTGACGTGATGCCTGATTCTCTGCTATGACATGAAGACAGATTCTGTGCTGACATAAGGCCAGATTCTCTGTTACGGGACCTCTCTCCTCTGCCTGGGTGCCTGGGCCTAAATATGTGACAGTGGCCTGTTCCAGTGGTGGGTGACGTGAAGCCTGATTCTCTGCTATGACATGAAGACTGATTCTGCGCTGACATAAGGCCAGATTCTCTGTTACGGGACCTCTCTCCTCTGCCTGGGTGCCTGGGCCTAAATGTGTGACAGTGGCCTGTTCCAGTGGTGGGTGACGTGAAGCCTGATTCTCTGCTATGACATGAAGACTGATTCTGCGCTGACATAAGGCCAGATTCTCTGTTACGGGACCGCTCTCCTCTGTCTGGGTGCCGGGGCCTAAATGTGTGACAGTGGCCTGTTCCAGTGGTGGGTGACGTGAAGCCTGATTCTCTGCTATGACATGAAGACTGATTCTGCGCTGACATAAGGCCAGATTCTCTGTTACGGGACCGCTCTCCTCTGTCTGGGTGCCGGGGCCTAAATGTGTGACAGTGGCCTGTTCCAGTGGTGGGTGACGTGAAGCCTGATTCTCTGCTATGACATGAAGACTGATTCTGTGCTGACATGAAGCCAGATTCTCTGCTATGGCATGAAGAGACTGATTCTGTGCTGACATGAAGCCAGATTCTTTGCTATGGCATGAAGAGACTGATTCTCTGCTGACGTGAAGCCAGATTCTCTGCTATGGGACCTCTGTCCAATTGATATTGGGTCATTTTTATTTTTTTAATTTTTATTTTAATTCATTTCCCTATCCACATTTGTTTGCAGGGGATTTACCTACATGTTGCTGCCTTTTGCAGCCCTCTAGCTCTTTCCTGGGCTGTTTTACAGCCTTTTTAGTGCCCAAAAGTTCGGGTCCCTATTGACTTCAATGGGGTTCAGGTTCGGGACGAAGTTCGGGTCGGGTTCGGATCCCGAACCCGAACATTTCCGGGAAGTTCGGCCGAACTTCTCGAACCCGAACATCCAGGTGTTCGCTCAACTCTAGTTATGGCCAAAAATGGTGATTAAAGAATGATCTCACATAAGGGCAGTAAAGTGCATGATATGGTTCAAAAGACAGAGTCCATACCTAAAATGGGGTATAAAACATGTACAAAAATTTTTAAAGTGCAAAAATATGGTATAAAAAGGATGAGCACAGAAAAGTCTTTCTGGGTAGTAGTATACTTTAAACGTTGCATTAACATAGTCCCTTGATAACCTGAAAATGGGTTAAAAAGGGGTTAAACAGGATAAAACATACAAATGAAGTGCAAAATTTTCTTCCGGATTCAAGTGGCCCAACACAGAGAGGGGCTCAAAACAAAAACAATCAGAGAAGTCCTCTCAAACAAATGGCAGCTCCTGCTCCATATAAGTGATTCAGCAACGGCCTACTTTAATTGTAGGTGTCATGGCGGACAGGGAACTCAGACACACAGATAAAACAACAACCAGGCTCTAGGCGAGAAGCAGGGGAAGGGTCACCTCCTAGCTAAACCCTGACCTCTTTCCCTGCACTGCTCAGCCCACATTCAGACCTTGAAGGTAGGAATGATGTGTCCTCGTGCCTGGGCTAAAACACCCTAGATTCCCTGAGATGGTGAAAAGGGGAAAAGGAGCAGCCTGCTCGCACAGAACCTGGATGGGAAAGATGACACAAACAAAACCTAGACATCAATCAACAAAAACTGAAACCACACTTATCTTTTCTGAGCTGGAACAGACAACCTTCCTTCCTTGCTTCCGAGCCCAGACTGATTTCTATAACCCGCTCAGAACACTGGACTAGAGTAATATTTAAACCAGTGACCCCACCCAGTGCACCTGATGGGAGGCGGGTTCAGCACGACTTCAAAACAAAACAAAACTAAACACGTGCTGCTATTCTGGCCGACCTCCGCACATAGTCAGAGCAGGGCATGACAGTAGGGATCTGAAGAAGATGACACATCCGTAGGGATTGGACTTCCAGAAACCCCGGAATCAGGGGAAGATCCTTCCGGTTGTCCCTCCATTATCTGCTGTTTAGGTGTGGATGGCAAGTTCAATTCCTTTTCACCTTTTCAAAGATAGGGGGCTGTCCTTCCTTTATGTTGTAATCCAGCCCTCTCGCAGGGTCAATCCTGGTTACAGGGTTTGATTCCTCTGGTGGATCTTTTATTGATGAAGAATTTGCTGGTTTCTCTTGGATAGTGAATCCCTGATGCTGTTGTACAGCCAGTTGCTGAAATAGAACTGCACAGTCCTCTACAGCTGTACTGAGGCTTGGTGGCTCGGGCCTTCTTCTTCTAACCCGTTCCCTCTGGGGTCTACATTTACTGACAGGGTCTCTGGTAACAATGGCGGGTTGCAATAAAATGTTGGTACCTGCAAATCCCGTGGCATACTGGTTCTGAGTGCTGGGTGGCACATACTTTGCAGCAGGCCGCACGGGGGCGGTAGAAGGTTCCTGTTCTAGATCCTCCTCAGACTCAGAGTCTCTGTCAATCTCCTGGGTCTCCGTGGGCTGTCCTGGCCGACATACTGCGGTAGCATAAGGTCCACGTGTACCCTCTGCAGGGGTGAACTCAACCACCTCGTTAACATATAGGCTATGTAGCCAAGCAGGAGCTCCTTCTTCTTCACAGACCAGCAATTTACATAATAGTCACGATTGGTCTTCATATCGCGGATAAATCCAAATCTCTGTTGTTTGCAGAAGTCGAGAACTCGGCCGTACTGGAACCGGTAAGTCCTTTACAGGTTCCTCCAGTAATTTACGAGTTAGACCTTCTTCATTATACTTTTTGCAAGCATGGGTGCGCGGGTGTCGAGCTGACTTAATCTCCGCGGACAACTTAGCCCAAAGGACTGTCTGTTCCGTAGTGGGCCACGCTATGGCGGGGGCATCAGCAACCAGACCGGACCTTTCGGCATACTTTGGAGGCTGGTGTCGCAGCATCGCGCCTGCGCGCTGACCTGCACTGTAATCCGCAGATTCAGTATTGCGGTCCACACTACGTTCCCTTTTCATAGGAGAGAGGAGGCGGCGCTGCGTTTGCATACAGGGTTCGCCTGTAAAGGTAGGATGGGCTTGATCAGAGAATTTTGCATAAATGGGCGGCACTACGTTTTCCCGCTCTTCAGGGCGTGTAACTAACTTGTCCACATTGATGGCGCAGTATATTTTCAAACAAGAACTCCGGCAGCCATCTTAAGTGTACAGAAACAGTCTATTCAATGACAGCAAGCCGTTTTAGTGACACACAAATGTCTGCTTTTTTTCACTTTTAACACTGCAATTTTTATGCTGGTGACAAGTATAGCACTTCCATGCAATTTTCAAGCAGTTTAAACAGTTCTGTAGCCCAATACAGTGCACAATAAGCAAAAGTCTCTCAATAAAGTAAAGGGGCTTATTCACATGCGACAGTCTCTCAAATATGGCGCAAGGGTTAATATCCCGTTCGTGATGCCAAGAAAAGATATGCAGCCAGCCAGTAGCGCAGGGGCAACACGTGAGGTGCACGGTGGGCCGATGAGGGGCCAAACAATAACACACAGTTCATCGGTTTACTCACGGTTAGCAGAAAGCCTCCCTGGGCTGACAGCACAGTGTTGAGGAAGACAGCATGAAATCCTCCTGGGCACGCTCTGTGGTAGGGAAGCATTAGCCAAGATGGAGGTTGAGGTGCCCTTGATGTCAGGGGTGCTTATAGTGCTTGTTGCGGCTGAGTCCCTTGATGGTATTTGTCGTGACACCAGTACCGTTAATGGTGGTACAACCAGTGGTAAGAATGATGTAGACAGTGGTAAGATACAACTCACAACTTTTGTTCAACCAATATTAACCGGACAGAATAATATCGAAAAGACGGACCCCCAAGGAGTCGTAATAATCACGAAAAAATGAAGCTGACTTTCGTATATATGAAAATCCAAAAAACTTTATTGTAAATATATATGAACAATACATACATGTATGATAAAAGAGGCAGCACAAGGCGGGACACACAGATGAGGAGCAGGACCCAAGGAGAGGCCAGGAGATCAGTGCACGAAATAACAGGGAAAAAGAATGCTAGCTAAAAGAGCAAACCTCAGAGTCTCATAGCAGCAACGCCCCAAACAAAGTGCAAAGGAGGCAATTATAGAGATTGAGGTTAAGATGAAAGGAACAAAATTAGACATACCCTGAGTGGTGCAAAGATCTCTCGGCCGACTCCTGACCCAACGCCGTTTCACCAGTAGACCTGGCCTCTTCCGGGGATATGGAAACATATAAAAACATCTCCCCCATATATAGTGCCCACACAGGTGTGTGGAAGATAATTAAGGTTGCAGGACCTGAATGACGTCAGCACCAATGGAGTTGGAGCCCCAGTACTTGAGAGCCAATCAGTGGAGGCAAAAGCACCTAATGGGGGCGGGACTGGGCTGACAGAGCGATCATGTGAGCAAACACATGACCGCAGTGTCAGAGGTGCATCATAAGGCACACCCAGACCATACCAGAAAAGCCAATCAGTGGCTCATGTAATCATATGGAGGAGGGGCCGGGGGCGGCGCGGTAGGTGCGGCCGAGCGTCATGGGGCGTTGCTGCTATGAGACTCTGAGGTTTGCTCTTTCAGCTAGCATTCTTTTTCCCTGTTATTTCGTGCACCGATCTCCCGGCCTCTCCTTGGGTCCTGCTCCTCATCTGTGTGTCCCGCCTTGTGCTGCCTCTTTTATCATACATGTATGTATTGTTCATATATATTTACAATAAAGTTTTTGTGATTTTCATATATACGAAAGTCAGCTTCATTTTTTGGTGATTAACTTTTACTGATGTTGGTTCCAGTTGCAGCATTTACATCCAGACAGAATACAGTCTTTTGCAATTTAGAGGAATTCTGTTGATCCACTGTTAATAGGTTTGGCTGGGATTAGCTTAGCTGGTAGGTTCTCTCTGCTTCAGGTCCCTAGTGAACCAGAGCTATTTGGTGAGGTTGCCTGTAATACTTATTTGGTATGCTTAGTCCTTCTCGTTTCTATTTCTTCCAAGCCCTTGAACAGGTAGCTAATCTGTATTCTTCAACTTATGGTGAGGCTGCCTGTAGCTAGATTGTCCTTCACCATGTGCAAAGGTGCCCATTAAGCCTTTAGTAATGGCTCTTATCACCAATGTCTCTCTTTGGCTTGGTTAACTTCTTCCAGGGACGAAAACGATATCCTCTGGTTGTAGGTTATGGGATCTAAGAAGGTCACAGGAGGAAAGCGATCTCCTGCGCCTCATACCTTGGCTCTACCTCATTTCTGCATTTGGCTTCACCCACTAATCTGTGGTATGTAGCCCCAGAGTAACCACTGACTCTGCTACTCTCTCTCTCTCACTTTACTTCAACTACCAACTGACTACTCCCTAACTTCCTCCCACTAGGCCTGACCTAAGTATTTATATGACCTAAGTGCTATCCCCATCTAGTGGTGGGATGTATAAATTACACCAGACCAGCCTATGAACAGGGATACAACAGGGGTTGTAAGACATGCAGTAGGATAATGCCGTTAAAGCTATTTTGCAGTTCCCACGGGTACCGAGTGGGACGCTGCATTATTCCCTCATTATCCCAATTACAATGAGCAGATAAAAGGTTTAGCGTTCATTTCAAGTCTGCTATTTGCATTTGGAATCTGTTGCTGTCAACTCTCAAGATGAGATCTAAAGAGCTGTCACTATCAGTGAAGCAAGCCATCATTAGGCTGAAAAAAACAAAACAAACCCGTCAGAGAGATAGCAAAAACATTAGGCGTCGCCAAAACAACTGAACGCATCTGTGAGCTCAGCAACACCAAAAGACCCGGAAGACCTGTAAATAACTGTGGTGGATGACCGAATAATTCTTTCCCTGGTGAAAACACCCTTCACAGCATTGGCCAGGAGGTAGGTGTATGTGTGTCAAAGTCAACAATCAGGAGAAGACTTCACCAGAATGAATACAGAGGGTTCACCACAAGATGTAAACCATTGGTGAGCCTCAAAAACAGGAAGGCCAGATTAGAGTTTGCCAAACGACATCTAAAAAAGCCTTCACAGTTCTGGAACAACATCCTATGGACAGATGAGCCCAAGATCAACTTGTACCAGAGTGATGGGAAGAGAAGAGTATGGAGATGGAAAGGAACTGCTCATGATCCTAAGCATACCACCTCATCAGTGAAGCATGGTGGTGGTAGTGTCATGGCGTGGGCATGTGTGGCTGCCAATGGAACTGGTTCTCTTGTATTTATTGATGATGTGACTGCTGACAAAAGCAGCAGGATGAATTCTGAAGTGTTTCGGGCAATATTATTTGCTCATATTCAGCCAAATGCTTCAGAACTAGGATTGAGCGAACCCGAACTGTAAAGTTCGGGTTCGTACCGAACTTTAGGATTTTTGCACCCTGGACCCGAATCCGAACATTTCAGTAAAAGTTCGGGTTCGGTGTTCGGCGATTTCTTGGCGCTTTTTGAAAGGCTGCAGAGCAGCCAATCAACAAGCGTTTAACTGTGTGACCTTAGAAGCCATCACAGCCATGCCTTATAATGACATGGCTGTGATTGGCAAGTGCAGCACGTAACCCAGCCTCTATATAAGCTGGAGTCAAGTAGCGCTGCACGTCACTCTGCTGTGCTTAATGTAGGGAGAGGATGCTGCTGCTGTGAGGGACAGAATAGGACAGAATCTGTTATCAGAACTCCAATTGAACTCAGCAATCTACATAGATTTAGTTGTGTGGGTGCAGTGCACAATCTTTTTACCCTGCCTTGGGCCCAGTGACAGAGAAAAATAACTTTTATCCATCTGTTAGTCAGGTGGGCGGCCGCGGCCATTTTATTCAAGATCAGTGCACCAGCACTGCATCTGTGCTTTTGTGACATTCAAATCCAAGCTTGAAATACTGCAATAATAATCTAGTTTAAAAAAAACACCCCTTTTTTGGCAATATCCAACATCTGGTACCTTTGCAGGATTAGTCAGTTTGCAATTTAACCTCTTCACGACCGCAATCTGTATATATACGTGATAGCTGCACATACCCCGTGCAGCTATCACGTGTATAGACGTCAAGCCAGCTCTTTAATCCAAGCGCTGCAAAGCGCTTGGATTAAAGCTTCTGCCCGAGCCCTGCTGCTGTCACGGACAGCATACAGTCTAGTAATGCCAGCAAGGGGCCAATCAGAGTGGCCCCTTGCCGGCAATCGATCCGATTGGTTAGTCTGTGCAGACTAACCAATCGGATCGCGGCAGTGTTAAAATGCCGGTTTCAGGCTCTGATCTGCGCTCTGCAGATCACAGCCTGAAATCGGTAATGTGTCCTGAAGCCCCCGATCTGTGCCCCCTTCTTGTCCTTCTTCTTACCCTGCCCCCGATGCGGTCCGCCCCCTCCTGCCCCGATCTGTAATAAGTAAAATGCTGCCCCCTGCCCCCGATGCGTCCGCCCCCTCCTGCCCCGATCTGTAATAAGTAAAATGCTGCCCCCGATGCGGTCCGCCCCCTCCTGCCCCGATCTGTAATAAGTAAAATGCTGCCCCCGATTCGGTCCCCCTTCTGTGTGTGATGGCGGCGGCTCCATTCCTGAGCCGCCGCCATCAGCAGCGTGTGTCAGCTCTATGCTGACACTGCTGTAACCGCATAGATGCCGCAGTAGCGGCATCCATGGGGTTAATAGAGGGAGGGTCTCCCTCTCTCAACCATCAGGGCTGCTGCGATCGCAGCGCCCGATGGTTGCCATGGCATAGGCGTCCGGTGCTGCCACCTACAGGCATCTGATTGTATTATACTTTGCAATACAAAAGCATTGCAAAGTATAGTACAACCATCAGCCCCATTGGATCTTCAAGATCCAAGAGGGAACTGATAAAAAAAAAAATTGAAAATAATAAAAGTAAAAATAAATAAATAAAAATGTAAAAAAAGAAATTCCTTTTCCTATAAAAAAAAAAAAAAAACTAACAAAAACACACATATTAGGTGTCACCGCGTCCGTAGCGACCATCTCTATAAATATATCACATCATCAACCCCGTCCAATAAACACCATAAAAAATAAAAACGGTGTAAAAAAATAAGCCATTTTTGTCACCTTACATCACAAAAAGTGCAACAGCAAGCGATCAAAAAAGGCGTATATACCCCAAAATAGTACTAATCAAACCGTTACCTCATCCCGCAAAAAAAGCCCATATTTAAGACAATCGCCCAAAAAATAAAAAAGCTACGGCTCTCAGACTATGGAGACACTTAAACATCATTTTTTGGTTTCAGAAATGCTATTATTGTGTAAAACTTAAATAAATAAGAAAAAGTATACATATTGGGTATTGCCACGTCCGTAACGATCTGCTCTATAAAACTGTCACATGACCTAACCCCTCAGATGAACGCTGTAAAAAAAAAAAAAAAAAAAAAGGTTCCAAAACAGCCAATTTTTTGGCCACCTTGTCCCATAAAGCGTAATAATGAATGATCAAAAAATCCTATGTACCCAAAAATGGTACCAATAAAAACCTCAACTCTTTCTGCAAAAAATGAGCCCCTGCACAAGACGATCGGTAGAAAAATAAAAAACATATGGCGTTCAGAAAACCAATCCAGCAAAATCTGCCTTCCAAAAACCATACGGTGTTCCTTTCCTTCTGTGCCCTGCAGTGCGCCCTTACATCAGTTTACGACCACATGTTGGGTGTTTCTGTAAACCGCAGAATAAGAGTAATAAATATTGAGTTTTGTTTGGCTGTTAACCCTTAATGTGTTAAAGAAAAAAATGTAATAAAATAGAAAATCTGCTAAAAAAGTGAAATTTTGAAATTTCCTCTCCATTTTCCTTTAATTCTTGTGGAACACCTAAAGGGTTAATAACGTTTGTAAAATTGGTTGTAAGTAACTTGAGGGGTGTAGTTTCTACAATGGGGTCATTTATGGGGGTATCTACTATATAGGCCCCACAAAGTGACTTCAGACCTGAACTAGTCCCTATAAAGTGGGTTTTGGAAATTTTCTTAAAAATTTTAAGAATTGCTTCTAAACTTCTAAGCCTTGTAACGTCCTAAAAAAATTAAATAACATTTCCAAAATGATGCCAACATAAAGTAGACATATGGGGAATGTTATGTAATAAATATTTTATGAGGTATCACTTTCTGTTTTAGAAGCAGAGAAATAGAAATTTAGAAAATTGCTAATTTTTATTTATTTTTGGTAAATTTGGGATTTTTTCATAAATAAAGGTGATATATATTGACTCAAATTTATGACTGTCATGAAGTACAATGTGTCACGAGAAAACAATCTCAGAATGGCGTGGATAAGTAAAAGTGTTTACCACTTAAAGTGACGCATGTCAGATTTGTAAATTTTGACCTGGACACTGGGGCATCAATGACCTTTGGTCATGAAAGGGTTAAGCTAGAAATACAGCTATAATTTTCTGGGTTTTTAAAAACACCCTTTTTGGGCAAAATACACTATTTTACAGCCCTTGCTGCATCTGCACGTCTGAAATTCAAGCGTTATATACAGCTGTCATATTCTGTTATTTAAAAAAAAACACCCATTTTGAACAAAAAAACTTAATTTTGCTGCATATGTAATTGTGAGATACACCCTTTAGATACTGTGGTTCTATTCTGCTATTAGCAAAACACCCATTTTGGCAAAAAATCTTTAATTGCGGCCTAGTCTGGATCTGTACATGTGAGATACACCCTTTACATACTGCCGTTTTAGTCTGCTATTAGAAAAACACAAATTTTGTGCAAACATCTTTAATTGCGGCCTAGTCTGGATCTGTACGTGTGAGATACACACTTTACATACTGTGTTTCTATTCTGTTACTTGAAAAACAACAATTTTGGCCAAAAAACTTAAATTGCGGCCTAGTCTGCATCTGTACGTGTAAGATACAACCTTTACATACTGTCGTTCTATTCTGCTATCAATTAAACACCCATTTAGCGCAAGATCCTAAATTTGAGAAATATGAGGAGAGCGTCAAATAAGGGACGTGGCCCAGGTCGTGGTGCTGCTGGAGGAGCTCCTGTTGCAGGGAGAGGACGTGGTCAATCAGTGCCAGCTACATGCACAAGTGAAGGTGCGAGTAGGCGACAGAACCTGCAGCGGTATTTGGTCGGGCCTAATGCGGCTCTACGAATAGTGAGGCCAGAACAAAGTACAGGCGATAGTAGATTGGGTTGCTGACAGTGGATCCAGTTCCTTCACATTGTCTCCCACCCAGTCTCCTGCTGAAAGATCAGAGTTGGAACCTGCAGCCCATGTAACATAGTAACATAGTACATAAGGCCGAAAAAAGACATTTGTCCATCCAGTTCGGCCTGTCATCCTGCAAGTTGATCCAGAGGAAGGCAAAAAAAAAAACTGTGAGGTAGAAGCCAATTTTCCCCACTTTAAGGGAATAAAAAATTCCTTCCGACTCCAATCAGGCAATCAGAATAACTCCCTGGATCAACGACCCCTCACTAGTAGCTATAGCCTGTAATATTATTACGCTCCAGAAATACATCCAGGCCCCTCTTGAATTCCTTTATTGTACTCACCATCACCACCTCCTCAGGCAGAGAGTTCCATAGTCTCACTGCTCTTACCGTAAAGAATCCTCTTCTATGTTTGTGTACAAACCTTCTTTCCTCCAGACGCAGAGGATGTCCCCTCGTCACAGTCACAGTCCTGGGGATAAATAGATGATGGGATAGATCTCTGTACTGACCCCTGATATATTTATACATATTAATTAGATCTCCCCTCAGTCGTCTTTTTTCTAAAATGAATAACCCTAATTTTGATAATCTTTCAGGGTACTGTAGTTGCCCCATTCCAGTTATTACTTTAGTTGCCCTCCTCTGGACCCTCTCCAGCTCTGCTATGTCTGCCCTGTTTACAGGAGCCCAGAACTGTACACAGTACTCCATGTGTGGTCTGACTAGCGTTTTGTAAAGTGGTAGGACTATGTTCTTATCACGGGCATTTATGCCCCTTCTGATGCAACCCATTATCTCATTGGCCTTGGCAGCAGCTGCCTGACACTGTTTTTTGCAGCTTAGTTTGCTGTTTATAAAAATTCCTAGATCCTTTTCCATGTCAGTGTTACCGAGTGTTTTACCATTTAGTATGTACGGGTGACTTGCATTATTCCTTCCCATGTGCATAACTTTACATTTGTCAGTGTTAAACCTCATCTGCAACTTATCTGCCCAAGCCTCCAATCTATCCAGATCCCTCTGTAGTAGTATACTGTCCTCTTCAGTGTTAATTACTTTACACAGTTTAGTGTCATCTGTGAAAATTGACACTTTACTATGCAAGCCTTCTACAAGATCATTAATAAATATATCAGTCTTTCACCTCACCCCCTTGCAAATTAGCCAAGCAGTCTGAGCCCCAAGTCATGCAGCAGTCTCTTCTGCTTTTTGATGAGGGCCATCCATCTATCCCTGCCCCAGAAGTGGAAGAAATTGAGTGCACTGATGCCCAACCACTTATGTTTCAAGATGAGTACATGGGAGGACCATCGCAGCACGTCTCGGATGATGACGAAACACAGGTGCAACTGCTGGGGCTTTCAAAAGTGTGCAGACTGACAAGGAGGGCAAGGGTGAAGACTGAAGACTGAGTGGAAGATGATGTGGAGGACGATGAGGTCCTCGACCCCACATGGAATTAAGGTCATGCGAGTGACCTGTGTAGTTCGGAGGAAGAGGCGGTGGTCGCACAGAGCCACCAGCACAGCAGAAGAGGGAGCAGGGTGCAAAAGCAGAGCGGCCGTCCCCTAGACAGTACGCCTTCTACTGCCCACCGCAGCAAGGGACCGAGGACACCAAAGCCAGCTCCAAGGAGTTCCCTGCCGTGGCAGTTCTTCAGACAATGTGCTGACGACAAGACACGAGTGGTTTACACGCTGTGCAATCAGAGCCTGAAGCGAGGAATAAACGTTCTCAACCTGAGCACAACCTGCATGACCAGGCATTTAAGTGCAAAGCACTAGCTGCAGTGGAGTAGACACCTCAAAAACCAAGAAAGGTCTCTGGCTCCTCCTGCTTCCTCTTCTGCTGCAGTCTCGGCCTCTTCATCCACCTCTGGAGTGACAGTGCCACCTGGCACCCCACAAACAGAGGATCTGCCAGCAACACCACCACCTGGGTCACCAAGCATCTCCACAATGTCCCACGGAAGCGTTCAGCTCTCCATCTCCCAAACACTGGAGCGGAAGAGGAAGTACCCCCCTACCCACCCTGGTGATCCCTGGCCCTGAATGCCAGCATTTCTAAATTACTGGCCTTTGAAATGCTGTTATTCCGTCTGGTGGAGACGGAGAGTTTTAAAGACCTTATGGCGGTGGCTGTCCCACAGTACGTCATGCACTGCCGCCACTACTTTTCCAGGCCAGCCATCCCTTCCCTGCACAACCAAGTGGGGGACAAAATCAGGTGTGCACTGCGCAACGCCATCTGTGGCAAGGTGCACCTCGCTACGGATACTGTCACCACCAGATCTTTGAGAAGTTCTGATAGACGTTCTTCAGTACTTCCTGCATGATCTTCTTTTGTTTTGCTTTCATTTTGACATCTCTCCTCCCTCTCCCAGCTGTCATCTATTAGCAGTGATTGCCTCCCTATATATCTCCTCCCCATACTGCCTCACCTTGCGGTTTATACAACTTCCTGGACTGTGCTGCATCCACAAGATAAGTCTGTTCCTTTATTTCTGTTTTCCTGTGGTCTTGGTCCTAGGTGACCCTGACTCCCTCCGTATTTAGTGTAGGGAGCCGGTGGTCGTGTCCCCTCACTATTATAGGGTGTTCAGGTGTCATACAGTCGAGGAACGAGGGCATGCAATTATCTACCATAGAGATTTTTGCATAGGCTGAGCAGTAAGGTTTGAGTGTTAGGGCTGTTACAGGGCTTACCCTCTTGTTCCTTAGTTTTGGATCAAGTCAGTCGGATCTTCATTAGTGTCTTCTAGTTTTCTGCAACACCATTCGTGACAGATACATGGATCAGTAAGCGCGGTCAGGGCCGTTATATCTCCATAACAGCACACTGGGTAAATGCAGTGGCGGCTGGGCCTGAGGCGGATAGCAGTTTGGCGCATGTCCTTCCACCACCGAGGATTGCAGGGCGCTTCAGTTTGCCTCCTGTTGCTTCCTACTCTTACTCCGCTTCCTCATCCTCTACCAGCTCCTCATCTGGTCAGCGTAACACCTTCACCACCAACTTCAGCACAGCCAGGAGTAAACGACAGCAGGCAGTTTTAAAACTTATCTTTTTGGGGGACAAACCCCACACCGCGCAGGAGCTGTGGACGGGCCTTGAACAACAGACCGATGAGTGGTTGGTGCCAGTCAGCCTCAAGCCCGGCTTGGTGGTGTGCGATAATGGGCGAAATCTCGTAGCAGCTCTGGGACTAGCCGGTTAGATGCACATCCCTTGCCTGGCGCATGTGCTGAATTTGGTGGTGCAGAGATTTCTTAAAAATTACCCCGATATGTCAGAGCTGCTGCATAAAGTGCGGGCCGTCTGTGCGCGCTTTCGGCGTTCTCACCCTGCTGCTGCTCGCTTGTCAGCGCTGCAGCGTAACTTCGGCCTTCCCGCTCACCGCCTCATATGCGATGAGCCCACAAGGTGGAACTCCACCTTGCACATGCTGGCCAGACAGTGCGAGCAGCAGAAGGCGATAGTGGAGTTTCAGCTGCAGCACGCATGGGTGAGTCGCTCTGCGGAACAGCACCACTTCACCACCAATGACTGGGCCTCCATGCGAGACCTGTGTTCCTTGTTGCGCTGTTTTGAGTACTTCACCAACATGGGCAGTGCCGATAACGCCATTCTCAGCATAACTATCCCACTTCTATGCCTCCTTGAACAAATGCTGCTGGCGATTAGAGATGGCCTTGCGGTTCGCCTGGCGGTCGTTTCGCGGCGAACTTTGCGTGTTCACGATTCGCCGAACATGCGAATATATGGAGATATTCGCACCCACCAAATTCTTTTACATTATGAAGAACTTTGACCCATGACACATCCATCAGGTGGTACAGGACAGCCAATTGAGACGTTTCAGCACATGGACATACCCCCCCCCCCACCTTATAAATAAACCTGATCTGGCCACCATTTTACATTCAGTGTTTTGCCAGTGTAGGGAGAGGTTGCTGTGTGGAGCAGGGACAGGCTGTTTGGGACACCAAACGCTAGCTAATAGGGCCGCAAAAGTATTTTTAAGGACTGGCATAGGTGTGCTATCGAGAGGTGTGATACACAGAGGGGTGCGATATACTTATAATATACTTTTATAATGAGTCATAAACACATAGATCTATATAATGATCACCTGGAAGTCAGGGGCCTAGGGGCTAGGGGCTTACTAGGGCCATTTCTATATAGGGTGAGGTTCCGGACGGGGTCGCTCTTATCAGGGAGGGTGGTCTGTGGTTAGGCTATCAGGGCCAGAATAGCACACCCCTGTAGGGCAATATCAGGGACAGTTCTTTGCCCACCCTGGCCTTCAATACCACATCATCATCTAGCCCAGGGATAGATGTTTTTTGCTTTCCCTGCGGGATTCATAGATGTGCACTGGAACCCCCCGGATTGTGGTAGGACATATGGTTTCTGATTTGGTGCCGCCGAGCACCTGATTTAGTGCCACCGAGCACTTGTTATTGCCTACCATACCACATCTATGCTTTTTGCTTAACTTTAATAATTTAATTTATTTTCATTTTGAGGGATATCTTTTTCATTCACACGTCTGCAAAATGGGTCCGCATCCTTTCCGCAATTTTGCGGAACGGGTGCAGACCCATTCATTTTCAATGGGGCCGGAATGTGCTGTCCGCATCCGCATTTGCGGATCCGCACTTCCTCATCCGTGCTTCCGTTTCCGCAAAAAAAAAGAACATGTTCTATTCTTGTCCGCAACTGCAGACAAGATTAGGCATTTTCTATTATAGTGCCGGCGATGTAATGAACATTGCCGGTGTCCGTGTTTTGCGGATCCGCAAAACACTTACGGACGCGTGAATGGACCCTCATAGTAACATTATTAAAAGTTATGTTTTATCTTTATGTATATTCTAATGGATTGCCTTCCTTGTACAATGTTATAATATACTTTCTATGTTAGAAAGTACAGTATATTATAGTGCATTTGTATTGTGCGGCAGTTGTGTGCGGTTCTGCTGCGATACTGCAGGTATATAGAGGGACAAGCGTTATTGGAACAAATAATTTCTACTGGTGTGAGATACCAGCCGCCCCCCAAAAAACTGATTGAAGCGGGGTGTTATATAACAATATACTTTCTTTATAGTGCATTTGGGTACTGTATAGTGCATTTGTGCATGCGCGTACGTGAAAATTATAAATGGAGATCGCGAATTCGAATAATACATCTGGTATGTCACTGTCCATGTTGTGGGACTATTTGTGCACTTCTAGTAATTATTTCTTGGCTGCAAATATGAGCTGAAGGTTTTTCAGGTTCGCCTGCCATTAAAAAGGAATGGGACCCGCCGCGAACTTGCGGTTCGCGAACATTTGATCGTGTTAGCACGATTGCGTTCGCGAACCGTCCCGGCAAATGTTCGTCCGGCGATGATGGAAGAGGATGTGGCACAGGAGGAGGAGGAGGAAAAGGGATCATTTTGTAGGGTTTCCGGCCAGTCATTCACAAGTGGCTCCGAGGGTGGGTTCCTGCACCCACAAACGCCAGGTACACAATTTTCCAGCCAGGGCAAAGTACTGGAGGATGACTAGGTGGAGGATGAGGAGGAGGAGGTGGAGGAAGAGGAACCATGTTCACAGCAGGGTGGCACCCAGACCAGCTCATGGCCATCACTGGGGCGTGGATGGGGGGATACAGACGATACACCTCCCACAGAGGACAGCTTTTCGTTGCCTCTGGGCAGCCTGGCACACATGAGCGATTACATGCTGCAGTGTCTCTGCAACGACCGCCGAGTTGCCCACATTCTAACTTGTGCTGATTACTGGGTGGCCACGCTGCTGGATCCCTGTTACAAGGACAACGTACCGTCCTTAATTCCGTCACTGGAGCGTGATCGTAAGATGCGCGAGTACAAGCGCACTCTAGTAGACGCGCTGCTGGTGGCATTCCCACCTGACAGCGGGGGCACAGTGGAAGCACAAGGCGAAGGCAGAGGAGGAGGAAGAGGTCGCCAACGCAGCTGGGGCACCGCCAGCACCTCAGAAGGCAGGGTTAGCATGGCCGAAATATGGAAAAGCTTTGTCAGCACGCCACAACAACCAGCACCACCAGCTGATATGGAACGTCTTAGCAGGAGGGAGCATTTCACCAACATGGTGGAGCAGTATGTGTGCACACGCCTACATGTACTGAATGATGGGTCTGCCCCCTTCAACTTCTGGGTCTTTAAATTGGGCACATGGCCTGAGCTTGCCCTTTACGCCTTGGAGGTTCTAGCCTGCCCTGCAGCCAGTGTATTGTCTGAACGTGTGTTTAGCACGGCAGGGGGCGTCATCACAGACAAGCGCAGCCGCCTGTCCACAGCCAATGTGGACAATTTCACGTTTATTAGAAATTAACCAGGCATGGATCCCTCAGGACTTGTCCGTACCTTGTGCAGAATAGACATGTATACCGGCACTAAGCAGCCATTGTTATACTGCAGCGCAATTGCTCATTCATGTATTTCGGATATTTCACACTCTTTTGGAGTGTACCCTAATTAAAAAAAATATCTCACTACTTTGTTACATTTTCGGGTGAGATTCACCAATTTTTGGGTGTGATATACCACTGCTATACCTAGTACACAGGTTAAAAAAAATCACTAATTTGTCTGTTACATTTTAGGGTTAAATTCAGCTATTTTTGGGTGTGATATACCACTGCTATACCTAGTAGACAGGTTAAAAAAATTCACTAATTTGTCAGTTACATTTTCGGGTGAAATTCACTAATTTTTGGCTGTGATATACTACTGCTATACCTAGTAGACAGATTTTAAAAAATTCACTAATTTGTCTGTTACATTTTCGGGTGAAATTAACCATTGTTTGGCTGTGATAGACCCCTGCTCTACCTAGTAGACAGGTTAATAAATTTCACAAATTTTTCTGTTACATTCTTGGGTTGACATTTTACAATTTTGGACGTGAATAAACCCCCGCTCTGCATAGTTGACAGGGACCGAAATCTTTAAAAATCGTCTGTTCCATTGGTGAGTGACATTAACCCATTTTTGCCAATGAAAAACCCCTGCTCTGCATAGGTGACAGGGACTTAAATTTCTAAAATTCGTCTTTAATTGACGCGCGCCCCCTCCTTTCATTCGATCATTCTGCTTTAACAACTTGTCCCACATTTCCGCTCGATCACATTTCAGCCATTGACCTCCCTTGGATGTGGTATCCCGTTCTCACGCTTCCTCTCCAGCGTGGAACCCTGATTCTCGGCTAACCGTGATCAACATGGTAGGCGCAGAAAAGAACATCCAAAGTTGATAGAGAAGATATCCAATTGGATCGTGGACATCACGGGGACGTGCGACATGGTCAAGCAGTATGTGTGCACACGCCTACACGTACCGACTGATCGGTCTGCCCCCTTCAACTTCTGGGTCTCCAAATTGGGCACATGGCCTGAGCTTGCCCTTTATCACAGGTTATATTTCCCAATGTTTTGGGGTGCACCCAAATTTAAACAAAAAAATAAAATAATAAAATAAAATACAAAACAAAAAACCAGTGTTGGCTACCTCCTCCTCCTCCACCGCCGCTTCCACCTACACCGCCACATCCACCACCTCCTCAACCTCCTACTCCATATGGACCTCTGTGACAGGGACAGATGTGAGAAGGCGCTAGAGACAGCAATAGGAAAAACCTCATTGTGAAAAAAAACCCTGAAAAAACGATTTATAAGTGCAGGTAAAGGATAGGCAGGAAACATATCACAGAATCTTAGTGCAGGGAGAGACGTCAGAAGGCGCTAGGGACATTGATAGGAAAGTGATTTACAAGTGCAGGGAAAGGATAGGGAGGAATCATTTCACAGCATCTTTGTGCAGGGAGAGACGTCAGAAGGCGTTAGGGAAGTGCTAGAAAAGCGATTTACAAGTGCAGGGAAAGATTATTTGGGGATCCAAATAGCAATTATACAGCTCTGTCATTCGAGCAATTTGTTCTTGTTATTGGGGTGCAAGTGCTATGATGAAAAACCTTTAGTGGCCTATTTCAGTACAGAAATAAAAACATATACGCACTTCACTGTTGCAGTTATTTGTGGCAAAAGCGTTTAGTGGCATATTTCAGTACAAGAAAAAAAATATTCTCAGTTCACTTCTGCAGTTATTTGTGGTAAAAGCTTTTAGTGGCCTATTTCAGTACAAAAAGAAAAATATATTTGTCACTATTAGGGTTGTTTTAATCTGCTTTTAATAAAAAATTTTCAGCTAAAAGTATGTCAGACAGAGGAGTAGCAGAGGCCTAAATGTTTCTGGCGCAGGCAGAGGTCGCAGCAGAGTAAGGGGGCATGGCAGCAGAAGTCGCAGCGAGAGGCCTGAGCTCCCGGTGTCATCTAGCGGTCGTGTCTTGACCAGCAACACAGCGGTTTTCGATTGGTCAACTCAGTCATCCACTTCATCCCAAGTGACATCAGACACCCCCAGCCAACAGTCGGTGGGTTCGTCAGACACAACCCTTAATTGGCATGGCCCGGGAGAAGGCCATGTGCCATCACCTGTCCTCAACCTGCCTCTGTCCTTTGCTGTTCCCTCAGTCAGAGAAGTTATGTATGCTGAGGGCTCAGCTCCACTATCCAGCGAGGGCGAGCTACTAGAGGACAGTCAGCAGCTACTGCCCAGCCAAGATCTGAAGGAGAAATCCGCCGCTAGACGTGCAAGTAGTGATGAGGAGAGTGGCGTTAGAGCTGGTGTTGTGACTGGTCAGGCTCCTGACCCAGAGAACTTTGAGGGGGACATAAGTGGCGTGCAGACAGTACTCGATGATGATGATGCCAATCGCACTTGCGAGACGGGTGAAGAAGGGACTTCATCATCATCAGGAGAAGAGGGTGGCAGATTGCCCGTGAGGCAGCGGCTGAGCCAGCAAGTCGCTAGCGTGGCTGGGAGTCAGCAGGGTGGCAGCAGTGGGAGGTCGGGAGCCAAACGGGCACAGGGTAGACCACCCACTTTGCAGCAGCTTACCTGCCCGGAAAGGAGTGGTGCATGAGTTCACGGAAGCAGCGGCGGAAGCAGTCAGCCAGTGCGCAGTGCTGGGGGTAAAATCAGCTACTCGGCGGTGTGGCAGTTTTTTGTGAAGCCGCCAGAGGAGGTCAACATGGCCATATGTAGGCTATGTGGGCAGAAAATGAAGCGTGGCCAGGGTGCCAATGTTGGCACCACGGCACTTCGTCAACATATGCAGTGTCACCATAAAGTGACCTGGGAGAACCGTGGCTCAGATGTGGTGGTCCAGCCTGCCACAGTAACGCTGCATCACCCAGTGGCACGCCACACCCAATTTCAGGCGGTCAAGTCTCCACCACCCCAGCCGAAGGAAGCTGTCTGTCGTTCCCATTGTCTGCTGTTCGTGGTGCTCCTGCTCCTCCTACTCCTCATCAGTCATTCCGTCAGCAATCGATCACCAAAGTGATTCCCAAGAGACAACAGTACAGGGAGTGCAGAATTATTAGGCAAGTTGTATTTTTGAGGATTAATTTTATTATTGAACAACAACCATGTTCTCAATGAACCCAAAAAACTCATTAATATCAAAGCTGAATATTTTTGGAAGTAGTTTTTAGTTTGTTTTTAGTTTTAGCTATTTTAGGGGGATATCTGTGTGTGCAGGTGACTATTACTGTGCATAATTATTAGGCAACTTAACAAAAAACAAATATATACCCATTTCAATTATTTATTTTTACCAGTGAAACCAATATAACATCTCAACATTCACAAATATACATTTCTGACATTCAAAAACAAAACAAAAACAAATCAGTGACCAATATAGCCACCTTTCTTTGCAAGGACACTCAAAAGCCTGCCATCCATGGATTCTGTCAGTGTTTTGATCTGTTCACCATCAACATTGCGTGCAGCAGCAACCACAGCCTCCCAGACACTGTTCAGAGAGGTGTACTGTTTTCCCTCCTTGTAAATCTCACATTTGATGATGGACCACAGGTTCTCAATGGGGTTCAGATCAGGTGAACAAGGAGGCCATGTCATTAGATTTTCTTCTTTTATACCCTTTCTTGCCAGCCACGCTGAGGAGTACTTGGACGCATGTGATGGAGCATTGTCCTGCATGAAAATCATGTTTTTCTTGAAGGATGCAGACTTCTTCCTGTACCACTGCTTGAAGAAGGTGTCTTCCAGAAACTGTCAGTAGGACTGGGAGTTGAGCTTGACTCCATCCTCAACCCGAAAAGGCCCCACAAGCTCATCTTTGATGATACCAGCCCAAACCAGTACTCCACCTCCACCTTGCTGGCGTCTGAGTCGGACTGGAGCTCTCTGCCCTTTACCAATCCAGCCACGGGCCCATCCATCTGGCCCATCAAGACTCACTCTCATTTCATCAGTCCATAAAATCTTAGAAAAATCAGTCTTGAGATATTTCTTGGCCCAGTCTTGACGTTTCAGCTTGTTTGTCTTGTTCAGTGGTGGTCGTCTTTCAGCCTTTCTTACCTTGGCCATGTCTCTGAGTATTGCACACCTTGTGCTTTTGGGCACTCCAGTGATGTTGCAGCTCTGAAATATGGCCAAACTGGTGGCAAGTGGCATCTTGGCAGCTGCACGCTTGACTTTTCTCAGTTCATGGGCAGTTATTTTGCGCCTTGGTTTTTCCACACGCTTCTTGCGACCCTGTTGACTATTTTGAATGAAACGCTTGATTGTTCGATGATCACGCTTCAGAAGCTTTGCAATTTTAAGAGTGCTGCATCCCTCTGCAAGATATCTCACTATTTTTGTCTTTTCTGAGCCTGTCAAGTCCTTCTTTTGACCCATTTTGCCAAAGGAAAGGAAGTTGCCTAATAATTATGCACACCTGATATAGGGTGTTGATGTCATTAGACCACACCCCTTCTCATTACAGAGATGCACATCACCTAATATGCTTAATTGGTAGTAGGCTTTCAAGCCTATACAGCTTGGAGTAAGACAACATGCATAAAGAGGATGATGTGGTCAAAATACTCATTTGCCTAATAATTCTGCACGCAGTGTATGTGTGCACACATCCAACGATGCAGAAGCTGAACATGCTCCTGTCCAATTTGCTGGTGCTGCAGTCCCTTCCGTTCCAAGTGGTGGACTCTGAACCTTTCAGAGAACTGATGGCTTGTGCCGTGCCAAGGTAGAGAGTCCCAAACTGTCATTTCTTTGCCAAAAAGGCAGTACCAGCCCTACACAAACATGTAGAACAGAAGGTGGGCCAGTCCTTGAGCCTGTCAAAGTGCATGGCAATGCTGACATGTGGAGCTGTAACTACAGTCAGGGACAATACATGTCCTTTACGGCCCATTAGGTGAATGTGGTTCCTGCACAGCCACACCAGCAACTTGGCCAGGTGACGCCGCTTCCACCTCCACATTCTCACGCCGTTGGTCCAGTGACAATGTCCGCCTCAGCCTCCTCATCCTCCACCATGTCCTCAGCCTCCACTGCAAGGACAAGTCACAGTGCCCCTCCAGCATACCACATGTGCAGGGCATGGCAGTGTCTCGCTGTTCTGCACCTAGTTTGCCTTGGTGAACGGAGTCACACAGGGGAGGAACTGCTCCGTGTGATTCATCAAGAAATCGAATCCTGGCTTTCTCCGCGACAACTGAAATCGGAACCATGGTGACCGACAATGGGAAGAACATGGTGTCGGCGCTGCATCAAAGAAGGCTAAGCCATGTGCCCTGCATGGCACACGTGTTCAATCTGGTTGTCAAGCGGTTCCTGAAGTCTTCCGGGAGCAGTACCACCTCCATCAGCAGGAGCCTGAGTCCACAGTCGCTAATAAGTAGCTTTCTTCATCCGCATAGTGAAGAAACTACTTATCACCAGCAGCAGGTAGACCTGGCGGCAGTAGTTACAGCTCCACACGTCGGCGCTGCCGTGCATTTTGGCAGCCACCGACAGGGGGCAAGGACTGGTCCCCTTCTGTTCTACATGTTTGCGCAGGACTGGCACTGCCTTTTTGGCAAAGAAATTATGGCTTGGGACTCTCCACCTCGGCTTGGCACAAGCCATCAGTTCCCTGAAAGGTGCAGAGTCCACCACTTGGAAAGCGAGGGACTGCAGCACCAGCAACCTGGACAGGAGCACGTTCAGCTTCTGCGCCGTTGGATGCGTGCACGCATACTGTTGTCTCTTGGCAATCGCTTAGTGATGGATTGCTGACAGAATGCCTGACGAGGAGTTGGAGGAGCAGGAGCATCTGGATCAGCAGATGATGGAAATGACAGACAGCTCCCTTCGTCTGAGGTGGTGGAGCCTTGACTGGCTGAAACCGGGTGCGTGCCACTGGGTGATGCAGCGGTTGCTGCGGCAGGCTGTACCACCACATCAGAGCCATGGTTCTCCCAGGCCACTGGATGGTGACGCTGCATATGTTGACGCAGGGCCGTTGTGCCAACATTGGCCCCCTGGCCACGCTTTACTTTCTGCCCACAGATTTTACATATGGTCATGTTCACCTCCTACAGCGGCTTTACAAAAAACTGCCACACCGCAGAGTAGGTAATTTTTCCGCCAACAGTCCGCCCTGACTGACTGCTACCACCACTGCCTCTGTGAACCCCTGCACCACTCCTTCCCGGGTAGGTAGGCTGCTGCAAAGCAGGTGGTCTACCCCGTGCCTGTTTGGCTCCCAACCTCACACTGCTGCCACCCTGCTGACTCCTGGCCACCCTATTGACTTGCTGGCTCACAGGCAAGCTGCCACCCTCTTCTCCTGATGATAATGATGAAGCTCCTTCTGCACCCGGCAGGCAAGTGCGACGGCTTCATCGGGTAGTGTCTGCACGTCACTGATCCTCCTCAATGCTCTCTGGGTCAGGAGCCTGACTGCTCGAAACACCACCTCCAGCGCCACTCTCCTCATTACTACTTGCCCGCCTAGCAGAGGAAGCGGCGGATGTCTCCTTCAGATCTTGGCTGGTCAGTAGCTGCTGACCGCCCTCTATTATCTCGTCCTCGCTGTATAGTGGAGCTGAGCCCACAGCATGCAATACTTCTGTGAGTGATGGAACAGCAAATGACAGAGGCAGGTTGAGGATAGGTGAGGGCACAGAGCCTGCTCCAGGGCCATGCTAACTAAGGGTTGTGCCTGACGAACCCACCGACTGTTGGCTGGGGGTGTCTGAGGTCACTTGTGATGACATGGATGACCGAGTTAACCAATGAAGAACTGCTGGGTTGCTGGTTAAGACACGGCCGCTAGATGACACCGGGAGCTCAGACCGCTCAATGTGACTCCTTCTGCCATGACCCCTTTCTCTGCTGCGACCTCTGCCTGCACCAGAAACATTTAGGCCTCTGCCACTCCTCTGTGCATGGCCTGGCACTTCTCTGTCTGACATACATTTAGCTGAACTAAATAAATAAAATAAAAAAATTAAAAACACCTTTAAAAGCGACAAATATATTTTTCTTGTTGTACTGAAATAGGGCACTATACAATTTCACCCAAAAATAATTGTAGAAGAGAATTGATAATATATTTTTCTTACTGAAATACACCCCTATAAGCGTTCAACGGGAAAAAAATTAAGCAGTGAAGTGTGTATAGATTTTTCCTGTGATTAAAGAAAACTGCCCCTATACGATTTCACCAGGAAAAATTAAGCAGTGAAGTGTGTATAGATTTTTCTAGTTGTTAATGAAATACGCCCCTATACGATTTCACCAGATATCACTGCAACAGTCCAGTGCGTATATATTATTATTTTTAAAATGAAATACGCCCCTATACGCTTTCACCGGCAAAAACTTAAACAGTGAAGTGCATATCAAATTTTTTGTAGGACTGAAATACGCCCCTATACGTTTTCAATAGAAATCACTGCAACAGTTCAGTGCGTATATATTTTTCTTTTTTTTATGAAATACGCCCCTATACGCTTTAACTGGAAAAAACGTAAACAGTGAAGTGCGTATAGATTTTTCTTGTAGGACTGAAAGACGCCCCTCTGCGCTTTCACCAGAAATCACTGCAACAGTGCAGTGCGTATATATTTTTCTTTTTTTACTGAAATACTTCCCTATACGCTTTTTCAATAAAAACCTGCAGCAGTGCAGTGCATATATATTTTTGTTTTTCCACCGATATAAGCCACTAAAGGCTTTTCAACATAGCACTTGCATCCCACCAACAAATAGCTGCAATGACAGAGCTGTCTAATGGCTATTTGGATCCCCAAATAATCTTTCCCAGCACATATCCTGCTTGGATGACATGTCTGAGCCCGAGCACCGCGCCAAGGTTTCTGCCCATACGGCTCAGGTATGTTTAGTGTTAGGTCCCGAGCTACTTGAGAAACCTTGGTGCGGTGCTCAGGCTCAGACATGTCCTCCAAGCAGGAAATGTTCGCTAATCTCTAAATTTTACTCCAGTGTGAGGATTAGTAAGACTGCAGAGTGCACCTGTCTTTGTTTTTGTTATATTATTTTTACTGTTTATCACATCCACACATTTTCTATTCTGTGTAGGATGTCCATTGTGGTACTTGTGGTCTGCTGCAGGCATCCTCCATTGTATGCATTTTTGCTGGGGATTACCATTAGCAGCGGACCACAAGTGCAGGATCTGCCCTGCCCCGGTATAGATGCACCACTGCATATGGGGTTGAGCGCTTCCTGCTTTTTAATACCACGCCAATGTGTAGTTTGTATAGTGAGCAGGAAGACCATAATGAGGATTGTATGTTCAACAGGATCTGGGAGCCAGATTGGGTGATGAGGAGGAGGTGACATCAGAGGAGAAAGGTAGTTAATATACTGTTAAAGTCACACCTAAATTAGGGCATTTAAGATACACTCTGGTGTTCCGAATCAATGTACCCTCAGGGGTTTAATATCCACGCGTGGTAGAAAGACTGAACACTGACACAGAAGTTGGTCAAAGCAATCTCTAACTTTTATTACATGAGGTAAGCATATATATATCTTCAGAAGAGGGCAGTCCTCACTGAGACACAAACTATTGTTTTATTGGTCAAAGAGAAAAAGAGATAAGAGAAACAGAGAACACGCTTAACATCTGCGCAGTGGGTACCACTTTGGAATGTTAAGCTAATGTAAACATCTAAGTGTCGCCATTTTATAATGGTGGACAGTCTAACATTACTACTGCATACGTCATATGTGACACTTCAAAGAGGTGCTTCTCTATAGGCAGTGAATAACATATATCATCAAGTCATATGATTGGTTTACACATTCCACCACACTCCATGGGACACCTGCAGAAAGGTGAGAAATCAGACTCTGCCCACAGCACAGATCTTTGTCCCCCTTCCTCTCTTCTCCGGCTTGAGACAAAGAGAGGGGTGGGAGGGAGGCACTTGAAAGAGAAAAAGTTTAACTCATTACAGTCCTAGATATACAAAAAATATAGAATAAAATTCACACATCTTTAACAGTCAAATTCACACATCTTTAACAGTCCCCCCTTGAATTTCATTCTCTCCCTAAACCTAACCATCTGTCCCAATGCTCCGCCTCCTCTTCACCAGCTTCCACGACAAGCCATTCCTAGCGAACAACCTCCTGTGACACTGGATTTGAGCACGGGGAAGTCAGATGATCTTTCCCTATCCGGCGTTGACATTATATGGGGGGACTGGAGGTCATCAGTGCTCCTGATTTTCTGGATCGAAGTCTTCATACACTTCTCCCATCATCATCTCTGGTGTGGCCTCATCAACTGCCTTGTTGAACAATTTCTTTACACAGGGAATAATACAGCAGATAATTAGAACAAGCAAAATCAAAACAACGATGATTATGATACCAATTTGCAACAACATCTGCTTCCAATTTTTGAACCAGTTCTCTAGCCCTTCTGCCCATGAATTGTCTATTCCCGAATTCCTTTTTAATTCTTCAGATAGGGAGGTCAATCCCTTTAAAGCACTCATGACCTGCCCATTGGGCCCTAGATTATCGGGTATGACAGTACAGCAGGATTCTCCTATCATTTTGCAAACTCCTCCTTTCTCTGCCAGCAACATGTCCAAAGCCATTCTGTTCTGGAATGCCATAGTACTAGTGGGACCCAATTGTTCTATTATACCTTTTAGGGCATCCCAAGTGTAATTCACAAAGCGTTGCTGGTTATAGTAGATATAATTTATCCAATCCACATTTTTGTTTACCACAATTATTGGGAATATAGATTCAAATCCTGCTGCAACTTGATTTTGTGCCTTAAATTCATCAGGGACCCCCCTCGGGACTCCAATAGCATCTATATATACATGGGCATCCAAACTACCACCTGGAATAGACTCCCGTTTTCCCCTCGTCCCTATGTGCTCCTGGGATCTTGGAGACTGCTGTATAGGACTTACAACCTTCTTCCAATCAGGGATATCGAAAATATGGAAGGGCATCAATACCATGGCTAATGCACACTGACCATGCCATTGTACCTTGATTTTTGTTCTCAATTTCATGTCTGCACATATCCATACTATATCTCCTAGAGCCTGGGTTTGGTTCACCAAATGGATTTTATACTCCTGTATGGTCATCAAATCATAACATCTGCAATCAGCAACATCACAGTAATCAAAGTCATATACTTGAAGTTCTTTAGTTAAGTTGACCCAGAAGACCAAAGGACTTCTGTCTGAATGTGGTTCCCAATAATGACATTTCAGCGGAGGTTTTGGGCACACATCTTTGTAGAAACATTTGTCTGAGCTTACATAACCCCCCCATATGATGAATAGAAGGAAAAAAGGATATCATCATTGTTCAGGAGGAGGGTCAGGATTCGTGATTCTTTTACAGTGGGATGCGTGTATCCAAGTCTTTTTTCCCTCAAGTTTCACTGAGGTAGCTGTGGTGAGCAGTACTTGGTAAGGCCCCTCAAATCTGGGTTCCAGTGTCTTTCTGACGTGTTTCTTTACCAGGACCCAGTCTCTGGGCTGCAACTTGTGACTTCGAGGAATCTGTTCAGGATCTGGAATTGAGGAAAAAACTTGAAAATGTAGATCAGTCAAATGTTTACATAGAGCAATCACATAATCAGCTAGACAGTCATACTGTAATGCAAGCTGTTCTGGAAAATACTGTCCTAGCTTAGGGGCACTACCAAATAGGATCTCAAAGGGGGATAGTTTGTCTTTTTCCCTGGGAGTATGGCGAACACTGGCCAGGGCAATTGGAAGGGTTTCTGGCTATGGTTTGCCAGTCTCTTGGGCCATCTTCAGCATCTTTAGTTTCAGAGTGCCGTTCATTCTCTCTACTTTTCCGCTGCTTTGTGGTCGGTATGGTGTATGAAAGGCCAAGTGCGTTCCCAGAGCTGTCCATATTTCCTCTGCAATGTCCGTAGTGAAAGCAGTCCCTTGATCACTCTCGATCACTTTAGGTACCCCGAACCGGCAAAACCACTTTGTACAACAACTTCTTCACAGTAGTTTTCGCTGTCTGGTTCTTCACGGGGTAGGCTTCTGGCCGTCCAGAGAACATGTCTGCAACCACCAAAGCATAATGGAACCCCTGTGCAGGGGGCATTTGGATGTGGTCGATTTGGATCCTTTGGAAAGGGTACAAGGGTTTTGCTAGGCACTTTGTGGGAACCTTCTCCAGCTTCCCTGGATTGCACTTGGCACAGACCATGCAGCTGTTCACATATCGAGAGGTGTAGGTGGAGATGGCGGGTGCAAACCATATGGAGGATATGAGATTGTTCATGGCTGTCTTCCCTAGATGTGTGGGTCCATGAGCCCAACAGACTACATTTGGATATAAACTTCTCGGTAGAAACAGAAGGTGGCCCAATCTCCATATTCGATCTTTATCTGGGCCAGCATTTTTCCGAGCCCACACCTCATGCTCATCATCTGTAGCCTCACATTGTCTGTCTTCCAAGATATCCTTAGTGAGGAACAATCCCTTTGGAATTCCACCTTCTTTCCTGGCCACTTTACCCGGAGCGAAAGCCATTATGGTGCTGAGATCCTTCATTTCCTTCACTGCCGCTTCTTTAGCTGCCTTGTCTGCTAGAGCATTCCCCTGGGCCTCTGGAGTTTCCACTTTTGAATGGGCTTTGATCTTCAAAATTGCAGCTTGTATAGGGAGGCTCAGAGCTTCCATCAGGGCCTGCACAGCTTCCGCATTCTTCACAGGTGTGCCTCCTGCTGTCAGAAACTTCCTGCTTCTCCATATTGGTCCAAAGTCATGGGCTACTCCAAAGGCATAACGTGAATCAGAATAGATGTTTGCAGTTTTCCCTTCTGCCATCTTGCAAGCCTCAGTCAGAGCTATTAATTCAGCCTCCTGTGCTGATTTATCCGGTGGAAGGGGTTGTTGCTGTAATACTGTTTCCATTGAGGTAACTGCATATCCTGTGTGGAATTTTCCTGTTTCATCTGCGTATCTAGATCCATCCACAAACAGTGTCAAGTCCGGGTCCAGAATAGGAGTTTCTTTGATGTTCCATAGGGGCTCAGTTTCTTGTTCAATTAATTGTAGGCAATCATGGGCTTCCCCGTTATAAAACTCATCATGTGAGTATGTGGCATCGATGTTGTCGTCCTTCCCTTCTTGAGACCCCCCTTGAGGGAAAGGAAGGAGTGAAGCTGGATTGAGGACATGGCATCTGCTGATAGTGACCGTATCCGGAAGTAAGAGAGAACACTGCATTCTGAGATGTCTAGCTGCTGACAAGTGTTTTGGCTGAGTCTGCTGAAGGATGGCTGATATGTCATGAGGGGCCAGGATTTGAAGTGAATAACCCAGGACAACATCAGCCGTTTTGTCCAATAGCAAGTGACATGCATGAATGGCTCAGATACATGATGGACTTCCTCTGGCCACTGGGTCAAGCCTGGCAGAGTAGAAGCCCAGAGGGCGACTGCGGCCTCCATGTAGTTGGGTTACCACACCTGTGGCATATCCTTGACGTTCCATGACGTAGAGTCTGAATGGTAAGTTGTAGTTCGGGAGACCCAAGGCTGGAGAGGATATGACTGCTTGTTTTAATAGTTCAAAGCATTGTTTGGCCTCAGAGGTGAGGTAGAAAGGCTGAGTAGGAACACAATCATACAAGGGCTGCATGAGGATTGAAGCATCCAGAATCCATGGTCGACAGTATGAGATGAGTCCTAGAAAGGCTTGAAGTTGTTTTGGTGTTGTAGGCTCAGTCATCTTCATAACCGCTGTCTTTCTATCTTCAGTCAGGTGTTTAGCCCCAGGGCTGAGACAATGGCCCAGGAAGACCACCTTGTCCTGACACCACTGGATTTTCGCAAGACTGACCTTGCATCCTTGTCGAGCCAAGAAGAGTAGTAGTGCAACAGAAGCTTCTCTGCATGTTTGTGCAGTGTCAGCACACAAGAGCAAATCATCCACATATTGCAGGAGTGTCACTGTATCATGCTCCATTCTCCATTCATCCAGTATGGAAGACATGGCTTTACTGAACTGAGAAGGACTGTTCTGTGCTCCTTGGGACATGACCGTCCAGGTATATTGGCATCCAGCATGTGTGAAAGCAAACAGATATTGACTGTCTGGATGAAGTGGCACAGAGAAGAAGGCGTTTGCTAAATCAATTACAGTGAAACGGGTGGCTTCTGGAGGCACACATGACAAAAGGGTATATGGGTTTGATACCTCTGGTGTTTCCAGGATTGTAACTTCATTGACAGCCCGTAGATCTTGTACCATACGATAAGTGTCTGGCTGTCCTTTTTTCCCCTTCTTTTTAACTGGGAAAAGGGGCGTGTTACACGGAGAGGTTGTTTAATTTTTGCTCCCTTTTCCTGGAATGCCAGGATTTGCTTAGTCACCGCATCTATTTGTGCCACTGACAATGGATATTGGGGTTTGCGTGGTAGGATGGCACCTGGCTTGAGCATGACTACTAGTCTTCCAATATCTTGTGGCCCTGAGGACCATAAATGGGGAGGTATCAGCCTCATTACATCTGATGGGATAGCTGTTCCAGATATCTCATCCTGTATTATTTGTAGGGCAGCAAGCATAACTGTCTCTTCTGGTTGTAGGAGGGAAGAAAGTGTAATTGTTCCGTCTTCATGGAACTGGATGTTTGCTTGCATTTTCTGGAGTAGGTCTGCCCCCAAGAGGTTGAGAGGGCAGGTAGTAGACACTACAAATTGTGACAGGACCGTGGGAGAAAGGACTAAACCTGAGGACACAGGCAATGGTTTAGTCAGGACAGATGTTCTTGCCGCTCCATCAATGCCAATACATTGTACAGTAATATTGTCCAGAAAGGACGGGTCATAGATCTCTTCAAGTCGGAGCACACTTCTGGCTGCACCAGTATCCACAAGAAAGGTGTGTGGGTTCCCCCCCACCTGCAGCTGCACAGTTGGTGTAGGGCCACACTGGGAGGACACAAAGCCATAGTATTAATGGCCTCTCCGACTTGTGGATCTGGCTTGCCCCCGTCCTACGGTTGATTTGGGGGTGCCCCCATTTGTTGAACTGCCTGGGCAGTTTGGGCCGGTGCCCAAGGAAATTGGGAAGGTCTCCTCTGCCCCTCCCTTGGCCGATTTGGGCATTCCCGTTTGAAATGTCCCTGTTGTCCACATCCATAGCAGGTGATACGGGCTCTCCAGGCTGGGTCCTGAAATCTGTCTTCTGCTCCCCTGGGCCCTTCCCTGCTAACCATGACAGGATGAGTTCGAGGGGCCGCCTCAATGCTTTTTGCTATTACTACAAGTGTTTCCAGGTCAACCGTCCGATACTCAGGGCGGGCAATTTTTAAGGCTTTTTGGATAGGTATTTTTAGCCCATCCACAAAGGCACTGGATAACATTCTTACTTGTACTGTATCATTACGATTGAATCCTAGATCCCAGAACATCTGTTCCATCCTGTTAGCAAATTTTTCTACGGATTCACTTTTATCCTGCTTCATATCTTGTATCTGAGTAGCTTGATCAGCCAATCTCCCCCTTGGCCATTCCTCCAATTTCTGACTAAACTCCTCCCCTGACTCATATGTCTTTAAGTGTTCTTCTGATTCAATTCTCACTGCATAGTGGGCCAGAAGGAGTCCTCTGCTTTGATTTGTACCAGCCAAGACAAGTCTCTCCATGCAGCTGAATGCGTCTTCCTTATCTGCTCTATTGCTCTGTAGAAAGGCATAGGGTGCAGTTCTGGATCTGGGAGTGAGTTCACTAAGTTTGTGGCTTGGGTGGGGCTAAACGTAACATATCTTCCTCCTGTTTTATACTCCTCACTGGACCTGGCTGTTGAGGTCTGGGCTTGTCGTGTTAGGATGTCTATTTGTCCATAGTTGGCAGTTTGGCTACCATCAGATGCAGTTCCTTCTCTTTCTCTACTCTGGACATATCATCCAACTCAGATGGTTCCTCATCTGCTACACCTTCTGGTACACCTGTACTCTCCTTGTCCTCATCGTCTGTTTTCTGATCCTCCGTTCTGTTAGATTTTGCAGCTCCTGTTCTCTTCACTCCCCCCCCCTCTCCTGCCCCCATCATGATTGACACCACTGATTTCCCTCTTTGTGACACTCCCCTGTCTGGTACGTAGTAGGTGCCGTCAGCATTTAAGACTGGATATATGGGCGCTGGCAGGGGTGGCATGGGCTGAGTTGTCTCCTGTGTTTCCCCAAGGGAGATGAGAGGCGGTACATTATCTGCAGCCACAGGGGGGGGGGGGGGGGGCTGAGGGGTTTGCAGCTACTGCTATCAGAGAGGAGGCGTTACGAAGCATGGGGGCTCCACATGCCAGGCAAGTGTTATGTGCATCTGGATTTTTCTGCCTGCAGCCAGTACAAACCCACCCCTCAGGTCTCTGTTGGGGGAGGGCACTTTTCAACAGGGGCTGCGAGTTCTTTTGTTTGTGAGCACCATGATATGGTGGTGGTTCATCTGGTCCCACAGTATACATATACATCTTTGTTTTTTCATCCCATCTTTCTGTCCCTCCAGTTGCCATAAATCGACTTGCCGCTCGGTGCCATGCCTGTGCTGCACCTAATAATCCTTCATCACTCAGCTTTCCCTGACATCGCTGTACCAGTCGTTTCAATATTTCAACATTCAATTCTCCATTTATATCACATCCTGCAATCTTCATTAACTTCTTATAATTCTTCACATGTTGACTTCCTTCTTCTCTCGCTACAATCTGAGGAGCAGTATATCTCCTTCTCCAAGGAGAGGAGTGATCAGCACCTTTAACCCTTTCCTCTGCAGACAAAGGATTCACCCTCCTCCCCACTGGTTTGCTCAAATCTGACTATCATGTCTGACTAGTCAGCTGGGATCCCCGCACGTCTTCCTCCTAGAGGGTCAGGCGGGCTCCGCCGCGTCTTCCTGGGGTCAGGTCAGGTAGAGAATATCTCCGCAGTCTTCCATCTCGGGTCATGAGGCTCTACCATCTTCCTGGTCAGGTCAGCCAGAGTTTACTTTGTCCCACACCTCGGCGCTACAGCGCCCCCTTCCAAACCAGGAGGTTACTGTCCCCTCCCTTTGTCTGTGGTTTTACCGTCTGTGCTCAACTCACTCCTCACATAAATCACAGACACACACAAAACATATACACACCAGAGTGATCTATGATTTCAGACTATTGGTTCAATAGACTCTAAGCTTTCAGCATTACAGCCGACTACTATACTTACATCAGTACCACCCCACAGCAGAATGAGCTATCTGAGCATGACAAAGTAAATAGCAGAAAGGCAGATAAGATAAAAGTTTTCTCACCTTTCTTTGAGGCTGCAGTCCTCTCCCCTCTACCGTTCGTCAAGCTCAGGGCCCGTCTTGTCGGCTGTTGGAAGCTACTTTCGCTCAGAGTCCCTGTTCACAGCGCCATTTGTTAAAGTCACACCTAAATTAGGGCATTTAAGATACACTCTGGTGTTCCGAATCAATGTACCCTCAGGGGTTTAATATCCACGCGTGGTAGAAAGACTGAACACTGACACAGAATTTGGTCAAAGCAATCTCTAACTTTTATTACATGAGGTAAGCATATATATATCTTCAGAAGAGGGCAGTCCTCACTGAGACACAAACCATTGTTTCATTGGTCAAAGAGAAAAAGAGATAAGAGAAACAGAGAACACTCTTAACATCTGCGCAGTGGGTGCCACTTTGGAATGTTAAGCTAATGTAAACATCTAAGTGTCGCCATTTTATAATGGTGGACAGTCTAACATTACTACTGCATACGTCATATGTGACACTTCAAAGAGGTGCTTCTCTATAGGCAGTGAATAACATATATCATCAAGTCATATGATTGGTTTACACATTCCACCACACTCCATGGGACACCTGCAGAAAGGTGAGAAATCAGACACTGCCCACAGCACAGATCTTTGCCCCCCTTCCTCTCTTCTCCGGCTTGAGACAAAGAGAGGGGTGGGAGGGAGGCACTTGGAAGAGAAAAAGTTTAACTCATTACAGTCCTAGATATACAAAAAATATAGAATAAAATTCACACATCTTTAACAGTCAAATTCACACATCTTTAACAATACAGAGGTAATCTCCAAAAAACTGCCAGGGAGATATCTGCTTCTATTGTGGTCTGCTCAGAAACCAGTGACTCCACTAATACTGTGGCCACATGCTCCAAACGTGGCAGACCTAGATCCAGCTCCGCTTCTGATAGCTGTATGGGAGTATCTCCTGTATAGCAGTTTTTTCTCCAGTGTCAGCAGACAAAAACCCTGCTGTGTGCAAGATCTACAGGATGAAAATAAGCTAGGAACATTTGAGCACCAACAAAGGCACTCCAGTAAGGCTGGACTATAGGTTTACCATAAGGGTAGGCCTTCATGACGAATTTGGTGCCAGGGGCCTGGTAGAGGTAGGGTTAATGTGAGGCGGGAAGCGGAGGGGCGGGATAGTAAAGGTGGAGTTAGGGGGGAGGTTATTTAAGGGGGGTGTAGCCCGGTGGCCATTTTAGAGTTAGTTGTAAAAGCGGAGAAGCACCTACCATGCAGGCAGTTGAGGTGATGCTGGAGCGGTTGCGGGCGGCAGGGGAGGCCCGTGGACCGGAGTGGTTACAGGAGCAGCTGGCTGGTGTGCTTCAGGGGGAGGCGGCGGGTATAGCTGGCCCGTCGCCATGTGCACAAGGGTCTAGGGACCCTCCACATGCAGGAAATGGTGGGAGCATCTTGCCCCCGGCCTCTAGAAGTGGGAGGAATCTGGGTGCGCAGCGGAGCCCAGAAGGAGGCAGGGCCACATCTTCTCTTTCTTCATCTGCAGCCAGCGTGGGATCCGGAGCTGGGTCGGCGGGTTCCTTGCTCCCCCTAGTGGCAGGAACATCCGCTCGTCGTGGGAGATTGTGCAGCAGGAGGACGTAGCCTGTGTCGGTAGTGGCCACTAGAGGGCGCAGGGCTCCAAGGGATCACGGGCAGGTGTCTTCTGGCTTGGGTCTGCAGGAGGAGTCTGTGAGGGCTGAAGAGTTTGAGGGCGCACCCAGCATGGACGCTGTTGGGGTGCAGACATCGTGCGGATCCAGCACAGCGGGAACATCCGTAGAGTCGTCGGTGAGGTCCGTTCGTCTGGAGTCAGGATCAGCGGCTGATGGGTTCACAGCGCCCAGGCAGCCAGGTGAGAACATGTGGGGTGCTTTGCAGAATTTTATTAGTAGCCCGGGGGGTGTGGGGGCTGGGGGAGGTCACGGGGAAATAGTGGGGGGTTTGGGGCAGTTTTTGATGAGTTTGGCGGGTTGGATTTCAGGTTTGGGGGTGACAGGTTCGTCTCCGTTACCGACATGGGGGGTCGGTGGGGGTTTAGGGGGGGCGCCTGGGGACGGGCAGTTTCGGGGGGTAGGATCGGTGTCGGTTCAGACGCAGGTGGGGGGCGAGGAAGAGAGGCCTAAGGTTAGCGACGCGGCGAAGGGTGAGGTGTATGTGTGTTTTGAGGGGCTGTTGGGGGCGCACTTAAAGCAGGATGTTCGTGAGCGGATATGGCGGGGGGAGTATGTCAAAAAAAATTCGCTTCTCCCCCTGGAGCGGTTTAATCTGGATAGGGAACGAGGGGGTGAGGGGAAAAAGGAAGACGATGAAAAGCGCCGGCATAGACTCATACCGCGTACGTTTGCGATCTTGGCAAGTGTCATCGGGGAAAAAACGCCTGAGTGTTGCTCAGCCTTGTTTTGCTATCTGGATGCGATTGGGGAGGCATACAGGGTATATGGTGGTACTGGGTGGCTTAGGAACGACGAGTAATTCAGACAGAGGAAGGCGGTTAGGCCTAATATTCGGTGGGACCATAAAGATATCAGTTTAGGGTTGCGGGTGACTGCACCGGGGCGGCAGGGGCAGTCCTTTCGGGGGGATGCGGGAGGGGCACCAGGTCAGTCTGCGGTGTCTGCAGCGTCAGCAAGAGGTTTGTGTTTCCTCTTTAATGAGGGGAGCTGCAGGTTTGGCGCAAAATGCAAGTTCAAGCATGAGTGCACAACTTGCAGGGGTACCCACGGGGCTAACCGGTGCTTCAGAGGCGGTAAACACAGGGGGTCAGACTCGGCTGTAAAAGGGTCGGACTCTGGTATCCCAGGCGTGAGGCGGCGGAATTGTTAAAACGTGGGTTTTCTGAGGGGTTTCGTATTCTGTCGAACCCATTGCCTGTGGTCGTACCGCAAAGAAATTTGCGATCGGCTTTGGAGTTTCCGGAGGTAGTCTCCGAAAAGTTGGCAAAGGAGGTTGCCTTGGGCAGGATGGATGGGCCATTTGAGGGAGTGCCGTTAGCTGGCTTGAGGGTGTTGCCGCTGGGGCTAGTGCCTAAAAAAGAGCAGAACAAGTTTCGGCTTATACATCATTTGTCTTTTTCGAAGGGGGCGTCGGTCAATGATGGTATAGATCCGGACATTTTGGGATGGGGGGTATTTTGAGGACAGATGTTTGCCTATGGGTTGTTCCGTGTCATGCGCGTACTTTGAGGCATTTAGTTCATTCTTGGAATGGGTGGCGGTGGATGTGGCGGGGTGTTCATCCATTATCCATTACTTGGATGATTTTTTGTGTTTGGGATCGGCGGGCTCGCGGGTTTGTTCGCTTTTGTTGGCTACGTTGCAGTCGGTTTTTGCGAAGTTTGGGGTGCCGTTAGCTGTGGATAAGACTGTCGGCCCGGCGACGGAATTACGTTTTTGGGCATTGTAATTGATACGGAAAGGATGGAATGTCGGCTTCCGGAGGATAAAGTGGTTGATTTGCGGGCAGCAGTCGAGAGGGTGAGACAGTCGGCGAAGGTTCGGTTGCGGGATCTGCAGTCTCTTTTAGGGAAATTGAACTTCGCGTGTAGGATCATGCCTATGGGCCGAGTGTTTTGTCGTCGGTTGGCGGCGGCTACGACGGGGGTGGTTGCACCACATCATTTCTTTAGGTTGGGGCGGGAGTTAAAAAAGGGATATGGAGGTTTGGTCTGGTTTTTTGAGGGGTTTTAATGGTAGAACGTTAATGATGGGCGAGGTGGTGGATAGTTTTGACTTTGAGTTATTGACGAATGCGGCTGGCGGGGTGGGGTTTGGGGCTTATTGTCATGGCCAGTGGTGTGCGGCTCGTTGGCCGGAGTCTTGGGTTGAGCGGGGGTGGGTCATGAATTTGTGTCTCCTTGAGCTTTTTCCCATAGTTCTTGTTCTTGCAATGGCGTTGTGGGGGGATAGATTTGGGGACAAGAAGGTGAGGTTTCATTGCGATAACATGGGGGTGTTGCAGGCGATCAATGGCTTGACGGCTTCGTCTCCACCCGTGGTTCGCTTGTTGCAGCATCTTGTGTTGCTTTGTTTATCGTTTAATGCATGGGTGGTAGCACTTCATGTGCCCGGGGCTTCCAACAACATTGCGGATGCTCTTTCTCTTTTGCAGTGGGGACGATTTCGGCAGTTGGCTCCGGAGGCGGAAGCGGAAGGCCTGGAGTGCCCGGGGTCGCTGTGGGGACTATTGAAGGTACTGTAGCAGGATTGTTGCGGGCGTCATTGAGCAAGGGTTCTTGGGCTGCGTACTGGAAGGCTTGGAGAGAATGGGAGCAGTGGTGTTCGGTTTTGGGGATGGGGTAGATGAGGGGGAGATACCTTTATTGTTCTTGGGGCAGGGTAAGGAGCAAGGTTGGTCTGTGGCGCAGTTGAATAAGTGTGTAGCTGGTCTGGCATTTGGTTTCAAGCTACGGGGCATGGCTGATGTTACGAAGACCTTTTTGGTGAGGCAGGTATTGAAAGGTTGGAGGAGGGGGCAGCGGACGGAGGATCGTAGAAGGCCAGTGTCGTTCTCTTTGCTGTTGAGGATTGGTGGACAGGTCGAGTTGGTTTGTAATTCCGTGGGGGAGGTTAGCTTGTTTCAGTTGGCTTTTTCTTTATCTTTTTTTGGGGCTTTCCGTTTGGGGGAATTGGTGTCCAGGAGCGTCAGGGTTGCGGGGGTTTGTGTGGGGAGGATGTGGATTTGCTTCAGGACAGGGTGGTGGTCCGGCTGCGGACGTCAAAAATGGATATGGAGGGTAAGTTGTGTCCAGTCAGATGTTTGCGGGTGTATAGGGAAGGGGTGTTTTTTGATGATGGCCCGCTGCTGAGGCACGGTGATGGATCATTTCTTTCCAGATTTCAATTTGTGGCGGTGTTTAAAAAATGTCTGGTAGGGGCAGGGGTGGACCCAGCAGATTTCACGGGTCACTCCTTCAGGATTGGGGCAGCAACTGAGGCGGCTAGGTTGGGGTTAAGTGACGAAGTTGGGAATCTATCAGGTTCCGGTCATATGTGCGTTTGGGTAGTTTGTAAGGAGTGTTGGTGACCGTGATAGTAATGTGTTTCTTTTGTTTGCGTTCTATTGCAGGCTCCAGTCCAGCGCTAGTTTGGATCATTGGACACTCTTTAGTTTTCTGGGGGGGCGTTGAGGGCGGATGTTCGGGAAAACGGACGTCAATTGGGGTTTGGCAGGGATGTTGCGGTTGTGAAGTGGCCAGGATCTAGAGGTATGTTGTGGGGCAGTGTGCTGAGGGAGGTTCATCGTTTTGTGAGGTTAGACAGAGCTCCAGAAATTTTAGTGCTCCATGTTGGGGGCAATGATTTGGGGGTTAGACCGGCAAGAGAATTGATCAGGGATATCAAATTTGATCTCTTACGGCTTTGGTCATTGTTCCCTAAAATGATAACTGTGTGGTTGGATATTGTGCCTAGGAAAACGTGGCGGGAGGCGCGGTCTGTTGATGGGGTGAACAGGGCTCGCATTAAGATTAACGGGGCGATTGGACGGTTTGTGGCTAACAGTGGGGCGGTGGCGGTTAGGCATGTGGATCTTGAGTTGGGCCTTGGGGGGTTTTGGAGAGCGGATGGTGTTCACCTTATTGCGGTTGGGATTGATCTGTGGTCCCTGGGAATACAGGGTGGAATCGAGAGGGCTCTGGAGATGTGGAGGAAAGCGCAATCATGAGGTTTGAGTGATCAAGTTGCGCGTTGTTGGCGGGGGGAGGTCCTCGGAGCTGGTGGAATGGGTTGGTGCTTGAGAATGAGAGGGCCTCAATGGTGGGGCTAGATTCTCCGGATTGGACACTCGGTTAATCGGTGAGGCATCCATCAGTTGGTGGCTCCGAGCTGGGTGTTTACGGCTGGAGGCAAGGTGGATTGTCCAGTTGGTGGTTGTTCTGGATGTATACATGTTGGGGCTTCTAGGACCTCCCTCGTCTGGGGTAATTCATTGTTAACTTATTGTATTTTTGTTTAATAAATTATGGCTGCTGTGGCCGATTTAAATCCGACTCAAGTCTCTGTGTCTTATTGGTAAGGGGGAGGTTAAAGGATGGAGGTATTACAGGGGAAGAATAGTTGCTAGGGCCCGGAAGGGTCACCAAAAATTCGCTCATGCTATACTGCAGCATATGAAGTGGTATTATCAGATCCAGTGGGAAAATAGAACTGACCACCAGCAATCAGAACATGTTCTCCTCCTTCTGATGTTCTTGGGGTCAGCCAGACCACATCCACATGTAGTACAGTTACTGCTTCTACCAGTAAGACCAGTCCATCATTAGTCACTGATAGGCTACATGCACATGAACGTTGTTTGTTTCCGTGTCCGTTCCGTTTTTTTTTTGTGGATAGTATGCGGACCCATTCATTTCAATGGATCCGCAAAAAATGCGGACAGCAAATCGTGTGCTGTCCGCATGAGTATGTCCGTTCCATAGCCCCGCAAAAAAAAATAGAACATGTCCTATTCTTGTCCCTTTTAGGCATTGTTACAATGAATCCTCAAAAAAAACTGATGGCATACGGATGTAATCCGTTTATTTTTGCGTATCCGCAATTTGCAGACTGCAAAACATACGGTCATGTGCACGTAGCCATAATGGAATGTTTGGCCAGGAAACAACTATGATGTGCCCAGCAATCTGATGGTATGCAAGCTTATCTCCAACCTCGACAAGTTGTTAGCAGCGCAGTTGCTGCCTTTTCACCAAGTTTATTCCGCTGCCTTTAGGGACTTGATGGCGTTTGCCCAGCCGCAATGGAAGATACCTAGCAACCGTTATTTCTCCAAAAAGGCCAATTCTGCCTTGTACTCTCACATGACAGAGAATGAGAGCTGCTCTTTGCAATTGCTGCTGCAGAGCAAAGTGCACCTGAAGCAGCTGTTAGAGGCAGGCACAAGACATGTCTTTCACAGCAGCGACGCAGCACCAGAGCAATGAGGCCATGTACTATTGACTCCTCCTCAATGGAAATCTGCCCGTCTCCAACAGAAACAGGGCAGGACATTGCTTCTACACCCCCTCACGCTGGACAAGAGCAGCCCCATAGCCATTCCTTTTGCTAAAGTGCATTAAGCAGCAAATATCCCACTAGCTGTCTCATCACCAACTCCAGCTCATCAAGATTGCATACTCAGGTCCTTCAAATAGGCCAACAGATTTGTCAGTAAGGACAACTGCAGAATACACTATCATCACCCGCGTATTTATGTTACAGAAAACACTCAAGCTGATGCAATAAAGGATGACAGAAGAACAGCTTCTGAGTTTTGATGCATTTTTCACGCGTGTGATAAAAAAAACCTGAAGGTTTACAAACATATCTTAGCAACCATCAGTGAAAAACGCATTTCATGCGGACTTGCTTGCGGATGCACTGCATTTTTCCACTGAAGCCCCGTTCACTTCTATGGGGCCAGGGCTGCGTGAAAAACGCTGAATATAGAACATGCTGCCTTTTGCACGCAACGCAGAACTAATGAGTAAAAAAAAAAGGCTAATGTACACAGACCTATTGAAATGAATGGGTCAAGATTCAGTGCGGGTGCTATGCGTTCACGTCACACATTGCACCCATGCAGAAAACCCGCTCGTGTGAAGGAGGCCATAGAAATGAGGTCTTTGGACAGATTCCTAAATGCAAAATAAGAGCTTGCCGAGACTAGGAAGTTAAATTTATTCAAACCTGGTCTCTCTTTCAAAAATAATCTGCTCGTTAATAGAATTGAGTATATTCAACCCTTCACACAGTTGGACAAGCTCAGTCCGGAGACTCTCCTCTGCATATAGGACAAATAGTACACCACTCCTTGCAGGCAATCCTTTTACTCCGATTTTCAACTGCTCTAAAACATGGACCTTAGCACAAGATGGATCATTTCCAAACAGGTCGATATCTATATAGTATGCTCTGTCTGCAATAGGCACTGGAAATGGTTGAGAACCAAGGCTAAGAAACCCTTCTGGAGAGGCATGGGGGCCATCACTGCCAGGTGTGACCTTGGAAGAAGATGCAGAGTCACTAGAATCCCCAGGATGTGAATAAATCCAGACAATCTCTCGTTTCAGTAGAAGATCTAGGTTGGACTTCTGAGCGGCAATAGGAAACCAACCTTGAACTAGCAATCCACCAGGAAACAATTGCTCTCCCGTCTTGGATTCCTCAAAGAATCTGAGAATTTCCTCTGGTCCCAGAACAGATAGCTTTTTGGATCTGTCTTCATTATTCACTCGAGACTCCAGTAGCCTGAGTTTTGCTTCCAACTGGTCAGCAGAAACAAGCACAGGCATCACTGCCTAATGGGGAACACAATGAACATAGGAGAGAGGTTCAGATTCAAAAGATTTCATGAAATACATCGATGAATTGTTATAAAAGTAGAAGAGAAACAAATGGAAAACAACAAGGCTAGTTCTGAGCGAAATAAAGTATTCAAAGTGGACTTCAATCCAAATTTCAGGGAAAATCTAATTTGCTGCGAAGCCAAATTTCCTTGTGCTTCATGGTAACAATTCAATTTTCTCTGAAAAGGCATTAAAGATGTTGTCTGAGATATTTTTTTCTTACTTTGTATGTTTATAACTAGGCAAATGAAAGTTGCTGCTTTATCAGATTTCACTGAGGGTCACATGACCTGTGATGTCAGCCTCTCTCCCTGCGCTGATGATGTTTCATACACAAGCCTGAGAGTGCAGATATGTGCCTGTACACAAAATATCACTGTGCTGGCCACGCCTATCTGCACTGCCAAGTGCTCCTTATTGCTCTCTCCCTGGATTCTTGAGGAAAAACATTAACTCCTTCAGCTGCACAGACTCAGGGCTGAAGGCTTTACTGAGTAGCTGCAGGAAGTCAGGAGGCAAATGCTGGGCACAGGAACTGACAGAGGAGTTCTGCAGCGCATTGCACAAGAACAGGTAGGGGGAATATCCTGTGTGTATGAGCAATGTCATTGTACAGATGGGACTTGTAGTGCTACAAATACAACATGCTGCAGAGTCTCCCAGCAGGCAGACATGTCACTCAGGGCAGCACTTGTATTCACTCCCTTTGCAGAGAAGGGGGAGGGGCAGAGATTGTTGTTATAGCAGGTAAACAAAGGGCCAGAAGAGAATCAGGAAAATGAGGAAATATAGATTTTTTGCCTAAAACTTGCTTAGCTTAGTTATACACTGCTCAAAAAAATAAAGGGAACACTTAAACAACACAATGTAACTCCAAGTCAATCACACTTCTGTGAAATCAAACTGTCCACTTAGGAAGCAACACTGAGTGACAATCAATTTCACATGCTGTTGTGCAAATGGGATAGACAACAGGTGGAAATTATAGGCAATTAGCAAGACACCCCCAATAAAGGAGTGGTTCTTCAGGTGGTGACCACAGATCACTTCTCAGTTCCTATGCTTCCTGGCTGATGTTTTGGTCACTTTTGAATGCTGGCGGTGCTTTCACTCTAGTGGTAGCATGAGACGGAGTCTACAACCCACACAAGTGGCTCAGGTAGTGCAGCTTATCCAGGATGGCACATCATTACGAGCTGTGGCAAGAAGGTTTGCTGTGTCTGTCAGCGTAGTGTCCAGAGCATGGAGGCGCTACCAGGAGACAGGCCAGTACATCAGGAGACGTGGAGGAGGCCGTAGGAGGGCAACAACCCAGCAGCAGGACCGCTACCTCCGCCTTTGTGCAAGGAGGAACAGGAGGAGCACTGCCAGAGCCCTGCAAAATGACCTCCAGCAGGCCACAAATGTGCATGTGTCTGCTCAAACGGTCAGAAACAGACTCCATGAGGGTGATATGAGGGCCCGACGTCCACAGGTGGGGGTTGTGCTTACAGCCCAACACCGTGCAGGGCGTTTGGCATTTTCCAGAGAACACCAATATTGGCAAATTCACCACTGGCGCCCTGTGCTCTTCACAGATGAAAGCAGGTTCACACTGAGCACATGTGACAGACGTGACAGAGTCTTGAGACGCCGTAGAGAACGTTCTGCTGCCTGCAACATCCTCCAGCATGACCGGTTTGGCATTGGGTCAGTAATGGTGTGGGGTGGCATTTCTTTGGAGGGCTGCACAGCCCTCCATGTGCTCGCCAGAGGTAGCCTGACTGCCATTAGGTACCGAGATGAGATCCTCAGACCCCTTGTGAGACCATATGCTGGTGCGGTTGGCCCTGGGTTCCTCCTAATGCAAGACAATGCTAGACCTCATGTTGCTGGAGTGTGTCAGCAGTTCCTGCAAGACGAAGGCATTAATGCTATGGACTGGCCTGCCCGTTCCCCAGACCTGAATCCAATTGAGCACATCTGGGACATCATGTCTCGCTCTATCCACCAACGTCACGTTGCACCAGAGACTGTCCAGGAGTTGGCAGATGCTTTAGTCCAGGTCTGGGAAGAGATCCCTCAGGAGACCGTCCGCCACCTCATCAGGAGCATGCACAGGCGTTGTAGGGAGGTCATACAGGCACGTGGAGGCCACACACTACTGAGCCTCATTTTGACTTGTTTTAAGGACATTACATCAAAGTTGGATCAGCCTGTAGTGTGTTTTTCCACTTTAATTTTGAGGGTGACTCCAAATCCAGACCTCCATGGGTTGAAAAATTTGATTTCCATTTTTTATTTTTGTGTGATTTTGTTGTCAGCACATTCAACTATGTAAAGAACAAAGTATTTCAGAAGAATATTTAATTAATTCAGATCTAGGATGTGTTATTTTTGTGTTCCCTTTATTTTTTTGAGCAGTGTATATTGCTGCCCATTAGATTTACAGTGCTATATATATTTTTTTCATAACTCGGACAGCCCCTTTAAATATAAAATCATACTTAACATACTTAACTGCCACAGCCATCTTGCTTGAAGTTCCAGCGCAAAATCTTGTGCGCGGTGACCCATGACATCCCCCTCAGAAGCCTCCATTACAAACACCACACTAAAGTGTGAAACCCCCCCCCCCAAAAAAACAAAACTTAAATAACCACTCCCCGACTCTAGCCCTTTAAAGGGATTGTCTCACTTCAGCAAATAGCATTTATCCTGTAGTTGATACAAGGAATTTACTAAGGTATTGGGATTATAATTTGCTCACTTCTATTACTAATGTATTGTGACTATTCAGATTGCTTCCTTTGCTGGCTGGATTCATTTTTCTATCACACTATACACTGCTCGTTTCTATGGTTATGACCACCCTGCAATCCATCAGTGGTGGTCGTGCTTGCACACTATAGGAAAATCACTAGCATGTGTGCGGTGCCATGATTCCGGCCACCGTGTATAGCGTAATAGAAAAATGAATCCAGCCAGCAAAGGAAGCAATCTGGATAATCACAATACATTAGTAGTAGAGATGAGCGAATTTCTTGAAACTTCGGCTGATTCTCCGAATTTCACCAAAAAATTTGCTTCGTGACTAATTACCTCGTCATGAAGCACATTTTTTTGTAAGTAGCGTGTGAATTACAGGGAGCTGTGATAGCGCCGCCCCCGTCCTTGTACCCCACTGATGCAAGGTCCATACATGATTGCGGAATCTGAGTGTAAAATGAACAATAAATATATATCTTTTTAATTAAACTTACCACCTCTATTTGCTCACGAAGGGCCGGGCTGCCGCCATCTTGCTTGAAGATCTCAGCTGAAATCCTGTGCGGCGCGAGATTACGTCATCACACGGGCTGGCGTGACGATGTAATCTCGCACCGCACGGGATTTTGGCCTAGATCTTCGAGCAAGGCCGTCGTGAACAAATTGAGGAGGTAAGTTTGAATTTTTTAGTTTTTTTTTACAATTTCAGGTTAAATCGATTCGCTGACACAAAGCACGAGGAAATTATCCTAAAATTCGGATCGAATTCCACTTTGTGGGATTCGATTCGCTCATCTCTAATTAGTAAGTGCCTTGTATTAACTTTCTCTACAGGATAAATGCCTTTTGCTGAAGTGAGAGGACCCCATAACTCCAGTGTCTCTTCAAAGGGAAGACTTTATGTTGTTAATTGATAACAATAGACTATTAACACTATGTCTGCACGTATTTTTACTTTGCAGAATTTATACTGCACCTGCCTGAAACTTTTGCACAATACTGTACTTTCATACATCACACATCACTCTTCCAGTTTTCTTCATAAACTTGATTACAAAAAACAGATGTACCGAGATGTCTGGGGCCACCACATTACTTGGAGACGTCCTAAATTAATTTGGTCCTGGAAAGAGGCCCTCCAACTGTTGCAAAACTACAACTTCCAGAATGCCCGAACAGCTTACAGCTATCAGCCTACAGCAGGACATGGTGGGAGTTGTAGTTTTACAACAGCTGTAGGGCCGCAGGTTGAGCATTCCTGATATAAAGAAAGTTAAATACAAGGCACTTACTAATGTATTGTGATTGTCCATAATGCTTCCTTTGCTGGCTGGATTCATCCCCCCCATCACATTATACACTGATTATTTCCATGGTTACGACCACCCTGCAATCCATAAGCAGTGGTCGTGCTTGCACACTATAGGAAAAAGCGCCGGCCTCTCTGGTGGCCAGGACCATGGGGAGCGCACATAGGCTGGTGATTTTTTCCTACAGTGTGCAAGCACGACCACTGCTGCTGGATTGCAGGGTGGTCGTAAACCATGGAAACGATCAGTGTACAGGGTGGGCCATTTATATGGATACACCTTAATAAAATGGGAATGGTTGGTGATATTAACTTCCTGTTTGTGGCACATTAGTATATGTGAGGGGGGAAACTTTTCAAGATGGGTGGTGACCATGGCGGCCATTTTGAAGTCGGACATTTTGAATCCAACTTTTGTTTTTTCAATAGGAAGAGGGTCATGTGACACATCAAACTTATTGGGAATTTCACACGAAAAACAATGGTGTGCTTGGTTTTAACGTAACTTTATTCTTTCTTGAGTTATTTACAAGTTTCTCTTTGTTTACAGCCATTGAAATGTCGCCGAGGTTAACACGTGAGGAGCGGATAGAAATTGTGTTGATGTCTGGTGAACGCAGTAACCGGGTTATTGCAGCAGATTTCAATGCAAGACACCCTACGAGACCACCCATCTCCCATGCTACAGTTAGCAAACTGCTTGCTAAGTTTCGTGAAACTGGTTCAGTGTTGGATTTGCCAAAATGTGGACGCATGAAATCTGTCTCTAATGAAGAAACATCAGTGGCTGTCCTAGCTTCATTCAGCAAGAGCCCACAGCGTAGCACTCGCCGCATGTCACTGGAGAGGGGCATTAGTCGAACATCCCTTCGGCGGATATTAGCTACTCACAAATGGCACCTTACAAACTCCAGCTACTGCAGCATCTCAACGAGGATGACCCAGATCGGCGCACTGAATTTGCAGAATGGGCAAAACAAAAATTGGAACAGGACCCTCAGTTTATGCAGAAGACTTTGTTCAGTGATGAGGCAAACTTTTATGTGAATGGTGAAGTTAACAAAAAAACCACCGCTATTGGTCTGACACTAACCCACATTGGATAGATCCCTCCAAGACTGTTGGAACAAAAAAATTGATGGTATGGTGTGGTATATGGGGTACAAAGATAGTGGGGCCATTCTTCATCAATGGAAACCTCAAGGCCACTGGATATGCGAAATTGCTACATGATGATGTGTTTCCCTCTTTATGCACTGAAGCTGGCACGTTCCCTGAGTTTTTCCAGCAAGATGGTGCACCACCACATTATGGGTGTCAGGTCCGAGCATTCCTAGATGAACAGTTTCCTGGAAAGTGGATTGGTCATCGTGGGCCAGTTGAATGGCCCCCAAGGTCTCCCGATCTGACCCCCTTAGACTTTTATCTTTGGGGTCATCTGAAGGCAATTGTCTATGCTGTGAAGATACGAGTTGTGCAGCACCTGAAACTACGGTTACTGGAAGCCTGTGCTAGCATTTCTCCTGCGGTGTTGCTATCAGTGTGTGAAGAGTGGGAGAAGAGGGTTGCATTGACAATCCAACACAATCGGCAGCACATTGAGCACATTTTATAAGTGGTCAGAAACTCGTAAATTACTCATGAAAGAATAAAGTTATGTTAAAACCAATCACACCATTGTTTTTCTTGTGAAATTCCCAATAAGTTTGATGTGTTACATGACCCTCTTCCTATTGAAAAAATAAAAGTTGGATTCAAAATGGCCGACTTCAAAATGGCCGACTTCAAAATGGCCGCTATGGTCACCACCCATCTTGAAAAGTTTCCCCCCTCACATATACTAATGTGCCACAAACAGGAAGTTAATATCACCAACCATTCCCATTTTATTAAGGTGTATCCATATAAATGGCCCACCCTGTATAATGTGATGGAAAAATGACTCCAACCAGCAAAGGAAGCAATATGGACAATCACAATACATTAGTAAGTGCCTTGTATTAACTTCCTCTACAGGATAAATGTGACTTGCTGAAGTCCCTTTTATTTATTGCATACAAGGCAACTGAACGGTTCTGGCTTTCCCGTAACACCCCTACACTAAGATATCTGGACAATAATTTAACCTATTTAACCTATTTATAATTTAACCAATTATGAGGCATTTATTGACTCTTGGACACCGTGGTTGAATCAAAAACAAGTGAATGATCTAGATACGTTTTTATCTCTCTGCTCATGGGGATTATGGGGAGGAACACTTACACTGTGGGTTCTGCATTTTTCTTTTTTCTTGCTGAAATGCCATTAAATAAAGAGTTAAAAAATACAAATAAAATAAAATAATAAAGAAAAATAAAAGAAAGATTGAACCTACCTTACAGGTGATCATTTTGCATGTTTTCAACATAATAGCTGGTGGATTCTCAGATAGAGCGAATCGAACTTTTTTAACCTCCGGGTGGTCAGAACATAAAACTTTAAAGCAAAACCTCTCAATCACTCCAGCCACTCCACGTCTTCTCATCTCGGCGGCTACACGAAGACCTTCCACCACAGCAGTAGTTCCATCATCAACCAGTATGAATGACTCAAAGCCCACCTGACGATCCATAAGGAGAAGAACAAGATGAGCATAGAGTAGGTCATGGAGTTTCTGCTCTAAGATCTGACCATACAGGAGGACATACAAGCAGTACTTTGTCATATTTTGTGAACACATCTTTAACTTTCTAGTATACTTTGTGTTTGAATTCCTTTTGACAGTGAATGGAACTTCTTTTTTATATTATCAGTCCAAAACCCATCTGGCCCACCCATCTGGTCCTCGAAAGATAATTGCAATGTAAGGCTACAAAGTGACCTTGGTGGGACAACGTCAAGTCATGCATCTTAAAAACACGTGCAACTTGTCTGCTGTCATCTGACTATTTTAGAGGTGGGGAACTTTAAGACCTTCAAGGCCAAGCCAGTTTTGACCGTAAGGATCAAGCCACATTTTGCAAATCTGGCATATTTCACTCTGTGGTAATAACTTTGGAATGCTTTTACTTATCCAAGCGATTCTGAGACTGTTTTCTCTTGACACATTTACCACTAACATGAAGTACAATTTGAGTCTATGTTTTACCTTTATTTATTAAAACAAAAAAAATTACAGAAAATTTTGAAAAATTCACCACAAATAGTAATACCTCTAAATATTTTACTTAACATTCACCATATGTCTTTTATGTTGGTATCAATTTCCAAATGACATTTTATTTTTTTAGGACATTAGAAGGCTTAGAATTTTAAAAGCATTTTTGAATTTAAGAAAATTTCTAAACCCATTTGTTTAAGGACCAGTTCAGTTATATAGTCATTTTATGGGGCTTACATAGTAGAAACCATCCTTAAATGACCCCATTTTAGAATTTACTCCCCTCAAATTATTTAAAACAGATTTTACAAAATTTTGGTGTTCCAAAAGAATTAATGCAAAATGGAGGGGAAATTTTAATATTTTTATTTTTTTTCTGATTTTCCATTTGAACTCATTTTAACTGGGAAAGCAGCAAGGGTTAACTGTAGCTGGCCAGCTAAGACCTGTTCTAGGTTGCTAATATAGCTTGTGTCTTTATGCAGCTAGACCTGCCAATAACCTAAATACAGTTCCTATGTATGTGTGTTAAAGACAAAAGCAGAGTTATTTACAGTGACTTCATGTTTGGATGTCATATGACTGTTATATATATTGTGTTCACAGAAGCAGAAAAGATAATATACTACAAAGAAAAAAATAAGGGGTTGGGTCAGCACAACCTGCCTGCAGGTGCACATCACTATGGCGAAATACATATACAAACGGAAAATGCAAATGTGATCGCACACTACATCCAGCACTCTGCCCTCCATGCTGGATGAGACATTGGTTTATATTTTGGCCAAAGCATAGTAAGCCACTCACCGCGTCAAGGCTGTCTCATGAGTGGTCCCTAACTCTTGTTCCTACCTGTTCATGGGCCATGACAGCCACATAAAATCCAGGGAATGAAGTACGCGGTGAGTGGCTTACTATGCTTTGGCCAAAATATAAACCAATGTCTCATCCAGCATGGAGGGCAGAGTGCTGGATGTAGTGTGCGATCACATTTGCATTTTCCGTTTGTATATGTATTTCGCCATAGTGATGTGCACCTGCAGGCAGGTTGTGCTGACCCAACCCCTTATTTTTTTCTTTGTAGTATATATTGGAGGCGTGGCGATCTCCTTGGAGTCATTGCACACCTGACCAGTTAATCTGTCCTTGAGGCTGGTTTTAAAGTCAGTATAAAACTGAGTCTGCTTGTATAGAACCTACCATTAGCCATCTGGCTCCAGGAGAAGTATATGGTAGGTTCAGCATGCATGTTGGTACTTGCATCCCTGGATCCGATGAAAGCTGTAATGGCACCGGACGGGGTTACAAGCAAAGTGTACTTGGCTTGCATGCTGACCTGCATTCCCTGGATTTTATGTGGCTGTCATGGCCCATGAACAGGTAGGAACAAGAGTTAGGGACCACTCATGAGACAGCCTTGACGCGGTGAGTGGCTTACTATGCTTTGGCCAAAATATAAACCAATGTCTCATCCAGCATGGAGGGCAGAGTGCTGGATGTAGTGTGCGATCACATTTGCATTTTCCGTTTGTATATGTATTTCGCCATAGTGATGTGCACCTGCAGGCAGGTTGTGCTGACCCAACCCCTTATTTTTTTCTTTGTAGTATATATTGGAGGCGTGGCGATCTCCTTGGAGTCATTGCACACCTGACCAGTTAATCTGTCCATGAGGCTGGTTTTAAAGTCAGTATAAAACTGAGTCTGCTTGTATAGAACCTACCATTAGCCATCTGGCTCCAGGAGAAGTATATGGTAGGTTCAGCATGCATGTTGGTACTTGCATCCCTGGATCCGATGAAAGCTGTAATGGCACCGGACGGGGTTACAAGCAAAGTGTACTTGGCTTGCATGCTGACCTGCATTCCCTGGATTTTATGTGGCTGTCATGGCCCATGAACAGGTAGGAACAAGAGTTAGGGACCACTCATGAGACAGCCTTGACGCGGTGAGTGGCTTACTATGCTTTGGCCAAAATATAAACCAATGTCTCATCCAGCATGGAGGGCAGAGTGCTGGATGTAGTGTGCGATCACATTTGCATTTTCCGTTTGTATATGTATTTCGCCATAGTGATGTGCACCTGCAGGCAGGTTGTGCTGACCCAACCCCTTATTTTTTTCTTTGTAGTATATATTGGAGGCGTGGCGATCTCCTTGGAGTCATTGCACACCTGACCAGTTAATCTGTCCTTGAGGCTGGTTTTAAAGTCAGTATAAAACTGAGTCTGCTTGTATAGAACCTACCATTAGCCATCTGGCTCCAGGAGAAGTATATGGTAGGTTCAGCATGCATGTTGGTACTTGCATCCCTGGATCCGATGAAAGCTGTAATGGCACCGGACGGGGTTACAAGCAAAGTGTACTTGGCTTGCATGCTGACCTGCATTCCCTGGATTTTATGTGGCTGTCATGGCCCATGAACAGGTAGGAACAAGAGTTAGGGACCACTCATGAGACAGCCTTGACGCGGTGAGTGGCTTACTATGCTTTGGCCAAAATATAAACCAATGTCTCATCCAGCATGGAGGGCAGAGTGCTGGATGTAGTGTGCGATCACATTTGCATTTTCCGTTTGTATATGTATTTCGCCATAGTGATGTGCACCTGCAGGCAGGTTGTGCTGACCCAACCCCTTATTTTTTTCTTTGTAGTATATATTGGAGGCGTGGCGATCTCCTTGGAGTCATTGCACACCTGACCAGTTAATCTGTCCTTGAGGCTGGTTTTAAAGTCAGTATAAAACTGAGTCTGCTTGTATAGAACCTACCATTAGCCATCTGGCTCCAGGAGAAGTATATGGTAGGTTCAGCATGCATGTTGGTACTTGCATCCCTGGATCCGATGAAAGCTGTAATGGCACCGGACGGGGTTACAAGCAAAGTGTACTTGGCTTGCATGCTGACCTGCATTCCCTGGATTTTATGTGGCTGTCATGGCCCATGAACAGGTAGGAACAAGAGTTAGGGACCACTCATGAGACAGCCTTGACGCGGTGAGTGGCTTACTATGCTTTGGCCAAAATATAAACCAATGTCTCATCCAGCATGGAGGGCAGAGTGCTGGATGTAGTGTGCGATCACATTTGCATTTTCCGTTTGTATATGTATTTCGCCATAGTGATGTGCACCTGCAGGCAGGTTGTGCTGACCCAACCCCTTATTTTTTTCTTTGTAGTATATATTGGAGGCGTGGCGATCTCCTTGGAGTCATTGCACACCTGACCAGTTAATCTGTCTTTGAGGCTGGTTTTAAAGTCAGTATAAAACTGACTCTGCTTGTATAGAACCTACCATTAGCCATCTGGCTCCAGGAGAAGTATATGGTAGGTTCAGCATGCATGTTGGTACTTGCATCCCTGGATCCGATGAAAGCTGTAATGGCACCGGACGGGGTTACAAGCAAAGTGTACTTGGCTTGCATGCTGACCTGCATTCCCTGGATTTTATGTGGCTGTCATGGCCCATGAACAGGTAGGAACAAGAGTTAGGGACCACTCATGAGACAGCCTTGACGCGGTGAGTGGCTTACTATGCTTTGGCCAAAATATAAACCAATGTCTCATCCAGCATGGAGGGCAGAGTGCTGGATGTAGTGTGCGATCACATTTGCATTTTCCGTTTGTATATGTATTTCGCCATAGTGATGTGCACCTGCAGGCAGGTTGTGCTGACCCAACCCCTTATTTTTTTCTTTGTAGTATATATTGGAGGCGTGGCGATCTCCTTGGAGTCATTGCACACCTGACCAGTTAATCTGTCCTTGAGGCTGGTTTTAAAGTCAGTATAAAACTGAGTCTGCTTGTATAGAACCTACCATTAGCCATCTGGCTCCAGGAGAAGTATATGGTAGGTTCAGCATGCATGTTGGTACTTGCATCCCTGGATCCGATGAAAGCTGTAATGGCACCGGACGGGGTTACAAGCAAAGTGTACTTGGCTTGCATGCTGACCTGCATTCCCTGGATTTTATGTGGCTGTCATGGCCCATGAACAGGTAGGAACAAGAGTTAGGGACCACTCATGAGACAGCCTTGACGCGGTGAGTGGCTTACTATGCTTTGGCCAAAATATAAACCAATGTCTCATCCAGCATGGAGGGCAGAGTGCTGGATGTAGTGTGCGATCACATTTGCATTTTCCGTTTAGAAAAGATAATATGCCTTTAAGATTCATTATACAGTATGATGTAAGGTAAGCTCAATGACACAGCAAACAGAAAGCATAGAGTTAAACTGCTGATGCTGGACAGGAGTCTAGACCAATCACAGCCGGCCTCACACACAGCCATGTCTGGGAAATTCCTCTAGCTGGAATCATTACAGCAGAGGAGAGAAGCTGAACAGACATTCACTCCACTAAGAGCTGTGTTTTATGGAAGCAGAGAGGCCAAAATAAGTATTTAAAACAGTTATATAATGTTCCTACTGGTAATATAGTGATTAGAACTGTATACTGAACCAGTTATATATGTGTTTTCTTATAGTTCCACAAATTGAAAACTACAAAGTTCACAATTCAAATTCCATATTGCAATCCAAATTGCATACAACCATACAAGATCATATAGTGATGAGCGGCAGGGGTCATATTCGAATTTGGGATATTTCACAAATATTTTGTAGAATATTCAATGAATAATCGTGAATTTGAATATTCGTTATAGTCTACTTTTTTCGAAAAATCGGCAATGTAATGATCACGTAATATGGGTCATCGATGAATATTCTAAAAAAAACGAATATATAGCACTATATTGAATATAGTGCTATATATTTGTTTTTTAGAATATTCGTCATTTTTTTCCATCTGAAGTCATGATTCCTCCCTGCTTAAGTTGCTTGACAAGCAACTTAAGCAGTGAGGAATCATAACTTCAGATGGAAAAAAAATGACGAATATTGTAAAAAACGAATATATAGCACTGTATCGGATATATGACCCACACCTGCATTGATCGTGATTACATTTCCGATTTTTCGCGTAAAAAAATGACGAATATTTGAAAAATGAATATATAGCACTATATTCGAAATATTTGTGAATTCTCGAAGTTGCGATATTCGCTATAAATATTCGTAATATTTCGAATATTCGAAAATTCACGCTCAACGCTACAGATCATACTCAACCAATCTGCAAATAGTTACTGCTAACTGCATACTGCAAATTGCAACCAAATTCAGCAAGTGAACTATTAGTTAGACCTCAGATATACCTCTCAGAGAGATCATAAAGTGCTTAAATAACTTAAAGTGAGAGTACAGATACTGAAGAGAGAAATATATATAACATTTTATGTTGAATGACAAGATTGAACAGTTGATCTTATGCATACCGCCATTTTGTGATACTTTATTCAACACGTGTTTTGTACATGGACTATCTGCTGGGGAGGCAACAGTGTTATATGAAGAAAAGTTGGAGTTAGGCTACTTTTACACTTGCGGCAGTGTGATCCGGCAAGCAGTTTCGTCGTCGGAACTGCCCGCCAGATCCGCCGATCTGGATGTGACTGAAAGCACTTGTGAGACGCATCCGGATGCGGATCCATCTCACAAATGCATTGCAAGAACGGATCCATCTCTCCGCTTGTCATGTGGATAGACGGATCCGTCTTGTATCTTTTTTCAAATTTTTACCGGTCTCCGCATGCGCAGACCGGAAGGACGGATCTGGCATGCCGGTATTTTCAATACTGGATCCGGCACTAATACATTCCTATGGGGAAAAATGCCGGATCAAGTCTTCAGTTTTTTTCGCTGGAGATAAAACCGTAGCATGCTACGGTTTTCTCTTTTGCCTGATCAGTTAAAATGACTGAACTGAAGACATCCTGATGCATCCTGAACGGATTACTCTCCATTCAGAATGCATGGGGATGAAACTGATCAGTTCTTTTCCGGTATAGAGCCCCTGTGACGGAACTCTATGCCGGAAAAGAAAAACGCTAGTGTGAAAGTACCCTTAATAAAGAAGTTATTTCCAGCATTTGGTGTGCTCTTTAAAACGGCGCTGGAGGAATTACAGACAAATAGACAGTCTGGTTAGACTAACAGTCAGAGATAGTAATGGACGAACATCTGACGGGAACGCGATCAAATGTTCGTGAACCGCAAGTTCGCGGCAGGTCCCATTAATTTAAATTGCAGACGAACCTGAAAAATTTTCAACTCATATTTGCAGCCAAGAAATAATTACTAGAAGTGCACCAATAGTTCCACAACATGGACAGTGACATACCAGATGTATTATTCGAATTTGCGATCTTCATTCATTATTTTTTTCAATGCTAAATATTGGCAATATAATTTTCGCGTACGCGCATGCGCAAATGCACTATACAGTACCCAAATGCACTATAAAGAAAGTATATTGTTATATAACACCCCGCTTCAATCAGTTTTTTTGGGGGACGACTGGTATATCACACCAGTAGAAATTATTTGTTCCAATAACGCTTGTCCCTCTATATACCTGCAGTATCGCAGCAGAACCGCACACAACTGCCGCACAATACATATGCACTATAACAGGCATGCTCAACCTGCGGCCCTCCAGCTGTTGCAAAACTACAACTCCCAGCATGCCCGAACAGCCTACAGCAGGGCATTGTGGGAGTTGTAGTTTTACAACAGCTGGAGGGCCGCAGGTTGAGCTTGCCTGCTCTATAATATACTTTCTAACATAGAAAGTATATTATAACATTGTACAAGGAAGGCAATCCATTAGAATATACATAAAGATAAAACGTAACCTTTAATAATGTTACTATGAGGGTCCATTCACACGTCCGTAAGTGTTTTGTGGATCCGCAAAACACGGGCACCGGCAATGTGCATTATGCAATTTGTGGACCGCACATCGCCGGCACTATAATAGAAAATGCCTAATCTTGTCTGCAATTGCGGACAAGAATAGGACATGTTCTATTTTTTTGCGGAAACGGAAGCACAGATGCGGAAGTGCGGATCCGCAAATACGGATGCGGACAGCACATTCCAGCCCCATTGAAAATGAATGGGTCTGCACCCGTTCCGCAAAATTGCGGAACGGATGCGGACCCATTTTGCAGACGTGTGAATAGAAAAGATATCCCTCAAAATGAAAGTAAATTAAATTATTAAAGTTAAGCAAAAAGCATAGATGTGGTCGGCAATAACAAGTGCTCGGCGGCACCAAATCAGAAACCATATGTCGTAACACAATCCAGGGGGTTCCAGTGCACATTCATGAATCCGGGAAGGAATGCAAAAACATCTATCCCTGGGCTAGATAATGATGTGGTATTGAAGGACAGGGTGGGCAAAGAACTGTCCCCGATATTGCCCTACAGGGGGTGCTATTCTGGCCCTGATAGCCTAACCACAGACCACCCACTCTGATAAATGCGACCCCGTCCGGAACCTTACCCTATATAAAAATGGCCCTAGTAAGCCCCTAGGCCACTGACTTCCAGGTTATCACTATATAGATCTATGTGCTTTTGACTCATTATAAAAGTATATTATAAGTATATCGCACCCCTCTGTGTATCACATACTATACCAGTCCTTTAAATGGACTTTTGTGGCACTATTAGCTAGCATTTTGTGTCCCTAACAGCCTGCCCCTGCTCCACACAGCAACCTCTCCCTACACTGCAAAACACTGAATGTAAAATGGCGGCCAGATCAGGTTTGTTTATAAGCTAGGTGGTATGTCCATGTGCTGAAACGTCTCAATTGGCTGTCCTGTACCACCTGATGGATGTGTCATGGGTCAAAGTTCTTCACAATGTAAAAGAATATGGCGGGCGCGAATATCTCCTTATGTCCGCATGTTCGGCGAATCGCGAACAAGCAAAGTTCGCTGCGAAACGACCGCCGGGCGAACCGCAAGGCCATCTCTAGTCAGAGATATCAAAATTCTTCTAATGCCACAGCGCAAAAGGCACTTTATAGTGCTGCGCCTGTCACATTAAAAGTCAAACAAACTTCAACATATTACCAATTCTACAGTAACACACCTTATGTGGGGTGCTGTATGGGCACACGGCAGGGCGCAGAAGGAAAAGTGCACCATATGGTTTTTGGAGAGCAGATTTAGCTGAAATGGTTTTTGGGCACCATGTCACATTTTATGAGAATCTAAGGTACTCCTACAGTAGAAACCCTGTCACCACCAGACATCTGATAAGCTCTGACAGACGTTCTTCAGAACCTCCCACTTGAGGTTTCTTTTGTTTTGCTTTAGTTTCCTCATCTCGTTAGCCTCTCTCAGCTGTCATGTAGTTGCACTGATTGCATCCCTTTAAATCCCTTCCCATACTGCATCACTTTGCGGTTTATACAACTTCCTGGAGTGTATACATGCTGGATGCTACTACTGAGTCTTCTACAGATAAGTTTTGTTCATTCATTTGTATTTTCCTGGTTGCTGGATCCCAGGTGACCCTGACTCCCTCCGTATCAAGTGTAGGGAGCCGGTGGTCGTGTCCCCTCACTATTATAGGGTGTTCAGGGGTTATACAGTCGAGGTACGAGGATATGCGATCTTCTACCATTGAGAATTTTGCATATGCTGAGCAGTTAGGGAGAGAGCCAGGTCTGTTGCAAGGCTATCCCTTTGGTTCCTTAGTTTTGGATCCAGTCAGTCGGATCTTCCTTTTGTCTCTTCTAGTTTGCTGTACACCTTCCGTGACATTATAAACCGCCAAAACCGTTTCAAGCATGGATCCGGTTTCACTTTTGACTGAACAAATGCAGGGTCTTTCATTGGAGGTAGCAGATCTCTGTAAAACTGTTTCGCAGTTTCAGGTGACCGGTACATCCCAGGCACATAGTCTGTTCCGTTGAATAACCCACTAGAGATAGACATCAGTTCTTCATAGTCTTCTGCCGTTGCAGGCGAAAAATCTATTTTTGGAACCGACATGGTGTCACTGCGCGATATAGACCAGAGTCTCAGCTGAAAGGAGAAGAGAAGAAGTTTAATCAGGCAAAGTCTACCATCATTCCTGAGATTGATAGGGTTCCCAGCAGTCAGACATTATCCGATACTTGTCCCTTATATTGGGGATACGTTTTAATCTTGGTACAAATCCTTTCACCAATGACAACTGAGATTTTTTTTGCAGGTTGGATAGTAAGGCCTCTTTCACACGGGCGTTTCGGGAAAATGTGCGGGTGCGTTGCGGGAACACGCGCGATTTTTCCGCGCGAGTGCAAAACATTGTAATGCGTTTTGCACTCGCGTGAGAAAAATCGTGCATGTTTGGTACCCAAACCCGAACTTCTTCACAGAAGTTCGGGCTTGGGATCGGTGTTCTGTAGATTGTATTATTTTCCCTTATAACATGGTTATAAGGGAAAATAATAGCATTCTGAATACAGAATGCATAGTACAATAGGGCTGGAGGGGTTAATTAAAAAAATAAATAAAATTAAACTCACCTTAATCCACTTGATCGCGCAGCCCGACTTCTCTTCTGTCTCCTTCTTTGCTGATTGCAGGAAAAGGACCTGTGGTGACGTCACTCCGGTCATCACATGATCCATCACATGATCTTTTACCATGGTGATGGATCATGTGATGACCGGAGTGACGTCACCACAGGTCCTTTTCCTGCAATCAGCAAAGAAGGAGACAGAAGAGAAGCCGGGCTGCGCGATCAAGTGGATTAAGGTGAGTTTAATTATTTTTTTATTTTTTTTAACCCCTCTAGCGCTATTGTACTATGCATTCTGTATTCAGAATGCTATTATTTTCCCTTATAAACATGTTATAAGGGAAAATAATAATGATCGGGTCTATATGCCGATCGTCTCCTAGCATCCGTGCGTGAAAATCGCACCTCATCCGCACTGCGATTTTCACGCAGCCCCATTCACTTCTATGGGGCCTGCGTTGCGTGAAAAACGCACAAAATAGAGCTTGCTGCGATTTTCACGAAACGCACAAGTGATGCGTGAAAATCACTGCTAATGTGAACAGCCCCATAGAAATGAATCGGTCCTGATTCAGTGCGGGTGCAATGAGTTCAACTCACGCATTGCACCCGCGCGGAAAACTCGCCCGTGTGAAAGGGGCCTAAAAAAAAAAACATGTCGTTATGAAAGACTCTTTGAAGCCTCTCACACCCTCTGAGCTTAAAAAAAGAAAAAATTAAACAAACATGTATCTCACATCTGTAACTCCCCAGAGTTGTGTTACTACACTCCTCTACTCCGCTACTCCGCTACTGCCCTTCAGGAGCCATTATATTGTCATCTGATGTGATTTTGATTATGTCATTCTGAAATGTGCATAAAACCATGTTAAAGATAATTTTTTCCTTGTAATGTTCTAGGTTGACCAGCAGGTGGCAGCATCATTGGTAGGGATAGTTTTAATGTTATGGCCGTTCGGAGTGGAACGATACTGTTCTGTTCTGCCCCCCTGCTAAAGAGAAATGGAGGCTTCCACATCCTGCAGCAAGGGAGGAAAAAAACGTGTTAATTTCTAACGATAATTTGTTTTTCCTTAGTCCTAACAGCAGCACAGATGGGGTTAACTGCCCCTGTGAACTGGTAGGACCGGAGGAATTTTTAATGAGCCCAAGAACCAATAAACGATCTTCAGCTCCCTGAAAGGGAGGAGATCGCCCCCCAGCCCACCGTGTTTTTAACAAGCATAATGTACTTAGGGTGGGATATTTGTGTGCTGCTGTTAGGACTAAGGGAAAACAAATTATCGTTAGTAATTAATGATTCCCTTACATCCTACCAGCAGCACAGATGGGGAGATAGCAAGAAGAATCCCCTAGGGAGGGTCCTCATGCCTGGCAGAACTAAGAACTGTCTGCCCAAAAGCCGAAAACTCTGCCATCCTAGCACCTATCCTATAATGGGAGATAAAGGTTGACTCAGAACTCCAGGAAGCCGCCTTACAGATCAACTCTAAGGGTAGAAGTCTTCTCTCCGCAACAGAGGTGGAGACAGCCCTAGTAGAATGGGCTCTCACAAACTCTGGAGGATCTATAGATTGGGAGACGAAAGCCTCTCTAATGGCTTCCTTGATCCAGCGACTAATGGTAGCTTTAGACGCTTTACGGCCTTTAGACTTACCGGCAAACAGGATGAGGAGATTCTCATCTATCCTGAACTCTCTGGATCTATCCACATAGACCTGGAGGCACCTTGAAATATCCAGCGGGTCTCTAGCTGGAGTATCAGAGGAGGAGGCTGAAAACAAAACTGGTAAAGAGATTACCTGGTTAATATTTTGGAAGGTTGGAACCTTAGGCCTGAAGTAGGGTAAAAACTTCAGGAGTACTCTGTCCTGCAAGAAAATGATGTAAGGGTGAATTGCAGAAAAAGCCTGTAATTCAGAGATCCTTTTGGCTGAAGCTACAGCCAGAAGAAGAACCATCTTTAAGATCAAAAATCTGAATTCCACCTCCTCCAATGGCTCGAAGGGGGGAGATGCTAGCCCCCTGAGCACTACTGAAAGATCCCACTGGGGAATAGGTTTCAGTATAGTAGGCTTTAGTCTTTCAGCTCCCTTCAGGAAGCGTTTGATGAGTGGGTCCCGAGAATGTGGCCTGTTAAGACAGGCCGAGATGGCACAAATCTGTACCCTCAAGGTAGCTGGAGAAAGACCTTTATCTAATCCATCTTGAAGGAATTACAATATCGCAGGAAGGGGTGGATCTGCAGACGCCACCTGTTTGGAATCACACCATGACACGAAGATTCTCATGATCCTGGAGTAGGCCTTCTTCGTAGACTCTGCTCTGGAATGCGACAAAGTTCTCAGGACCGACTCGGAAAGCCCTTCTATGTTGGGAAGGGACTGATCAACCTCCAGGCTGTCAGGTTGAACCTGTGCAGATCTGGGCAGAGGTGAGTGTCCCACGACACCAGGGTCTGCTCCGGGGGGAGTCTCCAGTATTGTCCCCGACTCATCTGAATGAGCTGGGTAAACCAGGATCTCCTGGGCCAGAACAGTATGATGGCTATTACCGAGGCCTGATCCTGACGGATTTTCATCAATACCCTCGGTATCATGGAAAACGGAGGGAACATGTAAGCCAGCCTGAACCTCCACGGTATTGACAGAGCATCTATCGCCAAGGGGTTGTCTTCCCTGTACAGGGAACAGAACCTCAGCACCTTGGCGTTGAACCTGGTCGCCATGAGATCCACCTCTGGCATACCCCATCTGTGAACTAACTGCCTGAAGATCTCCGGGTGCAGAGACCACTCCATGGTCGGTATTCCTCGACTTAAAGGGTTTCTGTCACCCCGCAAAACTCTTTTTTTTTTTTTTGGATAGTTAGATTCCTCATAGTGCGATGTAGGAGAATATAATGCTCTTACTTACTTTCATGCGGCCGATTCTTTATAAAACGAACTTTTATAATATGTAAATGAGGGCTCTACCAGCAAGTAGGGCGTCTACTTGCTGGTAGCTGCTGCAGAAATCCGCCCCCTCGCCGTGTTGATTGACAGGGCCAGCCGTGATCTCCTCCTCCGGCCGGCCCTGTCAGTAATTCAAAAATCGCGCGCCTCGCGTCATTCGGCGCAGGCGCTCTGAGATGAGGAGGCTCGTATCCTCAGCACTCCCTCAGTGCGCCTGCGCCGATGACATCACCGAAAGAGAAGACGTCATCGGCGCAGGCGCACTGAGGGAGTGCTGAGGAGACGAGCCTCCTCATCTCAGAGCGCCTGCGCCGAATGACGCGAGGCGCGCGATTTTTGAATTACTGACAGGGCCGGCCGGAGGAGGAGATCACGGCTGGCCCTGTCAATCAACACGGCGAGGGGGCGGATTTCTGCAGCAGCTACCAGCAAGTAGACGCCCTACTTGCTGGTAGAGCCCTCATTTACATATTATAAAAGTTCGTTTTATAAAGAATCGGCCGCATGAAAGTAAGTAAGAGCATTATATTCTCCTATATCGCACTATGAGGAATCTAACTATCCCAAAAAAAAAAAAAGAGTTTTGCGGGGTGACAGAAACCCTTTAAGCGGTCCGCTATCATATTGAGGGAGCCTCGAATATGAGTGGCAGATAGATGGGAAAGGTTTGTCTCTGCCCACCGAAGAATTACCCCGATCTCTGATAGAAGGGGCAATGATCTTGTGCCTCCCTGCTTGTTTATATAGAGAACCGCAGTCATTTTGTCTGACTGGACTTTCACTGCTTTGCCCCGGATCTGAGGGGCGAAGTGAAGGAGGGCTAGCCGAATAGCTCGCATCTCGCGAAGATTGGAAGAGAGACGCCGCTCCAGAGGAGACCAAGATCCCTGTACTGGGGATCCGTCCAGGTGAGCGCCCCAGCCTACAAGGGACGCATCTGTAGTCAATATGAGCCAAACTGGTTGGGTCATAGACTTCCCTGCTGGTAGCTGGAACCACCATCTGAGGGAATTCCGGGTTTGACCGGACAGGGAGCACAGGGAATCTAGCCCCGCAGGGCTGCCGTTCCATAAGTGTAAGACCTCCGACTGAAGGGGACGGAGGTGCCATAGCGCCCAAGGGACCGCGTCCGCAGCCGCTGACATGAGCCCCAGCATCTTCATGAGAGTCCGGATAGAGACTCGACGAGGGACATAAAGGACCCTTGCCAGGTCCTAAATCCACGCTCTCCTTTCTAGAGTCAACTGGAGGGACATCTCCACAGAGTCGACCACGAATCCTAAATAATGGATTGAAGTCGATGGGCTCACATTCGACTTCTGCCAGTTGATAATCCAGCCCAGGCGGAGGAGAAAAGAGATTGCGATCTGAAGATGGTGGGTAAGGATCGGAACTGAAAAGGCTATGAAAAGCCAATCGTCCAGATAAGGAATAATAGTCAGTCCTTGAAGTCTCAAAGCTGCCACCACCGACACCACCACCTTCGTGAAGATAAGAGGGGCAGAAGAGATTCCGAAGGGAAGCGCGGCGAACTGAAAGTGCCTGCGAACCCCTGAAATCTGGACCACGATCCTGAGGAACTTCCCGGGAGGCGGAATGGATCGGGATGTGAAGGTAAGCATCCTTGAGGTCCAGAGTAGCCATGACGTCCCCGGGATTGAGGATATGGCTGACTGACCGTATGGTTTCCATCCGAAACCTGGTTTTCCTTACAAATCGATTGAGGAATCTCAAGTCGATGATCATCCGGAGATCTCCCGTCTTCTTGGGAACCAGGAACACTGGAGAATAAATCCCTAGGCCTCTCTCCCCTGCCGGCACCTCCTCCAGAGCTCCCTTGGAGATATAGTCCTGAATGTAAGACTCTAGGATCTTTTGTTTGGCAGACCCGAAGTTTCGCGTGGCGATGAATCTCTCTGGGGGGAGGGAGATGAGATCTACCCGGTAACCGGCAGAAACTATACCCTGAACCCAGGGGTCTGCAATCTGCTGGGCCCAAATGTTTTTGAAGTAGGAGAGACGGCCCCCCACAGGATTCTGGGGGAGGGGTACGGGAAAAACTAGAGGAGATACTGCAGGGGCAGCAGGGCTTAACCAAGAGCCTCGGGGAGGCCCATAGTCAGGAGGGTTTCGCCTCCTTGGTGGGTTTGCGGGGGAATTTCGAGGATCTACGAGACGGCCCCCTCCAATCTCTGCGCCTAGCCTGCTGCCCTGAACGGCCTCCGCCTTTTTGGTCCTGTCTAGGACGTCCCTGAAAGGGCAGCTGGGGGAGACTCTTCCCTTTCTTGTCGGAGAGTCCCTCCATAATCTTGTCCAATTCGGACCCGAACAGCCTATCTGGCTCGAAGGGGAGCCCACATAAATAAAATTTGGACGCGTTGTCCGCATTCCACGGCTTTAGCCATAGTGGTCTGCGGGCAGCTGAAACCAGAGCCATTGTTTTGGCTGCCAGTTTCAATTGCATCTGGGTGGAATCACACAAAAAATCCATAGCCAGATTGACTGACTTGAAAGCGGTCAAGATGTCATCTCTGGAAACGCTCTGGTCCACGTTTGTCTGGATCTGATTCAGTTTGGAGCGTAGGAAGGAGGCTACTTCAGTGGCCGCAATAGATGTTGATGCGGAGGCAGCGGCCGCCGCGTAACCCCTTCTAAGGGTGCACTCTGCCCTCCGGTCTAGAGGGTCCTGCAGACTAGACCCATCATCTGCAGGGACCAGAGTGCGCCTGGACAACTTGGCTATTGCCATGTCCACCTTGGGAACAGAACCCCACGATTCCACCAAGGGTTTAGCCATTGGGTACATCAGCTTGAATTTCCTGGTGAGAACTGGACCTTTTTCAGGCTTTCTCCACTCTGTGCGCATCACAGAGAGAAGGGTCTCATCCGCTTTAAAGACACTCTGTGTCCGTCCGGCGGGATCGGAGGACTCCCCCATGTCAACATCCTGGTCCCCCGACCTGATGAACTTCAGCAACTTCTGTGTTTTCTCTGGAGGAAAAAAACAAGAAGTTAGTTCTTCTTCCTCAGAAGATGACCCCAACGAACAGGGGGTAGGTCTCTCGACTGGTGCAGCCACTTCCATGGGAGTCTGGGAGGATCCTGGTAACCTCTCATTAAGCAGGCGCACCACTCTCTTTATGGAATCATCCACGTAGGTTTTCGTCCACTGGAACATCTTCTGCATTGTGGGTTCCGTGGATGCCTGTGTGCGACAACTTTCACACCTTGAGTAAGGGCAGTTGTCGTCCAAGGGTGTGTTACAATCGTAACAGGCCAAGTGCTTTCTTTTGGCCCCGGACTTCCGCTGTTGATCAGAATCCCTAGGGGAAGCCATTACTGTAAAGAAAAAAAGACAGGTCATAACACCTACAAACACCAGGTGGAGGTGAAAGAGAGACCATATGGGCGCCCACCAGCACTTGAAGCAAATAGAGCTGGAATAAAATACCCAAAGCAAAGCAATATATCTAAGCAATATATCCAAGCACAGGGAACTCTGGAGCTAGCTTGTCAAAGCGATGCAACCAGAGACTGAATGACCGGCTCTGGGCGATTAAAAAAGGGAAGCCCCGCCCCCTGGGCGGGACCTCAAGGGAACAAAGCCCAGAGATGTAATCGAGCCTTATTCTAGGCTCAGTTTAAACCTATATGTCTCCCTAAACTATCCTGACAGTTCAGGATGTCCTTAGGAGGAAAACAACCGAGCGGTGAGAAGAAAACCCCACCGCATCGGAGATACGAAAAAACTGAAGTGACGTAGCGCACATGCGGCGAGAAAGAGAACGGGACACCGCTGAGACGCCAAAAACCAGGCGGAAGAAGAGGGGAGGGAAGCCACCCCCCCCCTCACGGTACCCTGTTTCAAATATAGCCGCGATTAAGCCTAAAATAAAGGCAAAGGGCAACAAAGGGGCGATTTCTTTAGATAAAAACAAGAGAGCCCCCTCAGCACTCTTCAGCTCCCTGAAGGAGGAGCGACACGCCAGTCCACCTGTCCAAAGGACAGAAAAAAACACGGTGGGCTGGGGGGCGATCTCCTCCCTTTCAGGGAGCTGAAGATCGTTTATTGGTTCTTGGGCTTAAAAATTAAAAATTCCGCCGGTCCTACCAGTCCACAGGGTCAGTTAACCCCATCTGTGCTGCTGGTAGGACGTAAAGGGAATGTTAGATCTAGTTTTGACCCCTGCATAGGGAAGACAGCAAGAACCAAGTCTAGTGCTGAGACTTAATCAAATTCCCAGTCTGAGCCCTGCAGCTCAACTGGATGAAAAGTAGTGATGGACGAACATCTGATGGGACGGTTCGCGAACGCGATTGCTCGAACTCGCTCAAATGTTCGCGAACCTCAGGTTTGCGGTGTGTCCCATTCATTTTAATGGCAGGCGAACATGAAAAACCTCCAGGTCATATTTGCAGCCACAAAATACTTAGTAGATGCGCGCACATAGTCCCACAACATGGACACTGACATACCAGAAGTATTAAGCGAATCTGCAATCTACAAGCATTCTTTTTTTATCGGAGATATTTCGGCAAAGTATTAATCGCAAGAGCACATGCGTTCTGAAGGCGTGGCGTAAAGCAACTGGTTTACACCGACTAGCAATTAGATGGATGCGACGGTTGGAACGAAGTTCAGCGACGAAGAGGAAGAACTCCTGGTGACTGTAAGTAATCTTACATTAGTGTATTTGATTACATTTCACCTGCGTGTCTGAACAATCGCTTTATATGCATAAAGAGTGTTATAAAAAAATCGCCAGTGCGAACTTCTGCGATTCTACATTTTCTTAAGTGCACAAAACTTCACATTTTATAAGGTCTCACTAGATATTTGGGATTGTTGCACTAAGTATTCCTGTGAGATCACACCCACTATGTTAGTAGCATATGTATGACAACGGAGCGAGGCGCAGACGTAGCGCAGTGGAAATTGACTGGAAGGGGGAAGTGTCCAGGCAGGTTAGGGTTAATGTGGTTAGGAAAGGGTGGAGTGTTTCTGGGGAGGGTCTGTGGGGGTGGCAGGGGGTTCGCGCGCCGTATATAGGCTGGGGTTAGGGGCGGGATCGGCATCAGTGTCCGTTGCGCCTAGGCGAGTTGGTTGTGTGCGGGATAGTGTAGTGATATGGCGTCTCTGGAAGAATTGATGGCGGCGGTGCGGGCAGCGGCCGAACAGCATGGTTCGGCTTGGCTGGTGAGTAGTTTGCAGGCTGCAGTGGGGGCCCCTAGCGTGCCTCCGGTTGCGGCAGGGGGGAGGTTGAGGGCTAGGAGATCGGTGCCGCCTGAACGTCTGAGCCCGGAGGCGACCCCTCGGGCTCGGCGGCGTTTGAGGAGCCCTCCTGGGGACCCTCCGCTGCGATCGGCTGGGGTGGCAAGTGTTTCTGCCAGCCGGCGCAGCGGGAGGAATTCTGTGCAGCGTAGTGCGCTTGCGGTGGAGGCGAGAGTTAGTGCCCAGCGGGTGTCCCGTTCCCGGCGGGGGGGGGGGGGGGCGCGCGGCGGTTCTGTGTCTCGGCGCGGTGTGCGGGGGGGCGGCCGGGCTGATATTGAGTCCGGTAGCGGCAGTGATGGAGGAGGCCGGCCTGATGCGGCTTCACTGGTGTCTGGTGGGGGCCTTGTGGTCGGCGGATCTGGCATGGAACAGCGGGCAGCGCAGCGGTCGGTAAGAGTGACCGGCGGCAGCAGCAGAGAGGGCAGACATGTGCGGACGCGGCCTCACTTACCTCCGGTGGTGGCCTGGCAGCTGGGGGTGATTCCAGGAGAAGGCGAGCAGCGTCACGGTCCAGGTCTGAGGGACGGCGGCAGTCTTCTGAAGTGCAGTCTTGTCTGGATGGTTCGGGATCGGCGCCACCTGCTGGTAGGTCTGTGGTATCAGGCAGCAGTGAGAGGAATGAGGAGATGTCGCCACCTGCTGGTCGGTCCTCGACACCAGGCAGAGGGCTGAGGAGTGCTTCTATGTCGCCACCTGCTGGTCGATCCTTAGTACCAGGCAGTGGTCTAAGGAGTGATGCTATGCTGCCACCTGCTGGTCGGTCCTCTGTACCAGGCAGAAGTTTGCTGAGTGATGCGCTGGCCGGGGGACTGGACTTTGTTTCACCCACGGTGCAGCAAGCTAACGATTTTTTCACAGGATCGCAAGTTGCGGCTCGCAGCGGACAGGCTGCGGAGCTTGGGCGGGATGTCCTTGGATCGAGAGTTTTGCAGCGGCCACTTGACGGTGGGTCGGCACACAGGGAATTGGCGCCTACGCAGCCACGCCACGGGGATTCTGGCGGGGGTTTCTCGGCCGATCAGTCTTTGGAGGAAGGAGAAGTCAGCCAGGAAGCGTGGGAGATCGGAGGTCGGATGGATGATGCGGACGGCGCGGGTCCCTCGACGTCCAGGTCTTCGGCTGGGTCGACGCAGAGAGGAACATCGGTGAGGTCAGCGGCTGCTGGGAGGATGCCCCAGGGACAGCCAGGTGAGAGGACATCGTGTCAGGTTCCTGGTGGGGGGGGGGTGGGACTTCGTTGCCAGGGAGGAGGGGTTGGCTCACGAATTGTTGTCGGGTATGTGGTCGTTATTGTCGCGGTGGAAGACCGGGGCGGTGTCGTCTCGAGCCGCCGTTTGGGCTGCTGCGCCGGCAGTTGAGGAGGGGGTGCGTTTAAGTGGGGCTGGAGTTGGTGACACCCCTGTCATGGGGGCAGGGTCGGCGGTGGTTGAGGTCGCCGGGAGTGGAGGCGGTAAAGGGGCTGCCGTGGACGAGGTTCGGTTGGCGGATGCTGCAAAAGGGGAGGTATATGTGTGCTTTGAGGGGCCGTTGGGGGCTCATTTGAAGAGTGAGGTCAGGGAGAAGATTTGGAAGGACGAGTATGTCGAGATATTCTCGTTACTTCCGTTGGACAAATTTAATTTGGATAGTGGAAAGCCGTATGAGAGTAAAAAGGAGGAGGAGGAGAAGCTGAGGTACAGGTTGATTCCGCGTACGTTTTTTAATTGGCTGCAGGCTTTTGCTATTTTCGCCAGTGTGGTGGGGGAAAAGGCGCCTGAACACTGTTCGGCCCTTTTTTGCTATATGGACGCCATAGGGGAGGCGTATCGTACATATGGTGGGGTGGCGTGGCTCAGGTACGATGAGCAGTTTCGCCAGAGGAAGGCGGTTAGGCCTAGTATTCGTTGGGACCATAAGGACATTGGTCTGTGGATGCGGTTGATGGCGGCGCCAAAAGGGGTTAGCCAGCCCTTTCGTGGGGCGGCCGGGGGTCCCTCGGCGTCCGATGCGGCTGGAGGGAGCAAAAGGGGATGTTGCTGGCAGTTCAATGAGGGACACTGCAAGTATCTTTCGGAGTGCCGTTTCAAGCATGAGTGTTCAGGTTGTGGGGGAGCCCATAGTTTTGCGCGGTGTTTCAAGCGCGGTAGGGGGAAGGGATTGGAGGTTACGCAGAAGAGGGGTGACCCCGGTGAGGGTGGACGTGATGGAGCCGTTTCTAGAGAACTATCCAAATAGGGAGGCGGCGGCAGTGTTATTGGCCGGTTTTCGGGACGGTTTTCGGATTCCGTGCACAGCAGTGGGTTCGGTAGTTGCGGCGCGTAATCTGGCTTCCGCGTTGCAGCGTCCTGAGGTGGTGTCTGATAAGATTGCGAAAGAGGTGGCTGCTGGTAGGGTGGTAGGCCCCTTTGTGGAGTGTCCATTGCCGGATTTGTGGGTTTCGCCTTTGGGATTAGTTCCTAAGAAGGAACCTAACAAATTTCGGCTCATTCACAACTTGTCTTACCCGGCTGGGGGTTCCGTGAATGACGGCATTGATGAGGTTTTGTGCTCCGTGTCGTATACGTCGTTTGACGAGGCGATTAGGTGGGTGCGGCGTTTTGGGCAAGGGACATTGTTAGCTAAGACGGATATTGAGGCGGCGTTTCGCCTGTTGCCAATTCATCCTGATAGTTTTCGTTTACTGGGTTTTAAGTGGGAAGGGCGGTTTTTTGTGGATTGTTGCTTACCCATGGGGTGTGCGATTTCGTGTTCGTTGTTTGAAATGCTTAGTTCTTTTTTGGAGTGGGTAGTGCGGCGAGAGGCGGGATGGAGTTCAGTGTTGCATTACCTGGACGACTTTCTGTTTTTGGGCCCGGCTGGGTCAAGGGTGTGCTCAGTGTTGTTGCATACCATGGAGCGGGTGGCGGGGAGATTTGGGGTTCCGTTAGCAAAGGAGAAGACGGAGGGTCCATCTACAACTGTGAAGTTTTTGGGGATCGTGATTGATAGCGTGGCTATGGAGTGTAGGCTGCCCGAGGATAAGGTGGTTGATTTGTGTAGTGAGGTGGGTTTTTGCGTAAGACGAGGAAGGTGCAGCTCAGGCGGGTACAGTCGGTTTTGGGTAAATTGAACTTTGCCTGTAGGATTTTGCCCATGGGGCGAGTTTTTTGTAGGCGTCTGTCCAGAGCCACGGCGGGTGTGAAAGCTCCCTTTCATTTTGTGCGGTTGGGGGGTGAGGTGCGTGCGGATTTGGAAGTGTGGGAGCGTTTTTTGAAGGAATTTAACGGTCGTTCGGTTTGGATGGAGGTGCCCATTTCTAATGTAGATTTGGAATTGTTCACGGACGCGTCGGGGTCATGTGGTTATGGTGCCTTTTGTCAGGGGCAGTGGAGTGCGGGGATTTGGCCTGAGGAATGGCGGGTTGCTGGATTGCTTGGGAACCTGGCGTTGTTGGAGTTGTTCCCTATAGTTTTGGCTACTGAGTTGTGGGGTGAGTTGTTGAGGAACAAACGGGTGCGTTTCTGTTGTGACAATTTGGGGGTGGTGCAGGCGGTGAATAGTCAGTCGGCCAATTCCCCACCAGTGGTGCGGTTGCTTCGGCACCTGGTTCTGAACGGTTTGAGGTTGAATGCGTGTTTTGTGGCTGTGCATGTTCCAGGTGTTGATAATTGCATAGCTGACGCTCTTTCTCGTTTCCAGTGGGATCGTTTTCGCAGTTTGGTTCCGGGCGCGGAAGTGACGGGTCTGCCGTGTCCTCAGTGGCTCTGGAGCGTGGCCTTGGGGTCTCGTTAGACCTGATTCAGCGGTCCGTGAGTAGCAGTACGTGGTCGGCTTATTCTTCTGTGTGGTCTCAGTGGGAACGTTTGATAGAGCAGGTGGGGGGGTGCGAAGGGGTTGAGGATTTTCATTCGTTGTTGGTGTATTTTGTGGGTGTGTCGTTTAGTGCAGGTTTGTCGTTCTCGGCGGCGGCAAAAAGGGTGGCGGCGGTGGCCTTTTGGTTAAAGTTGCGGGGTTTGGCGGATGTTTCCAGAAGTTTTTTGGTGCGGCAGGCTTTGAAGGGGTATCGTCGTAGTGGGGTTGGGAAAGATGTCCGTCGCCCGGTTTCTTTTCAGGTGTTGCAGTCGTTGTGGGACCGGGCGGAGGCGGTGTGCAAGTCCTGGTATGAGGTGTGTTTGTTTCGGGCGGCGTTTTCTTTGGCTTTCTTTGGGGCTTTTCGGGTCTCGGAGCTTGTGGATAACAGTCGAGTGAGTGGCGGTGGTTTGCTGCGGGAGGATGTGAGCGTTGGTGAGGATGGATTGCGGTGTAGGTTGCGTAGGTCCAAGACGGACCAGGTGGGAAAAGGGGTGTGCGTTTGGTTGCGGCCTCTGCTGGGGTCAGTGTTGTGCCCTGTGCGGTGTTTGGAGGTTTTTCTGGCGGTCCGGCCGGAAGGGCCGGCTTCGTTGCTGGTTCATATGGACGGTTCGGCTTTGTCTCGTTATCAATTCGTTGCGGTTTTCCGGAAATGTTTGACAGCGGCGGGTTATGCGGCAAGTGAGTTTGCGTCTCATTCATTTCGTATTGGGGCGGCAACTGAAGCCGCCAGATGGGGTTTGGGGGACGAGGCCATTAGGAGGATTGGCAGGTGGGAGTCCGCTTGCTTTCGTTCCTATATTCGTCCTCATATGTTGTAAGGTTGGTGGGTGGAGTGTGTGTGTTAATTTTATTTAACTTGTTATTGTAGGTTGGGGTGCTAATTTCTTTTGTTTGTTTTCAGGATCGCCTTCTTCTTGTTTGGCCTGGATTTTAGGCCATTCTTATGTGTATTGGGGAGCGTTGAGAGCAGACGTGCGGAGGAACGGACGGCAGTTAGGTTTCCGGCCGGAGGACTTGCAGGTCCGGTGGATTGGCGTGCGGGGTATGCTGTGGGGGCGTGTTTTACCTGTATTCCATGAATATGCTTCCCTGGACAGGTGCCCTGACATTGTGGTTCTGCATGTGGGTGGGAACGATTTGGGGGTTCGTCGCTCGAGGGATGTCATTCGTGATGTTAAGTTGGATTTGCTGCGTTTGACTGAGGAGTTCCCGGATTTGTTGGTAGTTTGGTCTGATGTGGTGGCGAGGAGTGCTTGGCGTTTTGCAAGGTCGGTAGAGCGTATCAACAAGGCGCGTGCGAAGGTGAACAAGGAGGTGGGGCGCTTTGTGCAGCGGCAGGGTGGTTTTGTGGTACGTCACCGGGAATTGGAGGTTGCGTCACCTCAATTCCTCAGGGCTGATGGGGTTCATCTTAACGAGATTGGGATGGACTTGTGGGCGCTGGGGCTTCAGGAGGGTTTGGAGACAGCGTTCAGGGTTTGGCGGGACGTCCATAGGTGAGGTGTCTCCTATGTGCGTCGATGGCAGGTTAACGGGGGGTCCTGGAAGGCAATTCTACGTTTTATTAGGTGCATGACACGTTGGAGCGTGCATCTTATGTGGTTTGGTAAGCTGAAAACTGGGGGGCTCCTGTTGGGCTAAAAGGCCTACAGGGGTAGAGGAAGATATGGATTCTGGAGGATTCGGTGCCCTTGGGTCGGAGAGTGCGGCCGAGGGTAAAAGGATAAGATGTGAGGAGTGAAGATAGCAGCTTGCTTGGGTTACCTTCTAGGATCCTTCCGCAAAGTGATTGTTGGGACATTGTACTGTTGATGTTTGCATATATGTATATCTCATGTTTGCATTATAATGATGTTGGATTAAAATATTGTTATTTAATAAACGGCTGCTATGGCCTTTCCACCAAGAATTCAGGTTTTGTGTGCTTACTGGGGGTAGGGGGAAGTGGTTGGTGGGAAGGATCTGGAAATGATCTTACCTCCTTAAGTCATTGTATTGAAAGCAGAGAAATATATTTAACATGCACATTGCACATCCATTGTCATGCCGCACACAATATTCCGCACACACACTACAGTATACACCGCACACACACACTATATACTGCAGACACACACTATATACCGCACACAAACACTATATACCGCACACACACACTATATACCGCACACACACACTATATACCGCACAGACACACACTATATACCGCACACACACACTATATACCGCACACACACACAGAGTCTATAGATTATAGTTTGTGTCCTGTTGGTCAGGACTCAGGAGAAGCTTTCTTTGTCAGACCGCCAGTATTTGCTGGTTCATTTACAGTTACCCAGGGTGCATCCCCGGGAGGCAAACCAGCTATACACCCCATACCGTACTGTCACTTCACTATAGAGGTACATCTCTGCTTAGCTGGACAATATCTGATAGCTCAGACCCCACCCACATACAGTCGTAATACAATCCCATCCTCTAACCGTAACAGTAAGGCCGCATGCACACGCGCGTGTTTTTTCACAACTACGGACCGTAAAAACCCGGGCTGCTGTCCTGCAGAGTGGACGAGCGCACGGCATCATTGGTTGCTAACTCACTATGACGCCGTGCGCTTCTTGCTGCCACCGCTGTACATTAATACACTTGTATAGATCATACAAGTGTATCACAGTACAGCGGTGGTGGCCAGAAGCGCACGTCGTCATAGCAACCAATGACGCCGTGCGCTCGTTCACTCTGCAGGACGGGTTTGTACAGTCCGTAGTTGTGAAAAAACACGCCCGTGTGCAGGCGGCCTAAATCTAATGTTTCTACTTCAAAGCATTAAATACTTTTTGCAGTTTTCTTGAGTAAATTATTTTCAATACTGTTATTGTTAAAAATTGGGATTATATGCTTGCATTTTTATCTTGCAGCGGATGTTGGTTCGGGGATATGACCCACCCGGTCCCACGCCGAGAAGCAGCAAATTGTGCGGGAGCTGGCCTATGAGATCTGGCGCCAAACGGGTATAAAACACCGCCGTCTGGCCATTATAAACAAATGGTCAGACATGAAGAGAAGACAGTCCCGGTTTATAAAAAGAATCCGGGACGAGAAATGCCCAGTTAGATGCGTAAATAACTTTTGTATGTTTTGCCAACACTCTGTAATGTATACAGTGCTAAGCAAAAGTATTCACCCCCCTTGAGTTCGTTCTTTTTTTTGTTGCCTCACCCCCTGGAATTAACATGGATTGTTTGAGGATTTGCATAATTTAATTTGTAGAACATGCCCACAACTTAGACCTTCTTTTAAATTGGTTAATTGTAAAGCAAACAACATATAGGACAAAATAATAGAAAAGGTCAATGTGCATAACTATTCACCCCCCTAAAGTCAATACTTTGTAGAGCCGCCTTTTGCAGCAATCACAGCTCCAAGTCGCTTTGGATAAGTCTCCATGAGCTTGCCACATCTTACCACTGGGATTTTTGCACATTCCTCCTCGCAAAACTGCTCCAGCTCCTTCAGGTTGGATGGTTTGCGCTTGTGAACAGCAATCTTTAAGTCTGACCACAGATTTTCTATTGGATTGAGATTAGGGCTTTGACTCGGCCATTCCAACACATTTACATGTCTCCGCTTAGACCAGTCAAGTGTTGCTTTAGCAGAGTGTTTGGGGTCATTGTCCTGCTGGAAGGTGAACCTCCGTCCAGCCTCAAATCACGCACGGATTGGTACAGGTTTTGCTCAAGAATATCTCTGTCCATGTTTTCCTCAACTCTGACCAGTTTCCCAGTCCCGGCTGCTGAAAAACATCCCCCCAGCATGATGCTGCCACCTCCATGTTTCACTGTGGGGATGGTGTTCTTTGGGTGATGTGATGTGTTGGCTTTGTGCCAGACAAGTGACGGACTGAACCATCACTGTGTCTGCAGTAGAAGCCTGAGGGCTAGCCTCCTTCCTACGGGCTATGGACCCAGGACTATGGAGACCCCACTCTGACCTATTTGGTTTAGAGGGAACTATAAACCATTATTTTTTGGTTGATTTTATAGGCCACATCTTTCCTATTCCCCATTAAAGTAGCATGGTGTGAATCCATAAACGTAATAAGGGTTAACTCTGCTCTGAGACTCCCAATGAATGTGTTAGTTTATTTGTCCCTTTGTTCTATTGTGTTAGTGATGGGATTAAGAAGTAGCCGACTCTGGTGTAGAGTAGTAGATCCTCCTATGATACACTCTGTAGATAATCCCATCCCATGGGTCTCCTCTTGCCCTGTTGTTTCATTAAGACACTGTGGAGGGGATGTCTTTTTGCATGCTGTTCATTTTTGAATGAGTTATGCGTCATAAAGCTGGCAGCCACTGCAATTATATATAGATCCCTCCATATTTGAATTTCTTTATATCTAATGTGTTAAGATTTTGGAGTTGTTTATCTAAAATCTGAACATTCTGTGATCACAGACGTTCCTATTCCCTCCATTCGGAGAAGGCGATCAGTGGAGGCCGTGAAGGTGGTGGAGGTTGAGGAGGAAGAGGCCGGACCCTCCCAGCCTATTGAGCCACCCACACCAGATGTGGGAGAAGTTAAAGTGGTGGAGGTGGAAAGTGCTGGACCCTCCAGCTCCACCCCATCTCAGGACTCAGAGGAGGGTAAATATGTGCACATAGCAATATGACTATGTATCCATAACATGTACATAAACATTAAAAGGGCCAACAATGAGGTTACAACATACACTATAGTAATACAAAAAAGAACACTGGACAATAACTCTTTAATCTGCATTAAATCCATTAACTTAACAAATAAATAATATTAAACTCTATATAACTATCACTAACTAACAAACAAAATAAAATTATACTGTACTGAAAAATCACTAACTAATAAACTATATAATCATCATAAATATCACAAACTAACGTACTGAGATTTAAACCGCCAATGTGTATAAAGGCTTTAACCACCTCAGCCCCCTTAGCTTAAACACCCTTAATGACCAGGCCACTTTTTACACTTCTGACCTACACTACTTTAACCGTTTATTGCTCGGTCATGCAACTTACCACCCAAATTAATTTTACCTCCTTTTCTTCTCACTAATAGAGCTTTCATTTGGTGGTATTTCATTGCTGCTGACATTTTAACTTTTTTTGTTATTAATCGAAATTTAACGATTTTTTTGCAAAAAAATGACATTTTTCACTTTCAGTTGTAAAATTTTGCAAAAAAAACGACATCCATATACATTTTTCTCTAAATTTATTGTTCTACATGTCTTTGATAAAAAAAAATGTTTGGGTGAAAAAAAAAATGTTTTGGGTAAAAGTTATAGCGTTTACAAACTATGGTACAAAAATGTGAATTTCCGCTTTTTGAAGCAGCTCTGACTTTCTGAGCACCTGTCATGTTTCCTGAGGTTCTACAATGGCCAGACAGTACAAACACCCCACAAATGACCCCATTTCGGAAAGTAGACACCCTAAGGTATTCGCTGATGGGCATAGTGAGTCCATAGAACTTTTTATTTTTTGTCACAAGTTTTTCCTTACAAAGTCTCATATTCCACTAACTTGTGACAAAAAATAGAAACTTCTATGAACTCACTATGCCGATCAGCGAATACCTTGGGGTGTCTTCTTTCCAAAATGGGGTCACTTGTGGGGTAGTTATACTGCCCTGGCATTCTAGGGGCCCTAATGTTTGGTAAGTAGTTTGAAATCAAAATCTGTAAAAAATGGCCGGTGAAATCCGAAAGGTTCTCTTTGGAATGTGGGCCCTTTTGCCCACCTAGGCTGCAAAAAAGTGTCACACATGTGGTATCTCCATACTCAGGAGAAGTTGGGCAATGTGTTTTGGGGTGTCATTTTACATATACCCATGCTGGGTGAGAGAAATATCTTGGCAAAAGACAACTTTTCCCATTTTTTTATACAAAGTTGGCATTTGACCAAGATATTTATCTCACCCAGCATGGGTATATGTAAAATGACACCCAAAACACATTGCCCAACTTCTCCTGAGTACGGAGATACCACATGTGTGACACTTTTTTGCAGCCTAGGTGGGCAAAGGGGCCCACATTCCAAAGAGCACCTTTCGGATTTCACCGGCCATTTTTTACAGATTTTGATTTCAAACTACTTACCACACATTCGGGCCCCTAGAATGCCAGGGCAGTATAACTACCCCACAAGTGACCCCATTTTGGAAAGAAGACACCCAGGGTATTCCGTGAGGGGCATGGCGAGTTCCTAGAATTTTTTTATTTTTGTCACAAGTTAGCGGAAAATGATGTTTTTTTTTTTTGTTTTTTTCTTACAAAGTCTCATATTCCACTAACTTGTGACAAAAAATAAAAACTTCCATGAACTCACTATGCCCATCAGCGAATACCTTGGGGTGTCTTCTTCCAAAATGGGGTCACTTGTGGGGTAGTTATACTGCCCTGGGATTCTAGGGGCCCTAATGTGTGGTAAGTAGTTTGAAATCAAAATCTGTAAAAAATGGCCGGTGAAATCCGAAAGGTGCTCTTTGGAATGTGGGCCCCTTTGCCCACCTAGGCTGCAAAAAAGTGTCACACATCTGGTATCCCCGTACTCAGGAGAAGTTGGGAAATGTGTTTTGGGGTGTCATTTTACATATACCCATGCTGGGTGAGAGAAATATCTCGGTCAAATGCCAACTTTGTATAAAAAAATTGCAAAAGTTGTCTTTTGCCAAGATATTTCTCTCACCCAGAATGGGTATATGTAAAAAGACACCCCAAAACACATTGCCCAACTTCTCCTGAGTACGGGGATACCAGATGTGTGACACTTTTTGCAGCCTAGGTGGGCAAAGGGGCCCACATTCCAAAGAGCACCTTTCGGATTTCACCGGCCAATTTTTTACAGATTTTGATTTCAAACCACTTCTCACACATTCGGCCCCTAAAATGCCAGGGCAGTATAACTACCCCACAAGTGACCCCATTTTGGAAAGAAGACACCCCAAGGTATTTCGTGATGGGCATAGTGAGTTCATGGAAGTTTTTATTTTTTGTCACGAGTTAGTGGAATATGAGACTTTGTAAGGAAAAAAAAAAAATCATCATTTTCCGCTAACTTGTGACAAAAAATATAAAATTCTAGGAACTCGCCATGCCCCTCACGGAATACCTTGGGGTGTCTTCTTTCCAAAATGGGGTCACTTGTAGGGTAGTTATACTGCCCTGGCATTCTAGGGGCCCTAATGTGTGGTAAGTAGGTAAATGACCTGTGAAATCCGAAAGGTGCTCTTTGGAATGTGGGCCCCTTTGCCCACCTAGGCTGCAAAAAATTGTCACACATGTGGTATCGCCGTATTCAGGAGAAGTTGGGCAATGTGGTTTGGGGTGTCTTTTTACATATACTCATGCTGGGTGAGAGAAATATCTCGGCAAAAGACAACTTTTCCCATTTTTTTATACAAAGTTGGCATTTGACCAAGATATTTATCTCACCCAGCATGGGTATATGTAAAATGACACCCCCAAAACACATTGCCCAACTTCTCCTGAGTACGGCGATACCAGATGTGTGACACTTTTTTGCAGCCTAGATGCGCAAAGGGGCCCACATTCCTATTTTGAGGGCATTTTTAGACATTTGGATCCCAGACTGCTTCTCACGCTTTAGGGCCCCTAGAATGCCAGGGCAGTATAAATACCCACATGTGACCCCCATTTTGGAAAGAAGACACCCCAAGGTATTTAATGAGGGGCATGGCGAGTTCATAGAATTTTTTTTTTTTGGCAAAAGTTAGCGGAAATTGATATATTTTTTTTTTCTCACAAAGTCTCCCTTTCCGCTAACTTGGGACAAAAATTTCAATCTTTCATGGACTCAATATGCCCCTCATGGAATACCTTGGGTGTCTTCTTTCCGAAATGGGGTCACATGTGGGGTATTTATACTGCCCTGGCATTCTAGGGGCCCTAAAGCGTGAGAAGAAGTCTGGAATATAAATGTCTAAAAAATTTTACGCATTAGGATTTCGTGAGGGGTATGGTGATTTCACGTGAGATTTTATTTTTTGACACAAGTTAGTGGAATATGAGACTTTGTAAGAAAAAAAATAATAATTTCCGCTAACTTGGGCCAAAAAAATGTCTGAATGGAGCCTTACAGGGGGGTGATCAATGACAGGGGGGTGATCAATGACAGGGGGGTGACCAGGGAGTCTATATGGGGTGATCACCCCCCTGTCATTGATCACCCCCCTATAAGGCTCCATTCAGATGTCTGTATGTGTTTTGCGGATCCGATCCATGTATCCGTGGATCCGTAAAAAACATACGGACATCTGAATGCAGCCCTTACAGGGGGGGTGATCAATGACAGGGGGGTGATCAATGACAGGGGGGTGATCAGGGAGTCTATATGGGGTGATCACCCACCTGTAAGGCTCCATTCAGACGTTTGTATGTGTTTTGCGGATCTGATCCATCTATCAGTGGATCCGTAAAAATCATACGGACGTCTGAATGGAGCCTTACAGGGGAGTGATCAATGACAGGGGGGTGATCAATGACAGGGGGGTGATCAGGGAGTCTATATGGGGTGATCACCTCCGTCATTGATCACTCCCCTATAAGGCTCCATTCAGACGTCCGTATGTGTTTTGCGGATCCGATCCATCTATCAGTGGATCCGTAAAAATCATACGGATGTCTGAATGGAGCCTTACAGGGGAGTGATCAATGACAGGGGGGTGATCAGGGAGTCTATATGGGGTGATCACCCACCTGTAAGTCTCCATTCAGACGTCTGTATGTGTTTTGCGGATCCGATCCATCTATCATTGGATCCGTAAAAATCATACGGACGTCTGAATGGAGCCTTACAGGGGAGTGATCAATGACAGGGGGGTGATCAATGACAGGGGGGTGATCAGGGAGTCTATATGGGGTGATCACCTCCGTCATTGATCACTCCCCTGTAAGGCTCCATTCAGACGTCCGTATGTGTTTTGCGGATCCGATCCATCTATCAGTGGATCCGTTAAAAATCATACGGATGTCTGAATGGAGCCTTACAGGGGAGTGATCAATGACAGGGGGGTGATCAGTGAGTCTATATGGGGTGATTACCCACCTGTAAGGCTCCATTCAGATGTCTGTATGTGTTTTGCGGATCCGATCCATCTATCATTGGATCCGTAAAAATCATACCGGACGTCTGAATGGAAGCCTTAAGTGGGAGTGATCAATGACAGGGGGGTGATCAATGACAGGGGGGTGATCAGGGAGTCTATATGGGGTGATCACCTCCGTCATTGATCACTCCCCTGTAAGGGTCCATTCAGACGTCCGTATGTGTTTTGCGGATCCGATCCATCTATCAGTGGATCCGTAAAAATCATACGGATGTCTGAATGGAGCCTTACAGGGGAGTGATCAATGACAGGGGGGTGATCAGGGAGTCTATATGGGGTGATCTGGGGTGATCAGGGGTGAATAAGGGGTTTATAAGTGACAGGGGGGTGTAGTGTAGTGGTATTTGGTGCTACATATTACTGAGCTACCTCTGGTGGTCGATCCAAACAAAAGGGACCACCAGAGGACCAGGTAGCAGGTATATTAGACGCTGTTATCAAAACAGCGTCTAATATACCTGTTAGGGGTTAAAAAAATCACATCTCCAGCCTGCCAGCGAACGATCGCCGCTGGCAGGCTGGAGATCCACTCGCTTACCTTCCGCTCCTGTGAACGCACGCGCCTGTGTGCGCGCGTTTACAGGAAATCTCGCGTCTCGCGAGATGACGCGCCGGCGCGTCCAGGAGGAATCAATCAACCACCTCCAGGATGCGTCGCTGCGTTCGGCGGTCCGGAGGTGGTTAAAGAAAAATAAAGAAAAGTAAAAAAATAGACAAACAGACATATTTAGTACCGCCGTGTACATATCGACCGTCTCTATAAAAATATCCTATGATCTAACCCCTCAGGTGAACACTGTAAAATTTAAAATAAATAAACAATAAAAAAAAAAATACAAGTAATAGTAACAATCGGTCATTTCATTCTGCCAAAAAAGAGCTGGGTGTGGAATGAACCTCCAGGTGATAGTGGAGCTCTGTGTTTTGGGAGCTGAGGAGTTCTGCCATACTGCAAGGCTGAGAGCTGCATGAGAGCTGCTAGCTGGAAGCCAGGCGCCCTAAAGCTGCTGTGGACTGCCAGGTGACGTGTTTTTGAGTTCTGTGGACTTTTGCTATGTGAATTAACACGAGGATTCCTGCGGTGTGAATTAACACCAGGGCCCTGCCAAGTATTGTGTTTCTTTTCTACCTTTTACTGACTTTTGCTTTTCAACCGTGGTTTTGCCTCTGTATTGCGTCTGCTTACCATGCCTACCAGAGCAAATACCTACACTGTACAACAATACAAACTCATTGCTCCACTGGGTACACGCAATACTACCTCATGTTCGGAAGACTTGGCCGTCTACCTACAGATCTTGCCCTTGATGTCCCTGTACCGGACTCTGAACCACTCCTTCCCCAATCTGAGTGGGTCAAAGAGCATCAGAAGCGCCTGGAGGACGCCAAAGAAATAGTGGACTCTAAAATAGAGAAGGCCCAACAAAAACAAAGACAGGACTTTTATATGCACTGGACTTCATGGACTCCAACTATCAGCCAAGCCATACCTCATGTTGGATTACAAATGATTTTTGTGTTTTTTTTCTTCTTGTTACAAGTTATGCAACGTTACAAGCTTGCACCCAAAGAAAGGACTCAAACGTGTACCTGAGCTCTTTGTGACTTATACTGTTCTAATCTTGCACTCATTTTGCTTAAATGTTTACAGGTTGAGCAATGTTCAAGTACTTATGCCCATTGTATAGACTCTTTAGCTAGTTCAGTAGCACCTTGCTTCTGAGTGCCTTGATTTACAGCTCTGTTCTCTTTATATGGACTGCCTCTGCGGACGCTTAATTCTAATGGCCTACATCTGGAGTCATATATCCCGGGTATCCAGGTAGGACCAAGTGGTAAGTCCCAGGCAGGTCTAGCAAGGGTAACCCCGCTGCTTCGGGAACGGCTAGGGGAATAATATACCCCTCCTTCATGTTTGTTATATGTGCCAGGATTGATAATGGGATTACTAAACACGCATCCTGGTGTGTCTTCCAGGAGTTCCATGGGATTACTATACCCACCTCCTGTGACTGCCAGAAGCATTTGGAGAAGCTCATGACTTCCTCTTCTGTACCTTTGTCTAAGGTATGGCGCCTCCATCTTAGAGCCTTTTTGCTATCCATAGTCACATAGTGATCGTGTGCTTAAAGCCTTATATTTTGACTTTGTTGCTAAGAAGGGAATACAGGATAAAGCCACCCTTCCATTTGCAAGTATTTTATTACACCATGGTGGGATTACGGAGTAAAGACACCCCCATGCTTTCTTTGGTATTAGGATCCAAAATACTTCAAAGTCAGTCAGTAGTGATTGCTTAGTGCAGACCTTTGGTTCACTGGTTATACCGATTAGGAAACTGTTAATTAGGACACCCTAGTCATGCGGTCTCTTTCACATGAACGATACGGATTCGCTCCGGATGCATTCAGGCTACGTTCAGTGAAACTTGCACCATTTTGCAAGCAAGTTCACTCACTGTTGTTTGCGATTGCGTTCAGTTTTTTTCGCGCGGGTACAACGCGTTTTGATGTGTTTTGCACACGCGTGATGCAAAAATGAAGGTTTACAAACAACATCTCTTAGGCTACTTTCACACTAGCAGCAGCCTTCTCTGGCAGGCTGTTCTGGCGGGGGAACAGCCTTCTGGATACGTACTACCAATAGTGCACCGAGCCACCTAAAGTCCGCTCCGGCCCCATTCACTATAATGGTGGAGGTCCGTCCACAACATGGAAAACATGCTGAGAGGCGGCCGGAATAAAACTACAAGACAAGTCGCTTGTGTGAAAGGGACCTTAGTCTGACAGCAGGGGCACTGTTGGACTGCTGGGTCGCGCCGCCTGCTGGTGCAGTGCTGTAGTGTAGGTGGTCTCTATGTGGCTCTGCACCAATTTAGAGTAGGTACCCACTCGTAGAGGCAACCTTGGCGTGTTGAGGGGGACCATGCATTTTGATCAAAACATATACTAATGCCTCGTGTACAGTATGTAGATTAGGGAAGTATACTGTTTATGCTGATAAGCAATGCTTTTTTACTATTAATTAAACACCCATTTAGGGCAAGATCCTAAATTCAAAAAATATGAGGAGAGCGTCAAATAAGGGACGTGGCCCAGGTCGTGGTGCTGCTGGTGGAGCTCCTGTTGCAGGGAGAGGACGTGGTCGATTAGTGCCAGCTACACGCACAAGTGAAGGTGCGAGTAGGCGACAGAACCTGCAGCGGTATTTGGTCGGGCCTAATGCGGCTCTACGAATAGTGAGGCCAGAACAAAGTACAGGCATCCTGCTGAAAGACCACAGTTGGCACCTGCAGCCGATGTCCATCAGTCTTTCATCTCACCCCCTTGCAAATCAGCCAAGCAGTCTGAGCCCCAAGTCATGCAGCAGTCTCTTCTGCTTTTTGATGACTCTGTTAGCAGGGTTTCCAGGGCCATCCACCTAGCCCTGCCCCAAAAGTGAAGAGATTGAGTGCACCGATGCCCCAACCACTTATTTTTCAAGATCAGTACATGGGAGGACCATCGCAGCACGTCTCGGATGATGACAAAACATAGGTGCCAACTGCTGGGGCTTTCGAAAGCGTGCAGACCGACAAGGAAGTCAGAGGTGAAGACTGGGTGGAAGATGATGTGGAGGACGATGAGGTCCTCGACCCCACATGGAATCAAGGTCATACGAGTGACCGATGTAGTTCGAAGGAAGAGGCGGTGGTCGCACAGAGCCACCAGCACAGCAGAAGAGGGAGCAGGGTGCAAAAGCGGAGTGGCCGTCCTCTAGACAGTACGCCTCCTACTGCCCACCGCAGCAAGTGACCGAGCACACCAAAGCCAGCTCCAAGGAGTTCCCTGGCGTGACAATTCTTCAGACAATGTGCTGACGAGAAGACATGAGTGGTTTGCACGCTGTGCAATCAGAGCCTGAAGTGAGGCATAAATGTTCTCAACCTGAGCACAACCTGCATTACAAGGAATTTAAGTGCAAAGCACGAGCTGCAGTGGAGTGGACACCTCAAAAACCAAGAAAGGTCTCTGGATCCTCCTGCATCCTCTTCTGCTGCAGTCGCGGCCTCTTCATCCACCTCTGAAGTGAGGATCTGCCAGCAACACCAACACCTGGATCACCAAGCATCTCCACAATGTCACACGGAAGCGTTTAGCTCTCCATATCCCAAACGCTGGAGAGGAAGAGGAAGTGCCCCCCTACCCACCCGCGATCCCTAGCCCTGAATGCCAGCATTTCTAAATTACTTGCCTTTGAAATTATGTCATTCCATCTGGTGGAGATGGATAGTTTTAAAGGCCTTATGGCGGTGGCTGTCCCTCAGTACGTCGTGCCCAGCCGCCACTACTTTTCAAGGCGAGCCATCCCTTCCCTTCACAACCAAGTAGGGGACAAAATCAGGTGTGCACTGCGCAACGCCATCTGTGGCAAGGTGCACCTGACTACGGATACGTGGACCAGTAAGCACGGTCAGGGCCGTTATATCTCCATAACAGCACGGCTGGGCCTGGGGCGGATAGCAGTTTGGCGCATGTCCTTCCACCACCGAGGATTGCAGGGCGCTTCAGTTTGCCTCCTGTTGCTCTACCAGCTCCTCATCCGGTCAGCGTAACACCTTCACCACCAACTTCGGCACAGCCAGGGGTAAACGACAGCAGGCAGTTTTAAAACGTATCTGTTTGGGGGACAAACCCCACAGGAGCTGTGGACGGGCCTTGAACAACAGACCAATGAGTGGTTTGTGCCAGTCAGCCTCAAGCCCGGCCTGGTGGTGTGCGATAATGGGCAAAATCTCGTAGTAGCTCTGGGACTAGCCAGTTTGACACACATCCCTTGCCTGGCGCATGTGCTGAATTTGGTGGTGCAGAGATTCCTTAAAAATTACCCCATGTCAGAGCTGCTGCTTAAAGTGCGGGCCGTCTGTGCGCGCTTTCAGCGTTCTCACCATGCTGCTGTTCGCCTGTCAGCGCTGGCCTTCCCGCTCACCGCCTCATATGCGACGTGCCCACAAGGTGAAACTCCAACTTGCACATGCTGGCCAGACTGTGCGAGCAGCAGCAGGCGATAGTGGAGTTTCAGCTGCAGCACGCATGGGTGAGTCGCTGGGCGGAACAGCACCACTTCACCACCAATGACCGGGCCTCCATGCGAGTACTTCACCAACATGGCCAGTGCCGATAACGCTGTTCTCAGCGTTACTATCCCACTTCTATGCCTCCTTGAAAAAATGCTCCTGGCGATGATGGAAGAGGATGTGGCACAGGAGGAGGAGGAGGAGGAAGAGGGATCATTTCGTAGGGTTTCCGGCCAGTCATTCCCAAGTGGCTCCGAGGGTGGGTTCCTGCACCCACAAACCCAAGGCACATAATTGTCCAGCTAGGGCACAGTTCTGGAGGATGAGGAGGAGGAGATGGAGGAGGAGGAACCATGTTCACAGCGGGATGGCACCCAGAACAGCTCATGGCCATCACTGGTGCGTGGATGGGGGGATACAAAGGACACAGACGATACACCTCCCATAGAGGACAGCTTTTCATTGCCACTGGGCAGCCTGGCACACATGAGCGATTACATGCTGCAGTGTCTCCGCAACGACCGCCGAGTTGCCCACATTCTAACTTGTGCTGATTACTGGGTGGCCACGCTGCTGGATCCCTGTTACAAGGACAACGTACCGTCCTTAATTCCGTCACTGGAGCGTGATCGTAAGATGCGCGAGTACAAGCACACGCTGGTAGACGCGCTGCTGGTGGCATTCCCACCTGACAGCGGGGGCACAGTGGAAGCACAAGGCGAAGGCAGAGGAAGAGGTCGCCATCACAGCTGGGGCACCACCAGCACCTCAGAAGGCAGGGTTAGCATGGCCGACATGTGGAAAAGCTTTGTCAGCACGCCACAACAACCAGCACCACCAGCTGATATGGAACGTCTTAGCAGGAGGCAGTATTTCACCAACATGGTGGAGCAGTATGTGTGCACACGCCTACATGTACTGAATGACGGGTCTGCCCCCTTCAACTTCTGAGTCTCCAAATTGGGCACATGGCCTGAGCTTGCCCTTTACACCTTTGAGGTGCTGGCCTGCCCTGCAGCCAGTGTATTGTCTGAACGTGTATTTAGCACGGCAGGGGGCATTATCACAGACAAGCTCAGCCGCCTGTCCAGAGCCAATGTGGACAAGCTCACTTTTATTAAAATGAACCAGGCTTGGATCCCTCAGGACTTGTCCGTAACTTGTGCAGAATAGACATTTATACCACCATCAAACATACATTCTTGTACTCAAGTCAAGTGCAATGATTCTTAGTTTTATTTTTTATTTTATTTGTCACAATATTTTGGGGGGTACCTACCCCAATAAAAAAATTAAAAAATAACATTGTTGGCTGCCTCCTCCTCCTCCATTGCTGCCTCCACCTACAACACCACATTCACCGCCTCCTCAACCTCTGACTCCATTTCCACCTCCTTCTCTGAGTTGCAGGTTAATCATTTGTAATTTTTAGTTATTTTATTTTAAGTTATTTCCCTATCCACATTTGTTTGCAGAGCACGTTGCCATGCTCTTAAGCACATTTTACTGCCTTTTACATCCCTCTAGCCTTTTCAAGGACTATTTAATAGACATTTTAATGCAAAAAAGTGCCAATTTTAGTGCCCTAAATTGAAAAAAATCTTATTTTCAATTGTCGAGTGACATTTTACCATTTTTGGCGTATAAAAACCCCTGCTGAGCCTGGGTGACAGGGGCCTAAATCTCTCAAAATCCTCTGTTGTATTGCTGGGTGACAAGAACCCCCTTTTGCCGTGAATGAACCCCTGCTCTGCATTGCTGACAGGAAACTGAATTTAGTGAAAACATCTGTTACTGATCGGAAGATGCGCGACTACAAGCGCAAGCTGATGATAGCATTCCTACCTGACAGCGGGGGCACAGTGGAAGCACAAGGCGAAGGCAGAGGAGGAGGAAGGGGTCGCCAACGCAGCTGGGGCACCGCCAGCACCTGAGAAGGCAGGGTTAGCATGGTCCAAATGTGGAAAACGTGGAAAAGCTTTGTCAGCCTTGGAGGTGCTGACCTGCCCTGCAGCCAGTGTATAGTGTGAACGTGTGTTTAGCGCAGCAGAGAGCATTATCACAGGCCGCAGCCAATGTGGACTAGCGTACGTTTATTAAAATGAACCAGGCATGGATCCACAGGACTTGTCCGTACCTTGTTGCAGAACAGACATTTATACAGCCTCAACCATCCATTCTTGTACTCAAGTGCACTTATTCTTTGTTTTTATTTTGCTATATGTCCCAATATTTTGGGGGATACCCAATTTAAAATATAAAATAGCACAAATACAGTGTTGGTAACTATTCCTCCTTCACCGCCGCTTCTACCTACACCGCCACGTCAACCTACACCGCCACATCCACCGCCTCCTCAACCTCCTACTCCTAGCATCCAGATTGTTATTTTTAATTTTTCTGTATTTTATGTTATTTTAAGTCATTCCCCTATCCACATTTGTTGCAGAACAGTTGCCATGCTCTTAAGCACATTTTGATGCATTTTGCAGCCCTCTAGCCCTTTCTAGGACTATTTTAGAGCATTTTAGTGCCCAAAAGTTTGGGTCCCCATTGACTTCAATGGGGTTCGGGGTTAAGTTCGGGTCCGAACCCGAACTTTTTTTTCAAGTTCGGCCCGAACTGTCGAACCGAACATCAGGTGTCCGCTCAACTCTACATATGATATCACTTAATATCAGCCTGGGCATGCTGGGAGTTGCAGTTCTCTCCTCGTATACCTCCTCCCTGTAATGTCCAGTAGCAATCTCTTGGAGGAAAGTGAGGAAAGGCGTTAAATATCACAGGAGACGCCAAGTCTGGTGAGAAAAGAGAAGATTGTTGTAGATTTCTAGTGTAATGTGTCTGTGGGATATAGAGGATTGTCCCCCACTGTCCCGGGTGAGATGTCCTTCTTTTAGAGGTGTGATGTCCTCCTTTTGGGGTTATGAAAGTGGCTCCTCTACTGCATTGTGGACACAGGCGATGTCTGTCATCCATTATGGCCTGGGCCTCATTCCCTGGGGGAGCACTACTGTGTGGGGGCATTAAGAAGGCATAACTAATGAGTGGGGGGAGGTTTGGGGTGTCTTGACTAGCCATGAGAGGGTATATTGCTCGGGAGTGGGGGGGAGCTATTTAAAAATTTGCAGTGGGGCCCAGTCTTTTTTAGTTACACCCCTGTGTGTGCTCAGAAGTAAAACATGTCTCTGCCCATGTAATGAGACACCCCACCTTACATACTTGAGAAGTCTCCGTGGACAGAACTGTTTTGTCCATACTGTAGACAGTGGAAGCAGCGGACATCCCCTATTTCCCCAGAGGAGGTACATTACAGCAGACAGGTATTTGCCTACGAGCCGGTTTTAATAACCCCTAACTTTTTTCCTGATTATTAGGGTCTTAAGATTATTTAGCACATTCCACCTGACCTGCTCTATCACCGGAGTCATGGCATCTCCATTCACACGTCCGTTTTTTCTTTCCTGATCTGTTCCGTTTTTTGCTGAACAGATCTGGACCAGATCTGGACCCATTCATTTTCAATGGGTCCTGGAAAAAAACGGACAGCTCAATGTCAGATTTTTTTCAGGACCCATTGAAAATGAATGGGTCCAGATCTGGTCCAGATCTGTTCAGCAAAAAACGGAACAAGTGATGCGTGAAAATCACCGCTCATGTGCACAGCCCCATAGAAATGAATGGATCCGGATTCAGTGCGGGTGCAATGCATTCACCTCACACATTGCACCCGCGCGGAAATCTCGCCCGTGTGAAAGAGGCCTAAGGCTAGTTTCTCACCTGCGGTGTGAATTCTATCAGGCTGTTCTGGCAGAGAACATTCTGATGGAATTTACTGGATCCCTCCGAAATGCCCACCGGCCCCAATAAGTATAATGGGGTCAGTCGGAGATCCGTGCGCTGTTTCGGCAGACAAGCGGAGAGTCAGCTGGACACAAACCGTTGCATGCTGTATTGTCTGCCAGAACAGACCGAAGGAATTCACACCAGAGGTGCGAAACCAGCCCAGTGATCTCCATATACAGCGGCAGTGGCGACTCTAGGAACAATATATAGGGGGGGGGGGGGGGGGGGGGGCAACAAAGATACCACAGTCAAAAATGGGGGAGGGCAAAAACAAAATAAGTATATATAAATAAGATTACAAAATACGAGAGAATTGTGGTATGCAGGGATACATTTATAATAAAACAATTTACTTACAAAAGAAGCCATTCAGTCGCCTGCTGTGCATTCCTCTGCTTGCTTCCGCGGATTCTTTCCCCTTCTTTCTGTCTCTCGTCAGTGCGCAGGCGTACTGTTATGGTGGATCTGTGGAAGACACACTGTTATGGGGGCATCTGTGGGTGACACTTATTATGCCTCTCATTAGCCCTCATTATGCCTCTCATCACTCCCATATCAGCCCCCATCAGTGGCGTTGCAAGGGGGGTGCGGGGGGTGCGGGCCGCATCAGGTGACACCAGTCTGATGGGGTGTCACCCGCCCCCACCGGCCGCCGGACTGACTTACTGCAGTACAATTTAAATGTGTTAAATTCATCACCTAGGTAGGTCTGGATGGCGGCTGCTACAATGGGGTGTCACCCGCCCCCACCGGCCGCCGGACTGACTTACTGCAGTGCAATTTGAATGTGTTTAAAAATAATTAAATTAATCACCTAGGTAGGTCTGGCTGGCGGCTGCTACTGTCTTGTCTGGCCAGCCTACGTGTGTGCCGTGCGGTGCGTCCGGCGCTCAGGGCCAAGGGGGCGTGACTGAGTCTGTCAGTGGCGGCCGCGGCGGAGGCAGGAGCCGGCGCAGCTGTCTGGAGGACTCTGGATGGAGGGAGGCGAGGATGCGGAGCTGCTCTGCTGTGGCCTGTAAAGTTGCCTCTACCAGGCTGGCAGCAGAAGGACACAGACAACTTAAGGCTGAGACTGGAGCCAGGACCCGACCCCACTCCAGCCAGACCCCCAGTGATATATCAGGTACAGTACTACTGATCATTCTCAGCCCAGAGGAGCTGCTGAGCTGATTGGGGGGGGGGGGGGGGGGGGGGGGGGGGGGACACGACTGTATTGTAACAGAGAGGGGAAGAAAAGAGATGAGGGACAAAATGTACAACATGTCTGTGCCATGGAGCCTGGAGGGGAGGAAAAGAAATGTGCCACCCATGGGGGGGAGGAGGGGATGACATGATGAGGGGACCCGGGACAATGATGAAGGGAGGGACAATGTTGGAGTCTGTGCCATGGGGAAGGGGGGGGGGGGGGTGACATCATGTCACCCCCCCCTTTGGCACAGACTCCAACATTGTCCCTCATCATGTCACCCCCCCTGATGGTGCAGACTCCAACATTGTCCCCCATTAGGGAGCATAATGGATGGGGGGCTGACGGCTGACATGGGGGGCATGATGGATAGGGGGTTGACGACTGACATGGGGGGCATGATGGATGGGGTGCTGACATGGGGGGGGCATGATGGATGGGGGCTGACGGCTGTCATGGGCATGATGGATGGGGTGCTGACGGCTGACATGGGAGCCTGACATGAGGGCATGATGGCTGACATGGGGGGATGATAGATGGGGGCTGATCTGAGGTATGATTAACATTGGGGGTCTGATTGCTGGTCTGACCTGAGGTATAATGGAAAATATTGTTTCTTATTATACTCCTCTAAAACCTATGTGCGTCTTATAGGGTGAAAAGTACAGTCCTCAAACCAGCGATTGAAGCAGAGCGAAGATACCAGGACCACACAGAGGAGAAAGCCAGCTGCTGCAGTCGGGACCAGGACCAGGTGAGCTGCGGGGGGGGGTTTGCCAAAGATGTAGTTCGCTTGTGTTGCCAAAAAATCCTTGCACCTGCCTGGTCTCGTCCACGTGACAGCAGTGTGACTCACTCACACAGGTGGCCCGCCCAGTGTCTTCAGCTTGTCCTCTCCTCCAGTGGCCAAATCCCGCGCCTGTGCCGAGGATCCGGATGTCCGCGCTGCGCACTGGTTTCCGATTACTGGCAGAAGCATCGGAGTATCCAGTGCGCAGGCGCAGGCCCGTACAGTGACACTCCGGCAAGCGCCGCATCGGAGGGCTGTTCAGAGCTCCACGAAGTGTTGGAGCTGCCAGCCTGCCTACCTCCTGACTTTGGCAATAGCAATATTTTTACTGCACAGTACGTGTCCCCTATTTTTATATGTAATAAATAAAGCGTCCCACAGTACTTAATGTGGGCAAAAATATACTTAATTTCATATCATTCCCAATAAATATAACTTATTTTTATGTGTAAAAAAGGCTATTTTACATTTTTATTAGTGATACTCTTTGGTGACAGGGGTGTACCCTGGCATTTTTATTATGGTACACCACCTGGCACCAAAGTGTATCACTTTAAAAAAAATGTAAATAGCCATTTTTCACATAACAATAAGTTTAAGTTTTGGAAAGTTATGTAATTAAGGTATATTTTGCCCACATTATAATAACATAATTTATGGTTATATGACTAAAATATTATTGCTTTGGGGGGGGGGGGGGGGTGGTGACACCATTTTCTACTGCACCGGGTGACACCAGCCCTAGCAACGCCACTGGCCCCCATATCAGCCCTTATGCCTCATTAGCCCCCATTATAATCCCTTATGCCTCATTAGCCCCCATTATTCCTTTTTATTAGCCCCCATTATGCCTCTTATAACCCCCATATCAGCCCCCATGCCTCTCATTAGCCCCCATATCAGCCCTTATCCTCATTAGCCCCTATTATAGCCATTATGCCTCATTAGCCCACATTATGCCTCTTATTATCCCCTATATGCCAAATTAGCCCCATTATGTCTCTAATTTGCCCCCATTATGCCTCTTATTAGCGCCCATATGCCTCATTAGCCCCCATATGCCTCACTAGCCCCCATATGCCTCACTAGCCCCCATATGCCTCTATTAGCCCCCATATGCCTCTAATTAGCCCCCATATGCCTCCAATTAGCCCCCATTATGCCTCTCATGATTAGCCCCTATTATGCCCCCAGCAGCCACATTTTTTATAAAATAAAAAAACACTTACCTCTCCTGCTCCTGGACGCCGCCTGCAATTTTCTCTCTCCCCAGTCGACTGTGCTCTGAACTGGCATGCACAGCGTGAGGTCACAGAGCGCCATCACACTGTGCGCAGCCCTGCACAGCCGAGGAAGTGGTAAGTACAGAGCGTTCACCGCTTCCTGGTCCTTCGGTACTAATGAGCGCTTCCATAATGGAAGCGCTCATTAGCATTCACCGGCCTGCTTTGGGGGGAATCAGCGGGGGGGACACTTGGGGCGGGCAAGGAATAACATAGGGGGGGCAATTGCCCCCCCTCGCCCCCCTGTAGCGACGCCACTATACAGCAGTATGAACACCTTCTCCACATCTGCATCATCCTTCTCACATAACTGAGACTGCAGCGTGCTTATCTGCATAGCTTTCTCTACGGTCTCTTCAGTTTTGTCTCTAAGCTTCAAACCTGTTTAACCCTTTCTGCACAACACTGGAAATGTAAAGTTTCCGAGACATTTTCCTCTGGCTTTCCTGCTGCTTGACCTTCTCCAACTTACAAAGGTCCTCCTCAAAACTGCAGGACCAGCCTAACAAGTGTGTGCAGGCCGTTTAGAGGTTTGGTTTTATACACTACGTAATATGTAGTCTGTCATAGGAATTGTCCTGGTCTAATGGTTCATATATGGTGGGAACTACAGGGTTAAAGTCCCACAAGTCACAAGTCCCATGTCATAGAAACATAGAAACATAGAATGTGTCGGCAGATAAGAACCATTTGGCCCATCTAGTCTGCCCAATATACTGAATACTATGAATAGCACTTGGCCCTATCTTATATGAAGGATGGCCTTATGCCAATCCCATGCATGCTTAAACCCCTTCACTGTATTTGCAGCTACCACTTCTGCAGGAAGGCTATTCCATGCATCCACTACTCTCTCAGTAAAGTAATACTTCCTTATATTACTTTTAAACCTTTGCCCCTCTAATTTAAAACTGTGTCCTCGTGTGGTAGTTTTTCTTCTTATAAATATTCTCTCCTCCTTTACCGAGTTGATTCCCTTTATGTATTTAAAAGTTTCTATCATATCCCCTCTGTCTCGTCTTTCTTCCAAGCTATACATATTAAGGGCCTTTAACCTTTCCTGGTAAGTTTTATCCTGCAATCCATGTACTAGTTTAGTAGCTCTTCTCTGAACTCTCTCTAGAGTATCTATATCCTTCTGGAGATATGGCCTCCAGTACTGCGCACAATACTCCAAGTGAGGTCTCACCAGTGTTCTGTACAGCGGCATAAGCACTTCACTCTTTCTACTGCTTATACCTCTCCCTATACATCCAAGCATTCTGCTGGCATTTCGTGCTGCTCTATTACATTGTCTTCCCACCTTTAAGTCTTCTGAAATAATTACTCCTAAATCCCTTTCCTCAGATACTGAGGTCAGGACTGTGTCAAATATTCTATATTCTGCCCTTGGGTTTTTACGCCCCAGGTGCATTATCTTGCACTTATCCACATTAAATTTCAGTTGCCAGAGTTCTGACCATTCTTCTAGTTTTCCTAAATCCTTTTCCATTTGGCGTTTCCCTCCAGGAACATCAACCCTGTTACCTATCTTTGTGTCATCAGCAAAAAGACAAACCTTACCATCGAGGCCTTTTGCAATATCACTTATGAAGATATTAAACAAAATTGGTCCCAGTACAGATCCCTGTGAAACCCCACTGGTAACATGACCTTGTTTTGAATGTTCTCATTGACTACAACCCTCTGTTGTCTGTCACTCAGCCACTGCCTAATCCACTCAACAATATGGGAGTCCATGCTCAATGACTGCAGTTTATTGATAAGTCTTCTATGTGGGACAGTGTCAAAAGCCTTACTAAAATCTAGATATGCGATGTCTACTGCACCTCCACCGTCTATTATTTTAGTCACCCAGTCAAAAAAATCTATAAGATTTGTTTGACATGATCTCCCTGAAGTAAACCCATGTTGTTTTTCATCTTGCAATCCATGGGATTTTAGATGTTCCACAATCCTATCCTTTAATAGGGTTTCTATTAATTTGCCTACTATTGATGTCAGACTCACTGGTCTATAGTTGCTCGATTCCTCCCTACTACCTTTCTTGTGAATGGGCACGACATTAGCCAATTTCCAATCTGTCCTACTTTGTTCCTCTCAATAAACAGCAGGATTTAACTGAAAGTAACACAGACATCCCAACCTGCAAAAACTCATTTCAGGGAGGTGCACTTCTCATTTCAGGGAGGTTTTCTTTTTTTTTTCTTTCACAAACTTTTTAGTACATTTTCCAAACATATGCAGTATCTGCACACTGTGCTCTATGGTGTGGAGGACGGGGCTCATTACCCTGCCCCAAATTATCATATTTCTGTATATGATTAAAGGTATTCTGTCACCACCTATAAGCCCTGTGAGCTAAACATCTGCTCATGTCCAGGGTAGCATTCGGATTTCTAAGGTGGCCTTATAAAAGCTATTTGTGGCTTTATTCTGCGGAAAAACAGGTTTCACTAACCTGTCAATCATTGAATTAAGGTGCCCAAGCAGGGGAGGTCTGTGGATGCATGGTGCCCGGCCGCACGCATCGCCGTTCGTGCCCAGCGCCGCCTTCTACTCCTCAGTGCCCCCTCTCCCTCCCTCCCTCCCCCTCCTCCCGCTTTGAGATCCCGCGCGTGCGCACAGGCTCAGCCTGATGCGCCGTTGCGGACTGCTGGTATCGGCTTCTTTTTGCACTGTGCGCACGCGCTGAGAAGGGGACACTGCTACAGGTTGCCGGAAAGGTTTACTGCGAGTAAACTAGAGATGGGAAGTTCAGATCTTTCACATGAATCGGTTCATTTGAATCAGTTCATTCAAATGAACCGATTCATGAATCGAATCTTCGGTTCATTCGCTGAGCTGACAAGAAGCAAGTGAACCGAAGCTTAGGTTGCGCAATGCGCATGTGCGGATGCTTTGATTCACTTGCTGACTCGCTGAGTCGGCTCTTGGTCTGAGTCAGGAAGTTTATTCTTTAAAACCCTGTGTGTAATTATCTACCCCACTGTAGGAACAAAAATCAAGCATCCAGGGGGTGTGAATTTAACACTGGGGTAAATAATATAATTAAAATGGAGGGTTAAATGTGTAAATGTATTTAAAAAAAAATACATCTCTCTCAATAGTTCTATAGTTACTGAATGAGACAGAAGAAGGGATGCCTTTAACATATATATCTCCTTGAGAAGCCAATTTGACCCTAAAGGGTTAATTCAACCTGTAATCTAAACTCTGTCCTGTCACTTCTCTTATCTCTCTGCTCTGCTATCAGTAAACCTTTCCGGGATATATTGTTTCACATGCGGGTGTCAGGGAGCCGCTATCTAATAGCGGGAGACTCCCTGAACCTCCGGGAGACTTGAGATCCCTGGTAACACCTCACAACGACATTCACCTCACACCTGCATTTACCTCACACCAACATTTACTGTGCTTTCACACTGACATTTACCTCACACCGGCCTTTACCTCACAACGACAATTACCTCACAGCGACATTTACCTCGAACCGGCCTTTATCTCACACAAGCATTTAACTCACACTGTACTTCACGCCGACATTTACCTCACACTAACATTTACTGCGCCTCACATTATTTACCTCACACTGACATTTACCTAACACCGGCTTTTACCTCACACCGGCCTTTATCTCGCACTGGCGTTTACGTTACACCGGAATTTACCTCACACTGGTCTTTACCTTACACCGGCCTTTACCTCCCACCATTTACCTCACATTGATATTTACCTCACGCCGTCCTCTACCTCACGCCGTCCTCTACCTCACGCCGTCCTCTACCTCACACCGTCATCTACCTCACGCCGTCCTCTACCTCACGCCGTCATCTACCTCATGCCGTCCTCTACCTCACGCCGTCCTCTACCTCACGCTGTCCTCTACCTCACGCCGTCCTCTACCTCACACCGTCCTCTACCTCACGCCGTCATCTACCTCACGCCGTCCTCTACCTCACGCCGTCCTCTACCTCACGCCGTCCTCTACCTCACGCCGTCCTCTACCTCACGCCGTCATCTACCTCACGCCGTCCTCTACCTCACACCGATATATCAATATCTCATCGTGGGGGCAGTACCAAGCACAGCTGCTATACTATGTACTGTGCTGTGCTTGGTGAGTGTGGAGAAGGCCTCAGCGCTCACAGGATCACCGGTGCCTTCTCAAACAGCTGATCGGCGGAGATCCCCGGTGTCGCACCTCCACCAATCAGATACTGATGACCTATCCACAGGATAGTAGAAAGCGAAGGCTACAGCAGCATCTCCCAACAGTTACCTCTTTATTCAAAAATCCATGGCGCGGTGTACAATAAAATGCAACGTTTCGGCTACATCTAGCCTTTGTCAAGCATACATTACAAGTGATAATGCCCACATATAAATAGTTAAAAACATGCACACCCACAAAGTTGTTCACCCAATCAAGAGAAGAATTGATGGAGGAAATCTAGTTATAGCCAATAGTAATGGGATCTCACAGCTGTACTTGCTTAATGTGTATGCGCCTATCTGGCTCACCTGTATAGGCTTCCATGATCGGGACTCGTGCAACCCTCGGCGTGCCCATAGAGTAACTGCGCATGTCAATATACGTCAATTGTCCGCAACAGTAACTGCGCACGTCAATATACGTCAATCGTCCGCGACAGTGAGTCAAATCTCGCGGGCTTAGACCAGCGGCGTCAACAACCAATGAGAGACGCCCGCACCGGCGGCATCATAGCCGACGTGCAAGTCACGTGAACGAAGATCTCGATCACATGACCGCTGTAAGTTTATATGTTATTAATAGCCACGCTGTAGTGTTATCTCAAACTGTCACGGAAAATACAAATCTACCCGAACGGAACCCCAAAGTGTTTCGAGTATTCATAGGAAGAGAAGATCACATGTCATAAGTTATTATGATACTTAGTATAGTAACGCTATAGCAAGGTAACCCAAAATAGGTGCCCCGCAATACCTAGGCATAGAGATCATTACATAGATATATCTGCATCAATAAGATGATTTAACCAGGGGGTGCACATAAATATCAATGTAAAAGCATATATAACAATATTCATGACGGATGAAGGCCTAACCGATCCCTGCAACATTGAACTTCATCCGTCATGAATATTGTTATATATGCTTTTACATTGATATTTATGTGCACCCCCTGGTTAAATCATCTTATTGATGCAGATATATCTATGTAATGATCTCTATGCCTAGGTATTGCGGGGCACCTATTGTGGGAGCGTTACTATACTAAGTATCATAATAACTTATGACATGTGATCTTCTCTTCCTATGAATACTCGATACACTTTGGGGTTCCGTTCGGGTAGATTTGTATTTTCCGTGACAGTTTGAGATAACACTACAGCTCTGGATAAGCCAATTTGAGTGCTGCTCCTGCCTTCCTTTTTCTGCTATCCACAGGATAGGTCATCAGTATAAAAATCTCTGAAAACCCTTTTAAAGGATAACTGTCACACTTAGACCCTAATTTCAATTTTCATATATGTAGTTAGTAATAACATGATATTCCAGAATCAGTTACTATTAGACTGACTTACCCCATATTTAATAAGATTCAGCCCTTAGCAACCAGTCTGCATAAAACTACAATTTGACTATTCAGTTAAGATGGCCGCCACTGCCCTCACCCTGAGGCTAATCCCGCCTGCCCTCACTAGCCAGTAACAATAGCCCCCCAAAAGTGTCAGTAACCAGAGCCCTCCCCCTAAAGGGTTAATCTCCTGCAGCACAAAGGGGTCCTCTTACCACATGTTGCTTTCATTTATACACTGAGCAGATGGCAGATCTCCCTTCCCTGTTGTGCGCTGCTTCAACACTGCATTCTCCAGCTCTGCTGAGTGAGGGAGCGTCTGACAAGCGCAGGGACAGGGAGAAGTGCACACAGCCCAGGCACTGTTATCAGCTGCTGGGGAGGACCTGGCTTTTATCATTTGCTTACAGTCCCTTGCTGTCTGTAATCTGACCTTGCAGGCTGCGCTTCTGCGTCCTCCGTCCTTCAACACAGAGGACGGACCATGCCTAGCAACCTGATTTTAAGCAGAGGTAAAAATAGGCAGTACAGGGAACAAAACTGTGGAATTAAAGGGAATCTGTCACTAGCATATTAGCAAAAAAAAATTTTTTATGAACCCATGTGTAATAAAGTACCTTATTTCCATATGTCTTGTTCTTTTTATTCTGTCTTGTCATTTCTTCAAAAAAACGCTTTTTATGATATTCAAATAAAGCTGTAAGGAGCACAGAGGGGCGTTATTCTTTGTCCACGGTGCCCAGGAACGCCCCTCTGAAGTGCCGTGCCCGCCTAAATGTGAAAACTAAGAACTTCTCCAAGATCGCCTAAATCGCCTCCCATAGGCGAGGCTAAGTCCTCCGCCCCTCAGCGCCGCGCTCTGCGGCAAACACCCCCGATCCTCCTCTCGCCCGCATCCGAAATCCCGCGCAGGCGCAGTGCCGGCGATTGCCTGCGCCTGCGCGATGATAAGACGACTGAAGGCAACAGCTTCAACAGCGTCACTGGCATGCGCCTATCCCAGCTGGCTGAGGAAACAGCGAACACGTCACTGGGATCGGCGCATGCCCAGTGACACTGTTGAAGCTGTTGCCCTCAGTCGTCTTATCATCGCGCAGGCAATCGCCGGCACTGCGCCTGCGCGGGATTTCGGATGCGGGCGGGAGGAGGATCGGGGGTGTTTGCCGCAGAGCGCGGCGCTGGGGGGGGGAGCACTTAGCCTCGCCTCTGGGAGGCGATTTAGGCGATCTTGGAGGAGTTCTTAGTTTTCAAATTTAGGCGGGCACGGCACTTCAGAGGGGCGTTCCTGGGCACCGTGGACAAAGAATAACGCCCCTCTGGGCTCCTTACAGCTTCATTTGAATATCATAAAAAGCGTTTTTTTAAAGTAATGACAAGACACAGAATAAAAAGAACAAGACATATGGAAATAAGGTACTTTATTACACATGGATTCATAAAAAAATAATTTTTGATAATATGCTAGTGACAGATTCCCTTTAAGGGGTAATTGAATACACAGTGAAAAGTTGAAATAGGGCCACCAAGGAGATATTAATCACCACAATCCAATACTCCAAAAAAAAATAAAAAATATGACAGTTATACTTTAAAGTCGGTTACATGCTTCGAGGAGCAGGGGATTATCGGGAAGGAAGCGTTCCTTCCTGACCACTGTCTGCTCGTTCAGTGGGGGTGAAGCGCTGCATTTACTGTGATCGCTCGCCTTCTACAGCTATATTATTTCTGGGCTGTTTAGACCGCATGATCTGCTGCCCAGAAGCGATCATTTAGTTGCCTGCACAAGAAAATGTTTCATCCGAGGAGGTGATCGGCTGCACCTTTAGACAGGCAGATTATCGAGATGGAGCATTCATATGTACCCAATAATCTGCCCCACAATCGGGCCATGTAAACCCGCCATTAGAAATCAGGTCATGAGGGATAGCAGCTGAAAATAAACAGAAGATTTCAGATGCTTTCACTTCCGACCCGATTTCCAAGGCTAGTTTCCCATCTGCGGCAGGGAACTCCGGCATGTTGTTCTGCGGATCCGGCACTGCCAGATACTACCGCCTTCCCATCTGACCCCATTTACTATAATGGGGTCTGGCAGAGAAAATATAGCATGGTGGCTCAGTGGTTAGCACTGTTGCGTTGCAGCTCTGGGGTCCTAAGTTAAAATCTTACAAACTCCAGGCAGATATTCTCTTAGGTATGTTCTGCCCGTGTTTGTGTGGGTTTCCTCTGGGTTCTCCAGTTTCCTCCCACACTACAAAGACATACTGATAGGGACCTTAGAATATGAGCCCCATTGGGGACAGCCTGATGCTAATATAGTAGCGCTATATAAGTGCATAAAATAAATTTGCCAACATCATCATTTTATACCACACAGTGAATGCTTTAAAAATAAATCACACAAAATAATGTTAAAATTGCTGTTTTTTTAATCTTTCCCACTAAAAAGAAAATAGTGAAAGTTATATACTGCACCATATATACCATAAAATAGTTCCTAGAAAAAAACATAACTCATCCCGCAAAATTCAAGGTCTCATACAGCTAAACTGAAGAAGACTAAAGGCTAAAATCAGTTATGCCACATGCACTTCAGTCATCCAAGTCGTTGCGCTGACTACATTAACTTCTGACATAATTCAATATCTACAATAAAAAGGTGACATTTTTTAGAGGGTTTTATACTTTTGATTTAACAGTTGGACAATGGCTCGCTATCGATAAAGGAAATGTGTCTTGGAAATGGGAGATTTCTATCTGCGTTTTCCGTCTCGTTCCTAGGCTGTCGTCTTTGTTTCCTATAGAACTCACTTACCTTGTGTGTCATATACACTCCCTCCAGTCCTAAGAACACCCCAGGGGCAACCTACAACCCTGGCAGATATTTATCTCTAAAAATACTTATAGAGGTGACAAAGCAATGGACATGACATTAAGATACAATGACAACACATTACACAGAAGACACCAGCACACAGCGGCCTCCCTGCATAAAAGGGATGGTTGAATGCAGGGATGAAGAAATAAATTGGAGTCCAGACTTGTTATAACGTTGAACAACAGCTTTACTTGAATAAACTTTATAACACCAAATAATAAACTCGTGTGCCTATGTTAGTTATAACTGGAAGGACTACTGTTCATTTAAACTACAACCTACACAATAGACTATTAGCCTCCATTCAGAATAAATACCAAAATCTTTATTAGATACACAATTAATACATATTAAAACACGTGCAAACAATTAGCGGCAAATGAGACCCCCCAGATGACGATCCCGAGGGGGCCACAAAGCCGGCCAGCCACAAACAAATGGAACAGCTTGACAATGAAACAATACCACTTATAGGTGCCCCTTGTACACCTTAAATGTCAATGATGAGAATAACCCACAACATTAAATACAGAATAAAAGAAGGACAAAGTGGAATGACATAAAATAATGGTACCATGTGTAGCACGCCAACTCTGCAGCCGCCTCCTCCCAACGCCGTTTCGCCTCAAAGACTTCTTCAGGGGATGTAGATCGAATATCACCTCCTCCTTTTATTGCCACACAATTCAACCAATTAAAAACACATGTACGGCTATTACCCATTGTATAATCAAACTACGTCTCGGCGGATGGAGACAGGACTACACCGGAATGAGCATCAGGGCCGCGCCACTACGTGACCCACAGCACGCGCATCACATGACTCACACTCGAAAGAAAACATTGCCACGCGTTCCACGCTGGAGCGCACAGCCAGCAAAGTCGAACTATAGTGCGCTCCAGCGTGGGGCGGGCAGGCCCAAGACACTCCCGCAGTACAGAAAATAATTGCCAGACAGAAGACACCTCATAAGCATAATAGCCCTGTGATCAAAGACATAATACATACAAATTTGACTCACGATTGTGCAAAATACATATTGCAAGATAATTAACATGATTTTAAGTGACTGTGTGGAAAAAGTAAAGCTAATCAATAGATAATAATTACGCACCAATTATTAGTTAGGGGGGATTAAAATAGAAGTGAACGCATACATGATTAATATACACTCACCTAAAGAATTATTAGGAACACCATACTAATACGGTGTTGGACCCCCTTTTCCCTTCAGAACTGCCTTAATTCTACGTGGCATTGATTCAACAAGGTGCTGATAGCATTCTTTAGAAATGTTGACCCATATTGATAGGATAGCATCTTGCAGTTGATGGAGATTTGAGGGATGCACATCCAGGGCACGAAGCTCCCGTTCCACCACATCCCAAAGATGCTCTATTGGGTTGAGATCTGGTGACTGTGGGGCCATTTTAGTACAGTGAACTCATTGTCATGTTCAAGAAACCAATTTGAAATGATTCGAGCTTTGTGACATGGTGCATTATCCTGCTGGAAGTAGCCATCAGAGGATGGATACATGTTCTCATTCCGTTTACGCCAAATTCGGACTCTACCATTTGAATGTCTAAACAGAAATCGAGACTCATCAGACCAGGCAACATTTTTCCAGTCTTCAACAGTCCAATTTTGGTGAGCTCGTGCAAATTGTAGCCTCTTTTTCCTATTTGTAGTGGAGATGAGTGGTACCCGGTGGGGTCTTCTGCTGTTGTAGCCCATCCGCCTCAAGGTTGTGCGTGTTGTGGCTTCACAAATGCTTTGCTGCATACCTCGGTTGTAACCAGTGGTTATTTCAGTCAACGTTGCTCTTCTATCAGCTTGAATCAGTCGGCCCATTCTCCTCTGACCTCTAGCATCCACAAGGCATTTTTGCCCACAGGACTGCCGCATACTGGATGTTTTTCCCTTTTCACACCATTCTTTGTAAACCCTAGAAATGGTTGTGCGTGAAAATCCCAGTAACTGAGCAGATTGTGAAATACTCAGACCGGCCCGTCTGGCACCAACAACCATGCCACGCTCAAAATTGCTTAAATCACCTTTTTTTCCCATTCTGACATTCAGTTTGGAGTTCAGGAGATTGTCTTGACCAGGACCACCCCCCTAAATGCATTGAAGCAACTGCCATGTGATTGGTTGACTAGATAATTGCATTAATGAGAAATAGAACAGGTGTTCCTAATAATTCTTTAGGTGAGTGTATATTTAACATCCGTGTATGTACACTCAACCACAATGTCAGTGTGCTTAACCTTGATTGACACCAAAAGTAAAATAAGTAAATATTATAAAACATGAACTAATAACTCAAAACAATAAAGTGCCAAGTGCATAGTGCAGTGCATGAAATCCAATGTGTGAACCAAAATACACACAAACTAGTCCAAAAGTAAATGTGTTTCACAAAAATGATAATACCAGCAAGATCAACTATGTAGGATATGTGTAAATTCATTGAAAGCAAAAAATGAGAGAGTGTATTAAAAGTAATTCAATGATGGATCAATTCATCCAGTGTTTGAGAACCGTCCACAAATTACACCTATCCCGCACATCATCCAGATTGATTCGCCATGAATTGGTAAGTATGTCTCCATCTATTTTGTGTTATCTCACTCCACCGACAGGTTACAGGTATCTCAACAGCCAAAAAGTAACTCTTTTTGAGCCAACAGTTTTCTCCAGTTGCCCTCTCTCAAGGAGATGATCAATGAGCTTAACTCGGAATCCAGATATGTCGCAATTATGAAGACAGTAGTGAGGTGCAAAAGTGGTAATGCCACTCTGGGGCGTTACAACTACAAAAACAACTTTCAATCTGTTGTCCAAGGGCATTTTGTCTATTTGCCTTTTTACCAGATTTACTCTGAGCCCTTCCTATACTGAGGATCTTTGAAAAGCTAACAAGTAGCACAATGACCAGATGTAATAGCTCACAGAATAATTGCAGTATATACTACATCCATTTTCAGTTATGTGGTTGTAGGACTGGGGGTCTGGCTCAGAACTGTGATGTCCGGTAACATTTCCTCCTGTTGTCAGATGCTCACTCTACAGTATGTGGGAGGTGGTGGGGCTGTCACATTTTAGACATACAAACAAAATAAAACCGGTAATGTGAAAGAGACCAGAAGGATCTTCTCTCTACCACTATGGAGGGGGTGAAAAAAAACACTTTTCTGTAGTTGGTGTACAAGAGGGAAAAAAGCATACCAGAAAAATAAAAAACAGACTTTCTTACATGAGCTTGAGAAACATAAAGGGAAAAAAAGACAGTCCCTCAGAACCTTTATATGATCCTACAAATACAATACATTATAAGCTCATTTATTTGAGTCATCTTTTTGGGCATGGAAGGTTTTGGTTTTCACCACATCTTGTGCTGGGTTTCATAATTTCATCTCTGCCGTTACCTGAGGAAAATCCCTCAGGAGATATGACGGTCTCTCCCTGTGGACAGGCTTTGTACATAAGACTACAACACTTGGCACTTAGGTACATTATAAACCAAGGCTATATATCACAGCCCAGAAGGAGTTTCCTCTTCCCCCAGCTGCACCAATGTCGTTATTCCTGCAGTGCCCACTCTATCTCAGAATGCCCAATAAGAGCTATGCCCCACAATCTACTGGCTGCTCCACAGGCTTTGTAAGCTCGTACCCAAATCACATTGTACGGTATGCGTCCATGAGCGCACCTTCTACATTTTATGGGATATTGATGTCGCTTATGGCCAGTAAAACAAAACGCTACAAATAGGCCCTAACTATTTAAAGTGCATTTACATTGTGCCGATGAGCAGACGATTGTCGTAAAGGAAGTGTCTGCTTGTTAGTGGAGGTGAAATGCTGCATTTACATGCAGAGATCACCTCCCTGTATGAGGATGAGCAATGGCTGCTGCTACCACTCATTCTCATACATATATATTGTTACTGGGCAGGAGATCCTCAGCACCCTTGGGGAAGAGTGATCGTTATGCCATCGCTTGTCCCTATGCAGGAAAGCAGTATGCCGGTGTCACGACCGCTACCCCAGCAGCAGTCGTGTCGCACCAGACGGAGGGGAAGGGGGACCCTTATCTACGGATGGGAATAGTATGGCCACCCCTGACTAACCCTAAGCTGGCACCTGTCTGCCCTGATACCCTAGACGGGGTGTGAACCCGTGCTGCGAGCAGGATGCCTAAACCCTCAGTCACCCTAAAAAGCCTAGAGTGGGGAAGGCCGATGGGAGCACTAGTCACCATCACTCATGTCTAGGAGAACAGCAGGGGAAGACAGCAACAAACAAACTATATAAGAGATAGACTTATCCAGTCACGAGCAGAGAAGGCGATCCCAATCACGACAGTCCACGCCGGACAAGAGCTCCACAGCAACACCATCAAACGATCTCCTTCAAAGGTCAGAATAGAACTGGAAGTAAAGACTATATCTGGCAATGACTGCAAGTGAAAGTGAAACTAATATAGTAGCTGGGAGTGGCAGACAGGACTCACCTGAGAAGGATGCCTACAAACTCCCAGTCAGGACAAAAAGGTTCACAAGGCAAAACCCAGATGACATACCCTGAACCACGGAGCAAACTCACAAGCTATCGCGAGTAGCAAGTCGCTGCGACCTTCTCCTCCCAGACCTGTCTGGATCAGTCACAGTCGTGACAGTACCCCCCTTTCTACGAGGGGCCCCTGGACCCTCAAGACCAGGCCTCTCCGGATGGGAGCTATGAAAAGCCCGAATGAGTCTGTCCGCTTTTATCTCTGATGCTGGAACCCACATTCTCTCTTCGGAACCATAACCTTTCCAGTGCACCAGGTACTGAAGAGAGCGGCGAACATATCGTGAATCAACAATCTTTTCTACCTGAAACTCAAGACTGCCATCAACAACCACTGGTGGAGGCGGTAGTGGCAATGGTTCAGGAGGTTCTACATATCTCTTAAGCAGAGATCTGTGGAAGACATTATGGATCCTTAGAGTCTGAGGTAGCTCCAGACGAAAAGCCACCGGGTTAATGATCTTAATTACCCTATAAGGACCAATAAATCTCGGACCTAATTTCCACGAGGAAACCTTCAACTTGATATTTCTGGTAGACAACCACACCAAGTCATTCACCCCAAGGTCCGGACCTTCAGTGCGCTTCCTATGAGCCGCACGTTTGTATCTACCACCAATTCTCTTCAAACTTTCTTGCACACTCTGCCACACTGAAGAAAGTGAAGACGCAAATCGTTCCTCCTCGGGAATCCCAGACGGCCCCCCCTCACTAAACGTAAAAAACTGAGGATGGAAACCATACGCACCAAAAAATGGTGACTTATCGGTGGATTCTTGACGACGATTATTAATGGCAAACTCGACTAACGGTAAATAAGATGACCATTCCTCCTGATTTTCGGAAACAAAGCATCTCAAATATGTCTCTAGGTTTTTGTAGCAAACTCACCTCTTTGCCAGAGTTTGCCATGAGCTTTTGGAGGGGGCTGCGTGCCCGCCTCTTGCCCTGGGATTATGGTCCCTTAAATTATTGGGTCTTAAGGCACTTGGGACTGAGCCCTCTGTCCCTGGATTGCATCATTTGCCTTACTTGCTTGGATTTTACTATTCCCATGGTGAGAACAATGGATGAAGCACATGGTGAGAACAATAGATAGCGGCCATTTTAACTCCCAGACACTGTTCTGACTTTTCAACACGGTGCTATCTTGCCTGTATTTGGTGCACAGAGACATCATTCAGTAGTTTGAAACTACCAACCAGGGGACACATTTATTAGTGACTATTTTCTGTATAACTTGTGTATTTTCGGTGTAACTGGCATAAAACTGTATCTAGAAAACTACTGGACGGATCTGGGTGAATTTTGGATATGTGGTTCACCCAGATCCCCCGGTTCCGAGGATATACTGGTTATGGGGTTATTGCATGTTTTGGGGTTCCTGTGATATGTTTTATAAAACTGTATTTCTCTGCCTGTGATAATTATATTCGCCATTGTGTTCAGTAATCTTATCACAGGCCGAGAGGAGGATTTTGTAAGGGAGTGTCTGTGTTTATTGTACGGATTGATTGGTTGTATTTCAAACCCCTGTGGGCAGTACTATGTTTGTGGATTGTAAATAAAAGAGGCTGTATGCCCCAGGACAGGGAGTTCCTGTTTTAACCCTCAAGGTGAAGTGTCGTCTCATTCTTGGGGGGAGGATTTATTGCATGCTGTCCCAGTTTGACTGCTAGGAGTGAAAACCTATTCGTATGGTTTCCTATTCAACTGCCTACAGCATTCATATGCATCAAGAGGATTTATCTGCTTCTTCGGTTTGGTGATTGTGGTATCTGCCAGAGTGCTTGGAAGCCTCAGGAAACGCTAGGCGCATCCGTAAACGGATGTACTCAGTCGGGGTGCCCGGTGATCCGTTACATTGGTGGCAAGCAGTGGGATGGCGTCCTGGTGTGAGAGGAAAAACACCCTGGAGACACAGGAATTATTATGGAGCGGCATAGAACCAGCGAGTCCCTGGACAACGCTCGAGGTAGAAAAGGAATGTAACCGGAGGTTACAGAACCTCTTGGCACCACTGGTCAAGCCAATAGGAGAAGCAACCAGGTTGGACTGCAGAGAGAGCGCCCGACAAGAGATGTGGGAAGAAACCCTAGAAGGTGTCCAGCGTTGGCGAGGTGAGCGTCTTCCCAGCAAGGAGCAGCGGTTACAAGCCAGAGTGGCCCTACGGATACCTATGCTGGGAGAACAGGCCCAGGAGGAATTGGTGAGGCAACTTGATTCACTGGCATGGAGGGAACTGGGTCTCGATGATTCATACCAAGCGCTATGTTGGTACGCGGTTCAGCGAGTTCCCGGAATGGCCAAATTTGACAAACCCGAGGGCAAGGATTATAATGGCCCTGGCTTATTATGGGGGGCCTTTGCAGAACCGGAATTTGGGAGTGCGGCAGAGTCACGGCTTTGGGACATACTTGACTACAGAGAGGCCGTGCTGGATCTCTCTATGGCCGAAGACCTAAGGCCAGACCTGATTGAACTGGCTGTCCAGGAATGGGAACTGGAGCAGAATTACCAGCACCTGGTCAGCTCCAATCAGTCACCCTATACCCTGCAAGTACCACCAGAGCAGTGGGAGATCGAACTGAATTATGCGGACTTATATGATCAAGTGACACCGCCTGTCTCTAACCTGATGGGGCTTATGGACTGTACACCATTTGGAGCGTGGAGTTTTGTTCCCCCTCCCCAACAACTAAGCCCGTCATCAGGAGACCTGCATTCGGTACCTCCTACTCCCCAACCAGCCCAGAAATGAGGGACCTTATCGACTGGTCCTGGGAAGACCCACAGATGGCAGGTGGAGATGGGACCGAGATCTCTCTACCGGCCCTACAGGGGTACTGGGCAGCCGGCCCAGATCTCCAACTCCAGATGGGGGTAATACAGGGAGAGAAGTGTGTCGTCCTTCCTTCCCAGCGGTGAAGTGCTTTACAGGGAGGGGAGACAGTCGGTCTCTCTCCCCAACAGCAGCAGTACCAGGAGGAGGAGGTAAGCAACCCCTCCCCTCCACAGCCAACTCCAAACCAGGTACTGGGGTCAGTAGAGGAGTCGTTAGCCCCCTCTGGCCCCCTCCCAGCAGAAGAGCTGGCAGCTGGGCAGAGCGCCGCTGGCCTCTGCCCTACTTGTCCCCTTACTACCCAGCAGGACTGTACTCCAGTCCCTCCAGCAGAAGAGCTGGCAACTGTGCAGAGCGCTGCTGGCCTCTGCCCATTCAGCATGGATGGTGCAGATGGGACCGAGGTCACTGTACCAACTCTACAGAGATGCTGGACAGTCGTCCCAGATCCCCTACTACAGCTGGATGTACCCGGAGTAGAGACAGCCAGTACTACTTCTCAGCGGCTGAAAGTATCTAAGGGAGAGGAGCTTGTTACCCCCTCTCCCCAGTGGCAGCTTAGCCCACAAAGGGGAGACACAAAGCTCCACACCGGTACAGATGGGACTGCAGTCTCTGCACATAGAATACGGGTAGTAGGGACAGTCGGTCCTGTTCCCCAGCAGCAGGGATGTTTATCCCAAGGGGAGACAGTCGGTCTTCCCCTTCAGCAACAGCTTTGTCCAACTGGGGGAGAGCGCGCCCTGGGTACCTTTCCACCAGACTATGGGTTTATAACGGAGCATGTGGCAGGAGGACACTGGGACAGCTACACTGGGTGAGAAAGGCCGGCCGACTATCAGAACCCCAGACCGATTGAAGGTCTGGAGTCTGGATAGTCTTTTTGGTAAAGGGGAGAAATGTAGCAAACTCACCTTTTTGCCAGAGTTTGCCATGAGCTTTTGGAGGGGGCTGCGTGCCCGCCTCTTGCCCTGGGATTATGGTCCCTTAAATTATTGGGTCTTAAGGCACTTGGGACTGAGCCCTCTGTCCCTGGATTGCATCATTTGCCTTACTTGCTTGGATTTTACTATTCCCATGGTGAGAACAATGGATGAAGCACATGGTGAGAACAATAGATAGCGGCCATTTTAACTCCCAGACACTGTTCTGACTTTTCAACACGGTGCTATCTTGCCTGTATTTGGTGCACAGAGACATCATTCAGTAGTTTGAAACTACCAACCAGGGGACACATTTATTAGTGACTATTTTCTGTATAACTTGTGTATTTTCGGTGTAACTGGCATAAAACTGTATCTAGAAAACTACTGGACGGATCTGGGTGAATTTTGGATATGTGGTTCACCCAGATCCCCCGGTTCCGAGGATATACTGGTTATGGGGTTATTGCATGTTTTGGGGTTCCTGTGATATGTTTTATAAAACTGTATTTCTCTGCCTGTGATAATTATATTCGCCATTGTGTTCAGTAATCTTATCACAGGCCGAGAGGAGGATTTTGTGTGGGAGTGTCTGTGTTTATTGTACGGATTGATTGGTTGTATTTCAAACCCCTGTGGGCAGTACTATGTTTGTGGATTGTAAATAAAAGAGGCTGTATGCCCCAGGACAGGGAGTTCCTGTTTTAACCCTCAAGGTGAAGTGTCGTCTCATTCTTGGGGGAGGATTTATTGCATGCTGTCCCAGTTTGACTGCTAGGAGTGAAAACCTATTCGTATGGTTTCCTATTCAACTGCCTACAGCATTCATATGCATCAAGAGGATTTATCTGCTTCTTCGGTTTGGTGATTGTGGTGTCTGCCAGAGTGCTTGGAAGCCTCAGGAAACGCTAGGCGCATCCGTAAACGGAGGTACTCAGTCGGGGTGCCCGGTGATCCGTTACAGTTTTGATTGGTACGTTCAGTCTGACCGTTGGACTGTGGATGGAAAGATGAAGAAAACGACAGATGAACCCCTAAACGAGAACAAAAAGCTTTCCAAAATTTAGAAACGAATTGGGTACCACGATCCGAAACAATATAGGAAGGGACCCCGTGAAGCTTCACGATGTGGTCAATAAAAACCTGAGCCAGTGTGTTAGCATTAGGCAATGCGGCAAGAGCAATAAAGTGCACCATTTTACTGAATCTGTCAACGACTACCAGAATAACAGTCTTCCCCGCTGATACTGGTAGATCCGTAATGAAATCCATTGACAGGTGCGTCCAAGGCCTGTTGGGGATGGCCAGAGGTAAAAGACGCCCTGCCGGACGAGTATGATCTACCTTAGAACGAGCACAGGTAGCACATGCAGACACAAAATTCAACACCTCCTGGCGCCATTTAGGCCACCAGAACCGACGAGACACTAACTCAGAGGTTGCCCTACTACCTGGGTGTCCTGCCAGTGTGGAGTTATGGTGTTCTTTTAGTATCTCCAGTCGTAAATTTTCTGGCACAAACAGTTTACCCGAGGGGCAGGAGGCCGGGGCGTCCCCCTGAGCTTCCAACACCCTCCCCTCCAAACCTGAGTGTAATGCAGAGACCACCACCCCCTTTTGCAAAATGGGCTCTGGTACCTCAACATCACCCCCTCCAGGAAAACTTCGAGACAATACTTCCGCCTTAGTATTTTTTGCCCCCGGGCGATAAGTTATTACAAAATTAAACCTAGTAAAAAATAACGACCACCGAGCCTGTCTAGGGGTGAGACGTTTAGCAGACTCCAGATATAATAAGTTTTTGTGATCAGTAATCACCGTGACGGGATGAACCGTCCCCTCCAAAAAATGACGCCACTCCTCAAAAGCCAACTTAATAGCCAAAAGTTCCCTGTTGCCAATATCATAGTTCCTTTCTGCAGTAGACAATTTCTTCGAAAAGAAAGCACACGGACGCCATTCACCAGGGGACGGGCCCTGAGATAGTACCGCTCCCACCCCCACCTCTGATGCGTCAACCTCTACAATAAAAGGAAGCGAGACATCTGGCTGTACGAGAATAGGGGCCGAGGTGAATCTCTCCTTTAGAGATGCAAAGGCAGTTTTGGCTGCATGTGACCATTTGGAAAAATCGGATCCCTTTCGGGTCATGTCCGTCAGTGGTTTGACCACCAAGGAATAGTTTTTTATAAACTTTCTATAAAAATTGGCAAACCCCAGGAAGCGTTGCAATGCCTTCAGGTTCTCAGGCAGATCCCAGTCTATAATCGCCCGGACTTTCTCTGGATCCATGCGGAAACCTGAATCTGACAACACATACCCTAGAGATGGCAGTTCTTTTACGGCGAACACACATTTTTCTAACTTAGCAAACAATTTGTTGGCCCTTAATATCTGCAGCACTTGTCTCACATGGATCTTATGTGTATCCAGATCCGGGGAATAGACCAGGATGTCATCAATATATATCACAACAAATCTCCCGATAAGGTGACTAAAAATATCGTTGACAAAATGTTGGAATACCGCAGGCGCATTAGTAAGACCAAATGGCATGACCAGATTTTCGTAATGCCCTTCCGGAGTATTAAAAGCCGTCTTCCACTCATCCCCCTCTTTGATGCGAACCAGGTTATAGGCTCCTCTGAGATCCATTTTGGAGAACCATTTAGCACCAGCAACCTGATTAAAGAGGTCGGGAATGAGAGGAAGAGGATAGGGATCTCGGATAGTTATCCGGTTTAATTCCCGGAAATCCAGGCAAGGACGTAGGCCCCCATCTTTCTTTTTAATGAAAAAGAACCCTGCAGCCACAGGTGAAGAAGAGGGTCTGATGTGTCCCTTAGCCAAACTCTCCGAAATATAATCTTTCATAGCCTTCCTCTCCGGGCCGGAAAGATTGTATAAACGGGTTTTAGGTAGTTTGGCCCCAGGTAGTAGATTAATCGGGCAATCATATGGACGATGAGGTGGTAACCCCTGACAACCCTTCTCAGAGAACAAATCCATAAAATCTGACAGAAAGGCAGGTAAAGATGTTACAGAGAGTGTAGAGCACCTACTACTCAAGCAGTTGTCCTTACAATGTTCACTCCACTCCACAATCTCCCCGGCCTGCCAATCCACCACTGGATTGTGAGTCACCAGCCAGGGAAACCCCAATACCATAGGAGCCGGAAGACCGTCCAGGACATAACACGAGATATGCTCTTTATTGAGGTCCCCTACCTGCAGATGGATATTATGAATGATCTGAGTTAACTCTTTCTGAGTAAGAGGGGAGGAGTCGATGGCAAAAACAGGAATAGTTCTGCGTATCGGTTCTGGAGTAAAACCTAGAGCCTGAGCAAACCGTGAATCCACCAAGTTGACCCCCGCCCCACTGTCCAAAAAGACGGAACAGATCTCAGTCTTATTGCCCGCCTCAACGGTAGCGGACAACAAAAACTGAGACATGCGTATGGAGGAAACGAATACGCCCAGACTGTTATCCTCCACACAATCTGGGGACTCTAGTTTTCCCGGCGGCTCCTTTGTTTGTGGTCTCTTGGGTTCTGAGGGACAAACCTTTACAAAATGACCCCTCCCCCCACAACGAAAACAAACCTCTGACCTACAGCGGAACTTAGGAGGATTCACCCGTCTAGTGGCGCCCCCTATTTGCATTGGTTCGACTGGATCATAACAAACCGATCCCTGCCCTATAGAGGCCTCCGTAAAATTGAATAGTCTCTCCCTGAGTCGTCTGTCGATTCTTATGGACAGAGACATAGCAGCCTCCAGAGACCCAGGGACCTCGTATACTGCCAGCGCGTCTTTTAATTTTTCAGACAACCCCTGGCAGAACTGACTCCTAAGGGCCGAGTCGTTCCATAACGTATCAGTAGCCCACCTACGGAATTCGGAACAATATAGTTCAGCAGACCGGTTCTCTTGCCGAAGTCTACGTAGCTTAGACTCAGCCAGTGAGATCCTGTCCGGGTCATCATATACGAGACCCAGGGCTTCAAAAAACTCCTCCACTGATCGTAAGGCCAGAGAGTCTGATGGTAGGGAGAAAGCCCAAGCCTGCGGATCTCCTTGCAGGAGAGAAATTACAATACCCACCCGTTGTTCCTCACCGCCGGAGGATCTAGGGCGTAACCTGAAGAACAATTTGCAAGCTTCTCTGAAGGTTACAAATTGGTCTCTCCCTCCTGAGAACCTATCAGGTAAAGCCACTTTTGGCTCAGGAGTACCTTGGTTTCCCGTAGCAACGGTGGAACCCAAGGATGGCTGCTGCTGCTGCAGCACTGTTGCTTTTAATCCTGCCACTTCAAGGGATAATACCTGCAATTGTTTCGCCAAAACCGTAACCGTATCCATAGTGGAACAGAAAAATACAAAGCAAAACAGCAAGCAAAAAAAAAAAAAGAAATGTCACTTTTTTTTTTTTTTTAAAGGGCCAGATATACTGTCACGACCGCTACCCCAGCAGCAGTCGTGTCGCACCAGACGGAGGGGAAGGGGGACCCTTATCTACGGATGGGAATAGTATGGCCACCCCTGACTAACCCTAAGCTGGCACCTGTCTGCCCTGATACCCTAGACGGGGTGTGAACCCGTGCGGCGAGCAGGATGCCTAAACCCTCAGTCACCCTAAAAAGCCTAGAGTGGGGAAGGCCGATGGGAGCACTAGTCACCATCACTCATGTCTAGGAGAACAGCAGGGGAAGACAGCAACAAACAAACTATATAAGAGATAGACTTATCCAGTCACGAGCAGAGAAGGCGATCCCAATCACGACAGTCCACGCCGGACAAGAGCTCCACAGCAACACCATCAAACGATCTCCTTCAAAGGTCAGAATAGAACTGGAAGTAAAGACTATATCTGGCAATGACTGCAAGTGAAAGTGAAACTAATATAGTAGCTGGGAGCGGCAGACAGGACTCACCTGAGAAGGATGCCTACAAACTCCCAGTCAGGACAAAAAGGTTCACAAGGCAAAACCCAGATGACATACCCTGAACCACGGAGCAAACTCACAAGCTATCGCGAGTAGCAAGTCGCTGCGACCTTCTCCTCCCAGACCTGTCTGGATCAGTCACAGTCGTGACAGCCGGTGGCAGATCATGATTACACAGCATGATCTGCCACTAGCAAATCCAGATCTTTCAGCATGCCAAAAGATATGGAATAAAGCTATTATCAAATAATTAGAAAAGGCTCCACCAGCAAACTACTGGAGCTCAGCCTTTCAGTTACCAGCTGAAAAAAGGGTTAAATCAATAGAAATATTGCAGCCTCACTCTAGCCATTTGGTCCTATTAGGAGTACTCCAGATATATAGGATTGTGCGTGAGCTCCGCACTTTTATACCTATATTTACACATTTATTCATGTATGTATGCTGTATGTTGTTACAAGTCATTTGATTTATTGTACTAATAAATTTTTAAATGCAAAAATACTGTGAGCCAGCCTATATTTCTATTGCCAAAAGATATGATTTGTCCAATGGACAAGCAATCGAAGGCAGCATTAGACTGCCAGATGATCGCTAACAAGCATTCATAGGAACACTCGTCAACCATTATTGGGCAGAAAATCTGCCCGTCTAATATATATGATATTACAGCAGATTGTCGGGAAGGAAGCATTCCTTTCTGATAATCTGCTGATCACCAGCGGAGGAGACCTGTGCATTTACATGCAGCGATCTTCTCCAAAGTATGGGGAAGAGCGATCACTATTGTCATCGCTCTTCCCTATAAGGACTTGTTGTTTGTTGTTTAGGAGATCATGTTTATACCGCACGATCTGCTACTGGTCAATAATCGTTTTGGTGTGTGTGCAAAAACAATCGGATTACCCAATGACCGAGAGTTTTGCGAGACTGGTCTGGCTGTGGAAGTTGCGTCATGGGTAGTGTTGGGCGAGCATGCTCGGACGAACACCAGTTCGGTTGGAGCATCGCGGTGTTTGGCCGAATATCGCGTGTGCTCGAGCGCGATGCTTAAGTCAGTGTATTTAAATCTAATTTAGCCTCTATTTCTGACAGCATTCAAACTCACAACCTTCTACATTACAGCCAAGAATGTTAACCACTACACTATAGAGATGCATGGCCAGTTACAAAAAAAAATAAAAAAAATAAAAAAATATATATATATATTTTATATTTTTTTTTAGTAATTGTAAAAAAAAAAATATATATATACAGTACAGACCAAAAGTTTGGACACACCTACTCATTCAAAGAGTTTTCTTTATTTTCATGACTATGAAGGCATCAAAACTATGAATTAACACATGTGGAATTATATACATAACAAACAAGTGTGAAACAACTGAAAATATGTCATATTTTAGATTCTTCAAAGTAGCCACCTTTTGCTTTGATTACTGCTTTGCACACTCTTGGCATTCTCTTGATGAGCTTCAAGAGGTAGTCCCCTGAAATGGTCTTCCAACAGTCTTGAAGGAGTTCCCAGAGATGCTTAGCACTTGTTGGCCCTTTTGCCTTCACTCTGCGGTCCAGCTCACCCTAAACCATCTCGATTGGGTTCAGGTCCGGTGACTGTGGAGGCCAGGTCATCTGGCGCAGCACCCCATCACTCTCCTTCATGGTCAAATAGCCCTTACTTTCAAAGTTTTCCCAATTTTTCGGCTGACTGACTGACCTTCATTTCTTAAAGTAATGATGGCCACTCGTTTTTCTTTACTTAGCTGCTTTTTTCTTGCCATAATACAAATTCTAACAGACTATTCAGTAGGACTATCAGCTGTGTATCCACCTGACTTCTCCTCAGCGCAACTGATGGTCCCAACCCCATTTATAAGGCAAGAAATCCCACTTATTAAACCTGACAGGGCACACCTGTGAAGTGAAAACCATTTCAGAGGACTACCTCTTGAAGCTCATCAAGAGAATGCCAAAAGTGTGCAAAGCAGGAATTAAAGCAAAAGGTGGCTACTTTGAAGAACCTAGAATATGACAGATTTTCAGTTGTTTCACACTTGTTTGTTATGTATATAATTCCACATGTGTTAATTCATAGTTTTGATGCCTTCAGTGTGAATCTACAATATTCATAGTCATGAAAATAAAGAAAACTCTTTGAATGAGAAGGTGTGTCCAAACTTAGCCATAATATATTTACATATATTATATATTTTAAATATATAATAATATATGTAAATATATTATGGCTAAAAATTTATATATATATGTTTAAATTAAATTTAGCCTCTATATCTGACGGAATTCAAACTCACAACCTTCTACAATACAGCCAAGAATGTTAACCACTACACTATAGAGCTTCATGGCCAGTTACAAAAATACAAATATGAGACTTCTGCTGCGTAGAAATACTTACTACTAATAAGTATTCGTATACAGCAGAAGTCTCATACTTTATTATTATTATTATTTTTTTTCAAGTAGCGGGACCTGCAGCTCTATAGTGTAGTGGTTAAGATTCTTGGCTGTAATGTAGAAGGTTGTGAGTTCAAATCCCACCAGACATTTTTCAGAAATAGAGGCTAAATTAGATTTAAGTACACTGGGTGTCCCCAAGCACTGACTCCATATATGAACATGGCTATATATAGAGTCAGAGCAGGGACTCCTAAGCCGAACTAGAGTCCGGACACCCTCCCCTCTTCAGAGAAGGGGGTGCCTGGTTTAATGCTCGGGTTTTCCCATTTACTTCCATTGTGCTCGGGTGCTCTGTAGAGCACCCGAGCATCGGGAAGTGTTCTACACGAGCACTTTGGTGCTTGACCAACACTAGTTATGGGCTGTACAATTATCTGAGGATTCTATCTGCTCACATCCGGATAGTACTATGGATACTTTTCTACAAAGTGCTATAAAATTTCTTGGCCCAGTGGATCTGGATACAAAGCTAAAGCTTATACAACAATATCAGCAAAGAGACACTGCAGAATGCATCTTGCGATACTCTCCAGGCAACCAGAGACCAGAGAGACTAGTTTTCACAGACCACTCTTTTGGAGAAAGATGGATATCTTGACACTTTCTTGCAGGGATTTGAGAAAACCTAGAGACAGTACCAGCTGACCTGCAGTCATTGGGCGCGGTACTTAACATCTGGACGGAAAGGAAAGCCTTTAAAGCCTTTGTAGATCTTTCACCTGAGCTGGATCAGGATTATGAGGCAAACAAAAGTGCCCTGCTGCGACATCTTAAATTTTCCCCAGAGGCTCACAGACAAAAGTTCAGAAGCTGAAAGCACAATGCTTCTGAAACCTACTGTGGACTTGTGGCCAACTTATCTACTATTATCCAACAAATGGTTGGAGGGGATGAAAATCACCAGCTTTGATGGACTAAAGGATCTTATGATTCAAGAGCAGTTCCATTGAGCCCAGCAGATGTGAAAGAATGGGTGATGGATTGGGAACCTGCGTCATTGGAGGAAGTCACCAGGTTGGCGGATTGATATACTGCTACTCGGGCACCAGCAAATACAAAAGGAGCATTTCCACTGGGAGATATGGGCAGCTAGTAGAGATGTCCCGAACTATTCGCCGGCGAATAGTTCCCGGCGAACATCGCTTGTTCGCTATCGCCGCGGCAGGCGAACATATGCGATGTTCGGTCCGCCCCCTATTCTTTATCATTGTGTAAACTTTGACCCTGTACCTCACAGTCAGCAGACACATTCCAGCCAATCAGCATCATACCCTCCGACCTCCTGGACAGCATCCATTTTAGATTCATTCAGAAGCTGCAGTGTCACAAATTTGACAGGTTATATTAATTGCATTGCGAATTCAACTTAGAGCTGGGTTCCTAATGGTTGGAGTTGCTATGGCTGGTGTCACCCGGTGCGGTAGAAAATGGTGTCACCCCCGCCCCTCCCCCCCCGAAGCCATAATAAAGAGATAAAGAGAGAAAAAAATGAAGTCACTAAGTCAGCTCCAATCAGATATCTGCATAGTCCCAGAGTCTTGGTCTATGTGCAGATATCTGATTGGAGCTGACTTCTTATTTTCTCTTTTGCACATAAACGTTCAAACTATATTCCTTAGTAAAAATGACCAGTCCACACCATGTGGGTTTATATTTATGAGGGCCCCCCTGAGCAAAGATGAGTAAATGTGGCCGGGTGGCCTCAGCCCACAGTTCAACCCAACCCCTTATGTCTCCTGCCTGGGGCCGTCTCTATAATAATCATCCAGTAATTTATGAATGGGGTTAGGTTATTAACTTATTATTATTGGGGTATTATTAAAATAATTTGGTCTATAAAGTCGGAGCCGCTCTACCTACCTCCTCCTCCCGGCACCAGAGACTCCTGCAGGGCAGCTGCCGCGGCGCCCCACCACTCACCAGGCTGCAGTGGGTCACAACCCCGTCCCCCTTTACCACGTGACGGCGCGACGTGCTTGCTTGCTTGCGAAGTTTAGAAGTTGAACTTGTGAGTGAGAACTCCTGCGCCGGCGGGCCGCGGGTGACACCCCATCAGACTGGTGTCACCCGGTGCGGCCCGTACCCACTGCACCCCCCTCGCAACGCCACTGGATCTAAGTTGTAATCGCAATGCGATTAATACAGGTTATATTAATCGCATTGCTAGAATTGACGGATATAGCACTATATTCTCAATCTTCGTTATATTCTAGCAATACAACCATTAGGAACTCAGATCTAAGTTGTAATCGCAATGCGATTAATACAAGTTATATTAATCGCATTGCGAATTTAACTTACCACACTCTGCGTCAACTACGTAATTTTCCATGGGAGTTTTGCCATGGATCCCCCTCCGGCATGCCACAGTCCAGGTGTTAGTCCCCTTAAAAAAAAACTTTTCCATCAATATTGTGGCCAGAAAGAGTCCCTGTGGGTTTTAAAATTCGCCTGCCTATTGAAGTCTATGGCGGTTCGCCTGTTCGTAAACATTTGCGGAAACTCGCGTTCGCCGCTCGCGAACGGAAAATTTTATGTTCGCAACATCTCTAGCAGCTAGGAGGAGACTACACCTTTTATTTATTCTGTTTCTGGGGGCATGGGAACAAAGCCTAATATTAAAGATAACAGTATTTTGTTTACCACGAGGTTGTGCACCTGCAATGAGCAGGATACAGGGTATACACACTGACGCCAAATTATGCAATGACTGGGTCAGGTGTAGATGATAGTCTATGTTTTGTAGTTCGTGACACCAATTGCAGCGTGCGCAGGGTACTATCACAGGGCCCTCCCATGGTGTTACAACGCACGTCCCAGGTTAGGAATGCCAGAGTGGTGTGATTGCCTATAATGTCTCTGTATGGCGATGATATGTCTCCTACCTGGGTACGGCTGGACTCCTGACTCCTGGCTCACTTGCAATAAATTGAGTGTAGTGATAATAGGAGTAATAGAGGGATTTTGCAGCAGAAATTGAGGTCCAGACCTTTGGTGAAGTTCAAACTTGTTTTTACTGAAGATAACTTTTATCCAAGCAATGTACAGCTTTGGTCTTAGGTCCCAGCAGGCTTTGGCAATGGTTGGCAGGAATGAATCTTCTGCTCTATCAATCTGGAGCTTGCAGGAAAGAATGTCTGCTTAGTTGCTCTGAAACTGTGGCAGGAATTTGGCTTCTGCACTTCTCTATATCTACTGCTTTATGGGGACTGACTAGCTGAGGAGGAATATGGCTTCTCCTGGGTCTCTGGACTTTACTAACAGATATATTCTCAGGGATTGCTTTCATCCTGGAACTCTGGAGGTTGTCTGCTGTCTTGTCATCCAGCTGAGGCTGCAGGGCTCAGGCTGGGGGTTGTGATCAATGTCTCAGCCGAGACAAGATCCTGGCTTTCTTCCCTATATCGGGGAGCTCTTAACACACACACCATACTGCAAGCATAGGGTGGGCTACACTACTCTCTAACTTCCTTCTCCACCCAAGTTCAGGATGTGGAAACAGTCCACACCTCCACAGAGGGGGAGCTAAGCTGGAATGAACCATTCCAGCCTAGATGTACTACACTGAAACAAATTCCTTACCAATCCATTGCTGCCACCTGCTGGTGAACATGGAAAATTACAAGGAAATTTACATTTAACAAAGTTTTAGATGAACAGTTGTGAAGACATGAGCAAAATAATATTAGATGACAATATAAAGGCTCTTAGTAGATAGTAGCGGGGTAGAGGCGTTAGCAACACAACTCTGGGGTGTTACCACCTCAGTGCCACCTGTCCCAAGAAGAGGAGACCAGCATCCACTGGAGTGATACCAGCCTCAAGATCACCCCCAGCAGTCTGTGTGCAGCAGGATACAGAGAAATCCACAAGGACAACCTGCAATTGGTCACAGTGGGTGACAAGGTGACAGTGGGTTTGAGAGATACAGGGGCTGACCTAGGGTTGCCACCCGTCCGGGATTGACCCGGACAGTCCGGGTTTGTAATCCTGTGCCAGGGTACAAGCCTTTCTTAGACCCGGGCACAGGATTATTCATTCAAACTGCAGTGTGGACGTCCGACCGAGACTGAGTCCGATCGCATATTTAAGCTGCCTGTCACTAGTGACTCACTCACTGCGGCGGCCGGGTGATCAGCTGAGCGCAGCGCTCCCTCCCTCCCCTCCAGTCTACACTACAGTGATGCCAGGCAGCGCAGCGGCTCACTCACTGTTCAATCAGTCTCCGGTCTCCTCGCTCCTCCCCTGCCTCCCAGTCCCTCCCTCCTTCTCTCTGATAAGGAAGTCAGGTCCACACAGGAAGTGACATCAGAGAGAGAGGCAGGGAGGGAGAATTGAAATCATTCTTCTTCTCCAGTCCAGCAGCTCCAGGCTCCAGCAGCCTGCCCAACTAGTGTCCAGCCCAGTGCCCACTGTGCCCTGCCTGCAGACAGTGCAGCAGTGGTTTTTCAACCTGACCAAGACAGTCCTGAGTCCTGACACCTGATAATCACTCACTTCTAAAAAGGTATAAATATAAAACATTTGAAGTGTGTATGTAACAGTGTTTAAACAGGTTTCTGAATCTGTCAATCAGAAAAAACGTTATGTTATGTAGCTGACTGACATTAGCTACATAACAGTGTGATTTATAACTCCCTGCCTGCCGCTGTTCTCTTAAAATAAAGACTTATAATATGCTAATGAGCCTCTAGGTGCTATGAGGGCGTTGCCGCAGCACCTAGAGGCTCCGTCTATTCACCCTTTGGCAGTGGCACACCCATGTCCAGTTGATTGACGTCCGAGTTCTCCTCTTCGTCCCGTAAATCCCGCGCCTGCGCCAAATACTAAACAGGACGGCGCAGGCATGGGATCAGGGGCGTAACGATCGCGGTGCGACCAGGTGTGGAGGCGGGATATGGGCGTGGTTGGAGGTGGGACATGGGCGTGGCTGGAGGTGGGACATGGGTGGGGCCTGGAAGGGGGCCCTCCCTCCCTTCTGTTCGGGTTTGGCTTGAAGAAAAGGTGGCAACCCTAGGCTGACCTTACCTTTGTACTTCCTGTGCTTGTGAGTGTTGAGGACATAATTGAGGGCAAGACTATTTCTGTGAGAGCAGTGGGAGGAATCCACCCTGCTGTGCCTATGGTCTGGGTGTGGCGGGGCAGGGAGTGATAGAGGTCAGGGTACTTGACAATATGCCTACAAATATTTTGTTGGGCACTGACTTAGGCAGGATGGTTTGAGATGATACTGTTGGCAATATGTCATAATATAACTCTGCTTATTCACCTACATCCTCACCTGCGGTAGGGACAGTGGCCAACAGTTCTCATGTGTCAAGTAATAGTCCACCAGGTAGTATGTGTGCACTACATGCTTAAGGCTACTTTCACACTAGCGTTCGGGGCTCCGCTTGTGAGCTCCGTTTGAAGGGTCTCACAAGCGGCCCGAACGCATCCGTCCAGCTACCAATGCATTCTGAGTGGATGCGGATCCGCTCAGAATGCATCAGTCTGGCAGCGTTCAGCCTCTGCTCCGCTCAGCAGGCGGACACCGTACAATGTAAGTCAATGGGGACGGATCCGTTTGAATTCCACACAATATGGCTCAATTTTCAAACGGATCCGTCCCCCATTGACTTTCAATGTAAAGTCTGGACGGATCCGTCTGAACAACTTTCAGACTTAGAATTTTTTCTAAACTATAATGCAGACGGATCCGTTCTGAACGGATCCAAACGTCTGCATTATAGGAGAGGATCCGTCTGTGCAGACACCAGACGGATCCTCTCTGAACGCAAGTCTGAAAGTAGCCTTAGATGACATTGAGGATAATACTGTTGTGTTAGAAACCAATCCTGTTCTTCGGTCCATCCCCTCAGATATGTTGCCAGATACAGATCTAGACAGACAGCTTTCCTCAAATGGGATTATAGTGTCTAATGGTGTGGCATCCAATGAAAGGGAAAATGTGCCTTGCCTCCGTAGTTCCAGTACAGATAGGCAAAGTTGGTAGAATTAACTGGTGAGAGGAGGCTGTAGGTTGACTATACTAGTGATGCTAATTCTCAGTAGAGTTAGCTCCATTGTACAGAGATAATAAACTCTGAAGAAACTATCCTTAGGAAGTATTTGCCTTGGCCAGAGGTTGCTGGATGCCCAGAGAATCCATAAAAACTGCTGTATCCATTAATGTATCCTTGGCGTGGTGATCAGACTCAGATATGTCCTTCATATAAGGATATATTGGCTAAATTCTCAATTTTAACACCAGTTTGAGGGTTTACTCAGACTTGTTTGTTTGCATCCATAGTTGTCACGAGGGTGTCTAGAACCACGCCTGACTCCGTTATACCCGGGGTCAGGAAGTCGCAGCGGTTGGCTGCGCTTTATATGTAAGATAGGGCTGTTTCCTTGTGGTAGCTTTCTGGGTTTGCTTTGCAAACCCTTTTGGCTCACTCAGGGATCCGTAGCTCTTTCTCCTCAGCTGTTCCTTGTCCAGCACTCCCAACCTCCTTACATTCCCCTCTCACACTCCTCTGGTTGCCAGATATAGAGCTTCCTGCCTGGACATCTATTCTGACCCTCTGGAGCTGTGTTGCTGCGTTCTCTGGTTGTTGGTCCAGAACGCTACCCTCCGGATCCCTGTTACACCTTTATGGTCTGCTGTGGTCGCCCACCTGGGTGCATGTGTTTGTCTGTTTTGTCTGTCCTCTCTAGGGTGGCCAGACATCCGGTTTTAGGCCGGACAGTCCGGTTTTTAGACTCCTGGTCCTCTGTCCGGCTCAAGGCCAGGACCCACAGCCAGGAGTCCTCCTTTTGAGCGTGGTACAGGTCCAGGGTCCATTTAAGGCAGGGGCAGGCAGGCAGCACGTCGTCCGCACAGTGTGCTTTATGTCATGATGTCACAACGCCATCCAGCGCTGCCTGCGTCGTCGGAGAGAACTGTTATCTACAGCAGGCAGGACGGAGCACGGCTGCCACTGCCAGCATCCATGCCGGTCTAGCGCCGCTATCTGCCTCTTCCAGTCTTCCTTTCTTTGGCCTGGCCATGACTTATTTATTGTGTCCACACACAGCCCAGGTACTTAAACTGACTATGCCCCTGGCCTGCCCTAACTTATCAACATGGTTAGGGCATGTCTTGTATATAGTTATATATTACTGTCAGCTGGCCTAGTATAAGTCATACATCTTCTTGTATTTAGTTATATGGAGTATGCTGGTATAACTTGAGTATATCTGTATATTATTATATATGTACAACTGGTATAAGTTATACTGTACATGTATTAAGGCAGATTGCCTGGATTTGTGGGAGGGGCTGAGGTCCGCCTCCAGCCTATTTAGGGCACTCCCCTTACCTGGCTCCTGCATCATTGAGGTCTGAGCTTTTGAGAGAGGAGGTCTCTTGTGGAGTGTCTGGAGAGTTGCCTGCGAGTCGCTGAATTCCTGGGAGTTTTTCGTTGCCATCAGTTCTGGATTTGGAGCATTTCGGTTCTATTTTTCCGGCTTTACTCAGGTTCACTGTGGGTCACGTTTGCCCGTTAAACTGCGAGTCATCCATACGGTGCAGCCGGGGCCTCACGGTTTGCCCCCTGTACCGGTTCAATTCATTTCACCAAACGCTGCACCAATGTCACTGTTTTCTCATACAAGTCACCAGTATTTCATTTCTGTCACGCCTTTGTTCATGCACAAGTTGTCTACATGGTACCACCATTCCGGTCAGCACCCCTGCGGCATGCATGCAGTCGTTTCCTGGGCAATCCCCCATTTCTGTTCATTTCATTTCACCAAACGCTGCACTAATGTCACGGCTTTCTCGCCCAGGTCACCAGCATTTCATTTCTGTCACGCCTTGTTCATGCGCAATCTATCCACACCTCTGCAGCATGCGGCATGGTTTCTGGCCTAATCCCCCATTTCTGTTTCATTTCATTTCATAGACGCTGTGCCAATGTCACGGCTTTCTCACAGTCACCAGCATCTCATTTTGTCATGTCTCGTTCAGCAATCTTCCCACAGGCACAACACTGCGGGCAGCAACCCTGGGGTTCCAGGCTCGTTCCCCATTTCTTTTTCAGTCCATATCACCCCACAATCATCCACATTCATGCCCCCCCCTCCTCATGTTCATATGCACGGCTGCAGGAGCACAAATGCGTATGAGTCATTTCGTACGGTACAGCAGGGCCTCACGGTTGCCCCTGTACCGGTTCATCTCATTTCATCAATGCGCACCAATGTCACGGTTTTCATGCAAGTCACCAGCATTCATTTCTGTCACACCTGTTTCATGCGTATTCATTCACAAACCACACCACCATTCCGGTCAACAGCTCTGGCAGCATGCGACCAATGGTTCGTGGATTAAATCCCCCCTTTTTCCATGGTTCTTTTCACACACGCTGCATCCATGTCACGGCTGCTCGCAGCAATCACCGGCAGCTCATTGCTCATGCCTATTCTGGCGTCTCACCACAGGACCGTCACTCCGGTCAGCTCCCTGATGGTTCCAGCCCATTCCCCATTTTTTGGTCATTTCATTTCACCCCTCAACATCCAACATTCATGCCCTCCTCCCCCTCCCCTCCTCGTATTCATGTACACAGCACAGGGGCCAGCCGCGGTACACCCCCCATTAATTTTCAACCTTCACTGGGCTTACCGCTGCACTGACATCCCCTCCCCCACCGCCTCCTGCCTGGTTACCGCTCCTCCTGCCGCGCGGCCGATGGCGCACGGCCGCGTCCTGGTGCCTGGTCTGCGCATGCGCGGCCGGGGTTCTGCGCATGCGCGGCATTTTCGTCGGCGCATGCGCGGTGTCCCGGCGGCCGTGGGGGGACTTCGGACGAATGGGATCAAAATAAATGGGTTTTGTTTTCCTATGCTCCAAAGGTTACTCCTCACAACAATCATATAAACTGCAAGCATGATCTCCATGTTTCACTTACTTCACCAACAACGTTCATAGCCCCCCCCCCCCAGATATTCTCGTGCGCAGCTACAGGGGCCAGGAGCGGTGCAACCGGCACACCCCCTATTCATTCCAACCTCCTCTGGGCTGACCGCTGCGCAGACATCCCCTCCCACCCGCCTACTGCCTGTTTTACCGCTCCTCCTGCCGCGCGGCCGATGGCGCCCGGCCGCGTCCTGGTGCCTGGTCTGCGCATGCGCGGCCGGGGTTCTGCGCATGCGCGGCGATTCCGTTGGCGCATGTGCGGTGTCCCGGCGGCCGTGCGCGCCGCATCCGTTGGGGGGGCCGCCGTCGAGCGGCAGGAGGGCCTTCCAGCACGCCCCTCCAGTCATATAACACCCCAGCAGCCCCAACGAAAAAAAAATAAAAAAATTATAATAATAAATAAATAATAAATAACAATAAAAGCACAGGGGGGAGGAGTTATCATCTGGTCATCAAAAAGAAAAAAAAAAAAGAAAAATATAGTAAATTGGTTGCGTCATAATAAATAAATAGGAGGGAATTGCAGGGACAGGGACCAAAATGTTCCATTAAATTGCAGGCACGCGCATTCCGCCTGGGCATGGCCACACGGCCCGCACTGGTCTCTTTTCACACCAGACGCAAGCTGTCATTTCATGAACAACCGCCATGATCTTCCGAGTCATGTATATGTACCATATGCATTTGCACATTTCATCACACTATGTTATGTCTACCCTCCCCCTTTTTCAGGCGGTCAACCCATACTGGTTTTACACTACTGTGTATCCGGAGAATTTTTCTTGCTACCAGGTACGTTCACATGCTCATTTACCAAAATCTTCCTTACATTTCGAAAGGTCCAGTTAGGGTCAGCGTGCTGGCTTTAGGGGCACTATCATCCCACTAGGTTACCCCCTTCTTGGCTTCGCCATCAGTTATTGGTCCCGCGAGGCCGACACCCCGCCTCAAACGTGCAGAGGCAACCGCCCACCGCGCCAACTCGTTAGTAAGCCGCCTCGCGTGTTGCACAGAGAGGGCCTCACCTGTCACTCCCTTCCCCTAGTCCTGTCTTACAGTCACCGAGAGGCCAACGCTCCTGCCACTACCACGAGCGGCCTCATTATCCCCTCGCGCCAAATCATAGGTAGAGCCTCTCAAGCCGCTTGGCAAATTAGCAGGGCCTCATCTGTCACCATGCAATTATAATTTTTCGCCGTCCGGCCTAGCTAGCTTGCCAGCACGATCCTGTGTTTTCCCAAGCTAATCAACTGTTTTGTTTTACTATGTCTCTGGAAGGGATAGAGAACTTCTCCCTACCTGGCACCCCTGCTAGATCCGTCACTGCTACCCAGGGAGACGGTCTAGCCAGTCCAGCACCCATCAGATCCTGGACAATCCCGCGCATAACGACGGAGTTAAGGTGACGGCATGTTCCCTTCCCCGCCACGGCGAGGGAAGCAGAGCTTTTCCGGCTGCTGCGCACGCCAATCGATAACAGGGAGGCAGGGGAAGGACCTAGCCAGTCCAGCACAGGGGATATACATACCATGCTGTCCTCCCTAAATGTCATCCATGTCTAAAGTCAACGCCAGGTTGGAGAGGCTGGAATCGGTCACCGTGACCCTCTCCTTGGCAGGGCCACCACCGGCAGCGTCACCGGCGCCGGCCGGATTGCCAGTGATCACGTCGACCAAGAAGTCAGCCCGGCGCACATAATACCGGAGGAGGAACCTGGGGTACCCATCGCCACCAAGAAGACAGAAGGGCCAGACACGGTCATCACCTTTCCTGGGTACCCAGTTGGATTCAGCCTCAATGCAAGCCAGTTTGCCATCCGGGAAGATCCAGGACATTCTCGCCCACATAGTCAACTACCTTCAACTCAGCACCGGCAACCGCAAAGAATTGCAGTCCCTGATGGGCTCCCTGATCTTTGCCATGCGCATCCACCTCAGGGTCGCTCATTTATATCACGACTCCTGCACCTCTCCCCTTTTTTCCTACACGACTCGCACGGGTTGTCCCTGGATGCCCACGCTACAGGCAGGTCTGGGCATGTGGGGGAGATTTCTGTCCACCTGGAATGGCGGGAGCTTGTTTCTCCCTCAGCCGTCGGACTCTTCCCCCTCTATCTGGTCAGATGCGGCATCTACCAGGCTTCGCAGGTTTTTTTTGGGAACGATTGGCTGTGGGGCAGCTGGCCTCCTGCGGTCCGGGGTTTGGAAGGATTCTCCACTGCCTCAGCGCTTTTCAGATCTACCCCATCGTGGCGGCTGCCGTAGCGTGGGGTCATTCATGGGCAAACATGTCGGTCCGGTGCTATTCAGACAAACCATACGACCTGCCAGTTCTCAACAGGATTGTTCCAAATCTCTCACAATCGGGAGGTTTCTGCAGAGACTTCCTTGGTTGGCCACTTGCAATAATTTCTTCTTACATTGTTTCCATGTTCCGGGGGTGGGCAATACGGCAGCTGTCAGTCTGTCTCGCGTCAAATTTCAGGCATTTCATCAAGCTCTCCCATCAAGCGTCACCCACGGCCTCCATCACTCCATCATTTCAAACAGCTCATTCTGGATTAGAAGGCATCATGCGGCATAGCCAGTCTTTGTCCCGCTTAGCACTATCAGACGTTACACATAGAACATACGACAGAGCATTCACACTATTCAACAGGTCCTGTTGGAACACAACATCACGCACCCCCTTTTGTCATGACGTCTCTTCCGGGGTTGGCTTCTTTTTGCCACCTCAAACTCATGTCATACAACACCATCAAACCATATCTCACTGGCATTTCAACATCATATGCTAATCATACACCCCGATAACATCAGCTTCATGTCCTCGCACCAGATCAAATCCATACTCAGAGGTATTCAGGAAACGGAACCCGCACGTCCAGCCCAGGGGCTACCCATAATCAATCATATCTTCAAAGCATTATCCGACTTACTGGACACGACGCCTCTGGAAACAGATACCAACTCCATCATCAATACGGCATTTACTTGGCCTTCTACGGATTCCTGAGTTCCGGGAAATTCACTACAGCCTCCACGACCCGAACCTCACCTTGTCTTCTTGTCTCCCACTTGTCGAAACACATGGTTCACTACATCCTGTCCTTACCTCACTCCAAGAATAGTCAGCACTTACCCGTCAACATTTCATATTACCCCACGCACAACAGATGGTGTCCAGTCAGGGTCCTGGATGCTCACAATCAGCGTCACAAGTTCTACCCTCTCAACCGCTAATTCAACTACATGGTTCGGTACTCACCACCACCACCTTCATGACCCATGTCGGGTCATCCCTCACACAACTAGGCCTCAACGCAGCCAACTACTCAGGGCACTCCTTTCGCATTGAAGCCACGTCCACGGCCTCCAGTGCCAACATCCTCACTCATGTCATCAGGGGATTGGGGCGCTAGGAGTCATCCGCTTACGTGCAATACATTCCCAATCCAACACAAGAGTTTAAGAGTGGCTTTCCAAAACATGTCGGGTTAAGCTATTGATACATCAATTGGCTACAATAAACTGGTTATTTCCATTTTTGCCCTCTTCTTTCTCAGGCCTACCTCATCCTCGGTTTCGGCACACCACAACCGACTGCACTCATTCCCTGCTTTCCCAGGACTCTTCACTGTACTACCGTAAGCCCCTTACACAAGTATTAAGGCAGATTGCCTGGATTTGTGGGAGGGGCTGAGGTCCGCCTCCAGCCTATTTAGGGCACTCCCCATACCTGGCTTCTGCATCATTAAGGTCTGAGCTTTTGACCCTCCCACCACTCCACTCATTTATAACTCATTTCTTCCATATCTTTTCCATTGGGTAGGCCCTATTCTTTCTCAGGCCTACCTCATCCTCGGTTTCTGCACACCACAACCGACTGCACTCATTCCCTGCTTTCCCAGGACTCTTCACTGTACTACCGTAAGCCCCTTACACAAGTATTAAGGCAGATTGCCTGGATTTGTGGGAGGGGCTGAGGTCCGCCTCCAGCCTATTTAGGGCACTCCCCATACCTGGCTTCTGCATCATTAAGGTCTGAGCTTTTGACCCTCCCACCACTCCACTCATTTACAACTCATTTCTTCCATATCTTTTCCATTGGGTAGGCCCTATTCTTTCTCAGGCCTACCTCATCCTCGGTTTCTGCACACCACAACCGACTGCACTCATTCCCTGCTTTCCCAGGACTCTTCACTGTACTAACGTAAGCCCCTTACACAAATATAATTATATACAGGAGATGCCCATTGTTATATCAGCATGCACTATATCACTATATACAAGAAGATATATAACTTATACCAGCTGTACATATATAATTATATACAGGAGATACCCAGGTTATACCAGCATAGTCCATCTTCTTGTATACAGTGATATGGACCATGCTGGTATAACCTGGATATCTCCTGTATATAATTATGTCCTGCCTGGACATCTATTCTGACCCTCCCATCAAGCGTCCACGGCCTCCAGTGCCAACATCCTCACTCATGTCATGTCATCAGGGGATTGGGGCGCTGGGAGTCATCCGCTTACGCGCAATACATTCCCAATCCAACACAAGAGTTTAAGAGTGGCTTTCCAAAACATGTCGGGTTAAGCTATTGATACATCAATTCCCTGCTTTCCCAGGACTCTTCACTGTACTACCGTAAGCCCCTTACACAAATATAATTATATACAGGAGATGCCCATTGTTATATCAGCATGCACTATATCACTATATACAAGAAGATATATAACTTATACCAGCTGTACATATATAATTATATACAGGAGATACCCAGGTTATACCAGCATAGTCCATCTTCTTGTATACAGTGATATGGACCATGCTGGTATAACCTGGGCATCTCCTGTATATAATTATATATGTACAGCTGGTATAAGTCATACATCTTCTTGTATATAGTGATATGGACCATGCTGGTATAACCTGGGCATCTCCTGTATATAATTATATATGTACAGCTGGTATAAGTTATACATCTTCTTGTATATAGTGATATGGACCATGCTGGTATAACTTGTGTATCACCTGTATAGAATTATATATGTACAGCTGGTATAAGTTATACATCTTCTTGTATATAGTTATATGGAGCATGCTGGTATAACCTGAGCATGTAGTACTATTGTGCGCCACTGTCCCCGGTACGATGTCCTCCTTTTCAGGATGTGGTGTCCTCCTTTTTGGGGCTCTGCAAGTGGCCACCCTAGTCCTCTCCCTGGTGTTTCCCTCTTAGTGTGAGTGGTGCGGACTAGCGATCCCACCGGCCCGTTCACTATCTAGGGCTCATTTCAGGGAAAGCCAGGGTTTAGGCACGTGATCGCCGCACGGGTGAGGAACCCGTCTAGGGACGTCAGGGCAGTCAGGTGCCAGCCGCAAGGTGAGTCAGGGGTCACCACCTTTCCTTCTCCCTTGGGCAGGGCTTTCCCTTTTCCCTCCCTGTGCGTGACGCCGGTCATTAGATTATATCTGGCCCTTATTTTGTGTAGGTAAAAAAACTTTTTTTTTTTTTACCTACTTAGAATCCAGTATGGATCAAATTGCTGCTCTGTCCAAACCGTTTCATGGCCTGTCTTTGGAGGTGGCAGGATTGAAGGCGTCGGTCCTCCAGCAACAGCAGCAATTACAACTGACTGCAAGCCCAGCGGTTGCTACTGGTAACCAGGTTGTTGCGGAACCCAAGGTCCCTCTCCCTGACAGATTTTCTGGGGGAAGGGACAAGTTTTTGACATTCCGTGAGGCCTGTAAATTATATTTTAAACTGCGCCCTTGCTCCTCTGGTAATGAAGAACAGCGGGTGGGGGTTGTTATTTCCCTGCTGCAGGGGGACCCGCAGTCCTGGGCGTTCTCTTTACCTACTGATTCCCAGGCTCTTCGGTCAGTGGATGAGTTTTTCGGGGCCTTGGGTCTCATATATGACGACCCTGACCGAGTCGCACTGGCTGAATCAAGATTACGGAGACTCCTACAAGGAGAGCGGCCGGTAGAGTATTGCTCTGACTTCCGTAGGTGGGCTACGGATACCCAATGGAACGACCCGGCTCTCAGGAGTCAGTTCTGCTCTGGGTTATCCGAAAGGGTTAAGGATGCGCTTGCATTATATGAGACCCCCTTTTCCCTTGATGCGGTTATGTCCCTTTCTATCCGAATAGATAGACGCCTTAGGGACAGGTTGAAAAAACCGGAACCATTGGTAACCCCTCCCAAGCAGCAGTTAGTCTGTACGGACTTAGACGAGCCTATGCAGCTAGGAGGAACTACTCGTCAGGTCCATCCTCCTGAGGCTCGCCGTAGGCGTGTTTTTTTTTTTTTTTTGTGGGGAGAGGGGTCATTTCATTAATGTCTGTCCTTCTTTCCTCAGAAACAAAAGACCGTCGGAAAACTACTAACCCCAGGCTGTGTGGAGGATGTCAGCCGGGGGGTATACGTTTCCTCCATACGTACATCGCAATTTGTGTTACCAGCGGTTATTGTTTTTGGTGATAAGACGGAGACTATTTCTTTCTTTCTAGACAGTGGAGCAGGAGTAAATTTGATAGATGCCCATTTTGCCCGCACTATGGGTTTGTCTCTCTGTACGCTACAGAGACCTATTCCCATATTCGCTATTGATTCTGCTCCTCTGTCTCAGAGAAACCTCACCCACATTGTTCATAATTTACACCTTCGGGTAGGGGACCACCATAACGAGATGCTTTCATGTTATGTTCTGGAGGGGCTTCCCACTCCGGTAGTGCTGGGTCTTCCCTGGTTGGTAGCGCACAATCCAGTGGTGGATTGGCAGGCCAGGGAGATATTGGAGTGGAGTGAGCAGTGCAGAGAAAATTGCTTAAATAGCAATTGCTTAGTCGCCTCCATAACTACCCTACCTACATTTATTTCGGATTTTGAGGACGTTTTTTCTGAAAAGGGTTGTCAAAAGTTACCACCTCATCGTCCTTATGATTGCCCGGTTAACCTTATTCCCGGCGCAAAATTACCCAAGACCAGGTTATATAATCTTTCAGGTCCAGAGAGACAAGCCATGAAAGATTATATCTCCGAGAGCTTGGCTAAGGGACACATCAGACCCTCTTCTTCACCCGTGGCTGCAGGGTTTTTCTTCGTTAAAAAGAAAGATGGGGGCCTGCGTCCTTGCCTAGATTTTCGCGAATTAAATCGGATAACCATCCGAGACCCATACCCTCTTCCTCTCATTCCTGACTTGTTTAACCAGATTGCGGGTGCTAGGTGGTTCTCCAAACTTGATCTTAGGGGGACCTACAATCTGATTCGTATTAAGGAGGGGGATGAGTGGAAGACAGCTTTTAACACCCCTGAGGGGCATTATGAAAATCTAGTTATGCCTTTCGGTCTGACCAATGCTCCTGCTGTCTTTCAACATTTCGTTAATGACATTTTTAGTCATCTTATCGGCAGGTTTGTGGTAATATACCTAGATGATATTTTTATTTATTCGTCTGATCTGAAAACACATGAGGTGCATGTCAGACAGGTACTGCAGGTCCTACGGATGAATAAATTATATGCTAAAATTGAAAAATGTGTCTTCGCCGTTCAGGAGATACAATTCCTGGGTTATTTTTTATCTGCTTCAGGTTTCCGTATGGATCCTAGGAAGGTCCAGGCAATTTTAGATTGGGATCTTCCTGAGAACCTCAAAGCACTGCAACGGTTCTTGGGCTTCGCGAATTTCTATAGGAAATTCATTAAAAATTATTCACTTATTGTAAAACCCCTTACTGACATGACTAAGAAGGGGACTGATTTTTCTAAATGGTCTGACTCCGCTAAAGTTGCTTTTTCCTCTCTAAAAGAGAGGTTTACCTCGGCACCTGTACTAGTCCAACCTGATGTCTCTCAGCCTTTTATTGTTGAAGTCGATGCGTCAGAGGTGGGAGTGGGGGCTGTGCTGTCTCAAGGTCCGTCTCCTGGCAAATGGCGTCCTTGTGCTTTCTTTTCTAAAAAAAACTATCTGCAGCAGAAAAGAACTACGATATTGGCAATAGGGAACTATTAGCTATTAAACTAGCGTTTGAAGAATGGCGTCACTTTTTAGAGGGGGCAGTCCACCCCGTCACTGTGATTACGGACCACAAAAATCTTCTGTACCTCGAATCAGCTAAGCGTCTCACCCCTAGACAAGCTAGGTGGTCGCTATTTTTTACCAGGTTTAACTTTGTGATTACCTATCGTCCTGGGGCAAAGAATACCAAGGCTGATGCACTATCTCGTTGTTTCCCTGGAGGGGGTAATGTGAGTGATCCGGTGCCCATTCTTCAAAGAGGAGTGGTTATTTGTGTGGTACACTCTGTTCTGGAGGGGAAGGTGTTAGAGGCCCAGGGGGACGCCCCGGTCTCTTGCCCCTCAGAGAAATTGTTTGTACCGTTGAACCTACGTACCGTTGAACCTTCGAATTATTAAAGGAACATCATAATTCGGCACTTGCTGGGCACCCGGGTAGTAAAGCAACCTTGGAGCTATTATCTCGTCGTTTTTGGTGGCCAAGGTTGCGTCAGGATGTATTGGATTTTGTGTCCTCTTGTTCTACCTGTGCGCGCGCAAAAGTTTCACATACACGTCCTGCAGGGTCTCTTTTACCACTCGTCATTCCCAATAGACCATGGACACATCTGTCAATGGATTTTATCACTGACTTACCTTTGTCTGCGGGTAAAACAGTTATTTTGGTAGTAGTGGACAGGTTTAGCAAAATGGTACACTTCATTGCGTTACCCGCACTACCTAATGCTAAGACTCTTGCTCAGGTATTCGTCAGTGAAATCGTGAAGCTTCACGGGGTCCCCTCCGATGTTGTTTCGGATCGGGGTACCCAGTTTATTTCTAAATTTTGGAAAGCTTTTTGTTCCCGTTTGGGGGTACACTTGTCCTTTTCCTCAGCTTTCCATCCTCAGTCGAATGGACAGACTGAGCGTACCAACCAAAACCTGGAGACATATCTAAGATGTTTTGTGTCTGAAAACCAAGAGTTGTGGTCATCATATTTACCGTTAGCTGAGTTTGCCATAAATAATCGTCGTCAGGAATCCACTGGCAAGTCACCATTTCTTGGTGCATATGGTTTTCATCCCCAATTCTGTACTTTCAAAGAGGGGGGGTCTTCTGGGGTTCCCGAAGAGGAACGGTTTTCGTCATCTCTTTCATCGGTATGGCAGAAGGTGCAAGCTAACTTGAAAAATATGGGAGGTAAATACAAATGCATGGCTGATAAGAGACGGTCGCCAGGTCCGGACCTAGGAGTGAATGACTATGTGTGGTTGTCTACTAGGAATATTAAATTGAAGGTTCCCTCTTGGAAACTGGGTCCTAGGTTTATTGGTCCTTACAAAATTGTAGCCATCGTCAACCCCGTGGCTTTTCGCCTGGAGTTACCTCAGACTTTTAAAATCCATAATGTCTTTCATAAGTCGTTACTCCAGAAATATGTTCCACCTCTAGAACCGTCACCGCTGCCACCCCCTCCTGTTGTTGTGGATGGTAATCTAGAATTTCAGATATCCAAAATTGTTAATTCTCGTCGGGTCCGCCGCTCTCTTCAATATCTGGTGCATTGGAGAGGTTACGGTCCCGAGGAAAGAATGTGGGTTCCTGCGTCTGAGGTAAATGCCGAAAGGCTAGTTCGGGTTTTTCATGCCTCTCATCCTGAGAGACCTGGTCCTGAGTGTCCGGAGGCCCCTCGTAGAGAGGGGGGTACTGTCACGAGGGTGTCTAGAACCACGCCTGACTCCGTTATACCCGGGGTCAGGAAGTCGCAGCGGTTGGCTGCGCGTTTTATGTAAGATAGGGCTGTTTCCTTGTGGTAGCTTTCTGGGTTTGCTTTGCAAACCCTTTTGGCTCACTCAGGGATCCGTAGCTCTTTCTCCTCAGCTGTTCCTTGTCCAGCACTCCCAACCTCCTTATATTCCCCTCTCACACTCCTCTGGTTGCCAGATATAGAGCTTCCTGCCTGGACATCTATTCTGACCCTCTGGAGCTGTGTTGCTGTGTTCTCTGGTTGTTGGTCCAGAACGCTACCCTCCGGATCCCTGTTACACCTTTATGGTCTGCTGTGGTCGCCCACCTGGGTGCATGTGTTTGTCTGTTTTGTCTGTCCTCCCCCTGGTGTTTCCCTCTTAGTGTGAGTGGTGCGGACTAGCGATCCCACCGGCCCGTTCACTATCTAGGGCTCATTTCAGGGAAAGCCAGGGTTTAGGCACGTGATCGCCGCACGGGTGAGGAACCCATCTAGGGACGTCAGGGCAATCAGGTGCCAGCCGCAAGGTGAGTCAGGGGTCACCACCTTTCCCTCTCCCTTGGGCAGGGCTTTCCCTTTTCCCTCCCTGTGCGTGTCGCCGGTCATTACAATAGTAGTGCACATTCCTTATTAATGTTTAATCCATTAATGCCACATGCACTTCTCTAAACTTCTCCATTGATGGCTTCAGTAGTACTACCCTGCATTAGTGTTGAGCACGAATATTAGAAAAGCAATTTTTTTCCCCGCGAATAACGGCACTTCGAGAATTTGCAAATATTTTGAATATAGTGCTATATATTCATAATGACGAATATTCGTTTTTTTTTTTTTAACACAGTACATTTCAGGTGATAATACCTCCCTTCTTCTAGCTTGTGGGCCAATGAGAAGGCTTTGTCACAGCTTAGCGACATCCCTAGCAACCAATAGAAAAGTTGCATACCCCACACCGATATTTTGTGCGCATTACGCAAATAATATATTGCTGATTTTCGCAATCAAGAATATAATCTCGAATTCGTGAATTCACGAATATATGATGAATATTCTACAAAATATTCGCGAAATATAGCGAATTCGAATATTTCCCCTGCCGCTCATAACTACCCTGCATGATAGTGCTGCTTTGTAAAGCCATGCCAGAAGTAAGGATTTACACCTTCTCCCAGTGTCCGTGGTCATAAACTCCCCAGGGTGCCCCAGCACAGTACCTATACAAATATGATTAAAGCTTACCATAAGAGAGGACCCCTGGCATTAGCTATATGTAGTTTGCCTGAGTAGGAGCAGGAGGCAGGCGCTTTACTAGACTTAGCCTCCTCGACGAGAAAAGGGGGGTCCTTAGAAGATGCCCACATTGGTAAAGAGTTGACTGAAAAGCAAGTGAGACAGCTGCATGAGACACTAAATCCCCACTGGAGCTGTTTCACTGGAAAGCCAGGAAGGACTCAACTAGTGACTCACCATATAGACACAAGCAATCAACCTCCTCTAAGACACCCCAACTATAGGGTCTCCCTGGAGGTACAGGCAGACGTAATCAGGGAGTTGAGAAAATGTTGGAGCTGGGGGTGATTAGAAAATCCCATAGCTGATCTCTACGAAAGATGGGGGAACCAGGTTCTGTGTGGATTATAGGAGGTTGAATGAAGCAACTGTTTTTGATGCTTTTCCCATGCCTAGGATAGATGAATTGCTGGAGTGAATAGTCAGTGCCCACTATATAACCATTATGGATCTAAGTAGGGGATACAGGCAGATTGCCCTGACACCAGAAGCACAGGAACGTTCTGCCTTTATTACTCCCTTTGGGTTATATGAGTTCCTGAACATGCCCTTTGGTATGAAAAATGCTCCTGCCACCTTCCAGAGGGTCGTGAATCACTTTTTAGAGGGTCATAAGGGGTATGCACTGGCCTACCTTGATGACTTTGTGGTGTTTAGCCAAACCTGGGAGGAACACCTGATTCATAAAATATCAGAGGCAGGTCTGTCCATAAAACCTGATAAATTGAGATTCAGTACCTGGGACACTGGGTACGTGGAGGTAACCTACACCCTGAGCCAACTATAGTAAAAGTTATTACTGCTTGGTCCACTCCAACAACTAAAAAACAAGCAGTCTTTTCTAGGGACTACTGGATAGTACTGGAAGCTTGTACCCCATTACAGCTCACTAGCTAAGCCCTTGACCGACCTGACAAAAAATAAGTTACTCCAAATAGTTACTTGGACTCCAGAGTGTGGGCAGTCTTTCTCCACTCTGAAACTAGTGCTATTACAATCTCCAGCACAGCAAGCCCCCAATTTTTCTTGGAGATTCATAGTACAGACAGATGCCTCCAACTATGGGCTAGAAGCTGTGCCAGGTAAATGAACGAGGGGAAGAGCAACCCATAATATACCTCATAAAAAAACTACTCCCCAGAAAGGTGGCCTATACTGTAAATGAAAAGGAGAGTCAGGCCGTACTGGAGCGCAGCGGTGGGGGAGGACGTGCATGAAGGGGCTTGGCGGTGAAGGACTGGTGAGGAAAGGGTTAGTTGTGTGTGGGGGCGGGATCGGAGAAGAGGCGCGAGTTGCCAGGGCGGCGGGGGGCGTGGCCAGAGCGGAGACGGAGGAAGAAGGCGGAAGTGAGAACAGTGCGGCCAGGGGACCGAAACGAGCAGGACGGACTGTAGGATGTCGGCGCCGGTGATGTCAGTGGAAGAGATGCTGGAGATGTTGCGGCGAGAGGCGGAGGTGAGGGGGCCTGGCTGGCTGCAGGAGCAGGTGGGCGCCTGCATAGTTTCTCCTGCTCCTGTGGCTACCCCCATTGCTCGGGCTGCCCGGCCGCGGCGGAGTATCCCGCCGGCGCGCCTAAGCCCTGAAATCACCCCCTGGGCCCGGCGCCGAATAGGGAGGAATCCCGCTCTCGCCGCGGGAGGAATCCCGATTCACGGCGGGGCCCTGAGAGGAGCGGGACGCCCCTTCCCCCGTTCCCTGCGACAGTGCTAATGGATTCGGGACCAGGAGCGGTGGACCGGCCCAGTCCTTCCTTCAGCACTTGGCTTTCAGATAACATCCGGGTTCCTCGGGCTGCTTTGGTGGGAGACGAATACCAGGGCAGGCCCAGAGAAGATATAAGCAGTGTGGAGGAAGATCCCCTTGCAGTGGTGGGCGCCGCGGTCTCGTCCAGGTGTCCGTCCAGCGTGGTGCAGAGGGTCGTGCAGGTGGTCCAGGAGGAACAGCCGTCGACGTCCAGGAGCTTTGACGGTGAAGTGTCCGTGCGGCGGGAGTCAGGATCTACGGCAGCGGGAGTCACAGCGCCCGTGGTGCCTGGTGAGATTGCTTGGGGATCCATGTTAGCGCAGGGTTTCCCGGGTGGTGGGGGGGGACCATGGGTGATTTTGGTAAGGGTTTGGGGCAGTTTTTGGGGGGATTGGCGGGTTGGTTGTCGGGTATGGGTGCTGGCGCTGGGTCTCCGTTGCCGGGGTGGGGAGTGGTGCCGGGGTTAGGGGCAGGGACGCAGGTGGTTACGGCGGGGTCGGTGTCGGTGGAGACGCAGGCGGGGGGGGAGGAGGAGGTGCAGAGGTTGGATGATAGGGCTCGCGGTGAGGTGTACGTGTGCTTTGAGGGGCCGCTGGGGGCTCATTTGAAGCAGGAAGTGAGGGAAAAGATCTGGAAGGGAGAGTACGTGGAGATATTCTCGCTGCTCCCATTGGAAAGGTTTAACCTGGATAGGGGTAAGAAGGATGAGGGGAAAAAGGAGGATGAGGATAAGCGTCGGCATCGATTGATCCCACGTACCTTTGCTAATTGGCTACAGGCGTTTGCCATATTAGCAAGTGTCATTGGGGAAAGGTCTCCGGAATGCTGTTCGGCGCTGTTTTGCTACCAGGACGCTATTGGGGAAGCTTATAGGGTTTATGGTGGTGTGGGTTGGCTTCGTTCCGACGAGCAGTTCCGGCAGCGTAAGGCGGTGAGACCTGATATCCGGTGGGATCATAAGGATATTGGGTTGTGGTTGAGGGTGACGGCGCCTCCTAGGGCTGGGCAGTCCTTTCGAGGGGAGTCCGGGGGGTCATCCCCGGGGGCTTTGGCAGCGGCATCGGCAAAAGGGTTGTGCTTCCTTTTTAATGAAGGAAATTGCAGATTTGGGGCCAAGTGCAAATTTAAGCACGAGTGCACGGGGTGTGGGGGAGCCCATGGAGCTAACCGTTGCTTCAAAGGGGGAAGGAATAGGGGGGGTGATGGTGCTGGAAAAGGGACAGACGCCGGTGCGGGTGGAAGAGATGCAGGTGTTCCTAGATAGATATCCGGATCGGGTTGCGGCCGGTTTGTTGGGGGATGGTTTTAGTTTTGGTTTTCGTATTCCATCGGTGGTTACGGCGGGGCCTATGGTTCCTAAGAATCTTAGGTCTGCGCTTGTTCACGCGGGAGTTGTGGCGGAGAAGTTGAGGAAGGAGGTGGAGTTGGGGCGGATGGCGGGTCCATTCAAGGAGCCGCCGATTATGGGGTTGAGGGTGTCTCCGCTAGGTGTGGTGCCAAAGAAGGAGCCGAACAAGTTTCGGCGCATTCATCATTTGTCTTATCCAAAAGGGGCGTCGGTCAATGATGGTATAGATCCTGAACTTTGTTCGGTGGTATATACCTCCTTTGACGCGGCTGTAAAATGGGTGAGGAGGTTGGGGCAGGGGACGTTGATGGCTAAGGTTGATGTGGAGGCGGCGTTTCGTTTGCTTCCGGTACACGTGGAGAGCATGGGTTTGTTCGGTTGTTTTTGGGATGGGGAATATTTTGTGGATAGGTGCTTGCCAATGGGGTGCTCTCTTTCGTGTGCATATTTTGAGACCTTTAGCTCGTTTTTAGAATGGGTAGTAATGGAAGTTTCGGGTTGTTCATCCGTTATCCATTATTTAGACGATTTTTTGTGTTTAGGGCCGGCTAATTCGCGGGTTTGTTCTTTGTTGCTGCACACGGTGCAGTCGGTTTTTGCGCGTTTTGCGGTGCCGTTGGCGCGGGAAAAGACGTTGGGGCCGGTAACAGAGTTGTGTTTTTTGGGGATTGTTATAGATACCGAGTGGATGGAGTGCAGGCTTCCCCAGGATAAGTTGGTGGATTTGCATCTGGAGATTGATAGGGCCTTAGGTAGGGAGAAGTTTAGGTTGAGGGATTTGCAGTCATTGTTAGGTAAATTAAATTTTGCTTGTCAAATTATGCCAATGGGTAGAATTTTTTGTAGACGGTTGGCCGCGGCTACGGCAGGGGTGTCAGCGCCGTATCATTTTATCAGGTTACGTAAGGAGTTAAAAGGGGATTTGAGGGTGTGGGCGGAGTTTTTGGGTCAGTACAATGGCAGGTCTTTGGTGATGGCGGAGTTGTGTGATAGTGTGGAGTTTGAGTTATATACTGATGCGTCGGGGGGAGTGGGTTTTGGGGCCTATTGCCAGGGACAATGGTGTGCGGGCGTGTGGCCGGATTCGTGGGTAAGTCGTGGGTGGGTGAGGAACATGGCTTTGTTAGAACTTTTTCCCATTGTGATGGCGGTGGTGTTGTGGGGTGAGAAATTTGAAAACAGGAAGGTGCGTTTTCATTGTGACAATTTAGGGGTGGTTCAGGCTATCAACAGTTTGTCCGCATCTTCTCCGCCGGTGGTTAGGCTGTTACAGTTTCTGGTATTGCGATGTTTGTCGATTAATATGTGGTTGGTGGCAGAACACGTGGCTGGAGTGTCTAATTCGGTGGCGGATTCTCTTTCTCGTTTACAGTGGGAGCGGTTCCGGCTTCTAGCGCCAGAAGCGGAGGTGGAGGGTCTGGAGTGTCCGCCGTGGCTGTGGGGGATCCTGGAGGAGAAGTGATGGGGATGTTGAGGGATTCGTTGAGCCCGGGTACTTGGAGGGAGTATGGTAAGGCGTGGACGACCTGGGAAACTTGGAATGGAACCTGGGGGGCTGGTGTTGGGGATGGTGATGTGAGGTTGTTGATGTTGCTGGGGCAGTTGAAGAGCGAGGGGTGGTCGGTGTCAAAGGTGAATCATTTTATTGCGGGTGTAGCGTTTGGTTTTAAGTTGCGGGCGTTACCGGATTTGACTAAGAGTTTTTTGGTGCGGCAGGTTTTGAGGGGGTGGCGTAGGGGGGCAGGCAGGGTGCCGGACTATCGGAGGCCGGTGTCTTTTGAGTTGTTGGTGCAAATGGGTGATAAGTTGAGTTGTGTTTGTAGCTCCGGATGGGAGTTAGTGCTGTTTAAGGCTGCATTTGCTTTGGCGTTTTTCGGTGCTTTCCGCTTGGGGGAGTTGGTGTGTGACAGTGTTAGTAGAGCGGGGGGGCTTAGGAGTGAGGATGTTGAGTTAGCAGGGGATAGGTTGTATGTCCGGATTCGGAGGTCAAAGACGGATCAGGAGGGCAGGGGGCAGCGTTTTACGTTGTTTCCGGTACCAGGGTGTAGTATGTGTCCGGTGCGGTGTGCAGGGTCTTATGGTGCGGGTCTGCAGCGTAATGAGGTTCCTTTTCTTAGGCATGAGGATGGTTCCTTTTTGTCTAGGTTTCAGTTTCTGGCGGTCTTTAAAAAATGTTTAAAGTTCTTGGGTGTGCCGGTCAAGGATTAGACTGTGGGTAACTAGGGATTAACCCCCATGGGGGAAGGGCACCCAGTCAGGCCTACTACCACCATCAACCTTTAAATAAGAGACTGACAACTGAATTCCTTTTAATGCTGGGTGATGATCGGCCACAGCTTTCTTTATTTAACCATAACATCATAACTGTCAATGGCGCAGTATGCCAGCCGCTGGACTCCCAGCGGGCAAGTCTGCCATGTGCCATAACCACTTCCAAATATACCGCCGGCTGTGACTTGTATACATATTCTTCAAATATTCATCATCTTTCTTTTCTTTTTTTTTTTTTTCATCTTTTTTTTTATTTTATATATATATATATATATATATATATATTTTATATTTTATTTTTTTTAAAACACAAACGAGGACAACTCGTACCCAGTCCAACTACCACCTCCAATTCACAGGGAGGGCGGGAGGGAACCAGCTCGTCCACCGTCAAGAGGAAGTAAAGAGGGGGAACCGTTGCTTATATAACCCTCCAGCACCGCCCCTTCCTCTGATGCAAACCAGCCTGCTTACCATTTAACCCCTTCACACTATAACCTCCCACCTTATCTCAACCACGGTCCTGACCCTTACACATTTGGGGCAAAGGGGATAGGGGAGACCCCCAGTCTCTAATCACCCTCCCTATGCCGTCGGGTGCTTGCCAGACTGTGGGTAACTAGGGATTAACCCCCATGGGGGAAGGGCACCCGGTCAGGCCTACTACCACCATCAACCTTTAAATAAGAGACTGACAACTGAATTCCTTTTAATGCTGGGTGATGATCGGCCACAGCTTTCTTTATTTAACCATAACATCATAACTGTCAATGGCGCAGTATGCCAGCCGCTGGACTCCCAGCGGGCAAGTCTGCCATGTGCCATAACCACTTCCAAATATACCGCCACGGAGGAGACTCGTGCCTACACGGGGCTCCGACCACCACCCAGCAAAAACATGGCCTGTTCAATTCCATCTTGAATGCCCGAAATTAATATATCTAGCCCTATTTCATTAAGATGAACCCCGTCCGGCCTCATCAACGCCCGGTTGTCACCTTCAAGCTGCCTGTGGTGAACCACTACCGAACCCTTAGAACGCACAAACCGAGAGATTCGAGCATTCACCGTCCGCCTGCCTTTTTCCAAAGCCTCACCATCCCGAGCCCCGTGCCACACTACCCTCGGAACGATCTCCGACCACACTAACACCATTTCTCTAAAGAATGACGGAAAACGCTCCACATCTGAACGCATAAGCGTTAACAACTCCGCTACCCTCAGGTGGCACAGGTCGTTCCCACCGGCGTGAACCACCAAGATTACCGGGCCTACTGACCGCGTACCAATCTCCACCACCTCCGTAAGCAACTGCGACCATCTCAGGCCCCGTACACCTCTCCAAAAGACATCAATATTCCTGAAACCAAGATTGCGCCCGCCAGGCCGACCTTCAGCCCGCTGTGCCGCCCAGAACACGTAGGAATGTCCAACTATCCAAACTGTCGGACGCTCGGAACCTGAAAAGACAATGCTGTTAGAAAATTCCACTAACACAAACAATCATGACAATGATATCATAAACGAACCCCCATGTAACTTCACAGCAGCAATTCCGGCCTAACATATCGCGCAAAGCATGCAGAGCGCCAGCGACCAATCCGCATAACCTCAGCCTCCGGCAAACCCGCTCTAGCCGCCTCCGTAGCAGCGCCAATGCGAAACGAATGGGTACCGAATTCCTTCGGATCAGCCCCCACAGCCACAAGACACCGTTTAAAAACTGCCGTAAACTGAAACTTAGTAACCGGAGACCCATCCTCATGAGAAAAGAAATTAGCACCCTCGCGCCTCCTATTCCTGAATTCCGCCACCAAACTCACGGGGCAAGCGGAACCCGGAACAGGAAGAAGCAGAATCCATGCTCCATAACCATATTGATCAGTCTTTGACCGACGAACCCTGATGCGCAGGGAGTCATTGGCTAAAAATACGTCCTGCTCAAACAAACCACCCGCCTTCTTAAGCGATGGAGCAAACAATTCCCCTACCCGCAAGGCGGCGAAGAAAGCAACGCTGAAACTGGCAGAAAACAAGGATCTCTTATAGGCAGATTTACAGACGCCAGCGCAACTGATAATAAGCCTGCACAGCAAAGAAAAAGACACCGGACGCCGCGTATCCCGCACCACATACTCCTTACGCCAACCACGCATAGCCTGACGAACCACAAAGTGTTTTGTCACATCCACCCAACCACATAACTTAAAAAAGAAAGCCACACCCGACAAACGACGAAGGGCAACAGGAGCAGACACACCTAAACCATGCAAACGAAGCAACCATTCCACCGTGACCTCCAGCCGGATATCTTCACGTGTAGAAACGTCCCTGGACCCCACCATCGCCAACCACTCAGACCAGGCCTTACCATGTGATTGCCACGTAGCCGGGGAAACAGAGGAGCTAATAAGCGACATCAATCGTCCACCAGCCGCCACAGGAACGGAGGGCACTCCTTGCCAAACTTGTCCGCCCCCGGATGAAGTTCCCGGAAGACCTGCCAATGAAATCGAGAGAGAGCATCAGCGACCCTGTTATCTACCCCCGGAACATGGCGGGCCCGAAAGTAGATGTTATGCTCCAGACATCGCAAAACCAAGTGGCGCAACAGAGACAAAACTGGAAGAGAAGAGGAGGACAAACGGTTAATAAGGCTACTTTCCCACTAGCGTTCGGAGCGGATCCGCCTGATGTTTCATCAGACGGATCCGCTCCGATAATGCAGACGTTCGCATCCGTTCAGAACGGATCCGTCTGCATTAAAACTTAGAAAATTTTCTAAGTCAGAAAGTAGCCTGAGCGGATCCGTTCAGACTTTACATTGTAAGTCAATGGGGAACGGATCCGCTTGAAGATTGAGCCATATGGTGTCATCTTCAAGCGGATCCGTCCCCATTGACTTACATTGTAAGTCTGAACGGATCCGCTCGCCTCCGCACGGCCAGGCGGACACCCGAACGCTGCAAGCAGCGTTCAGGTGTCCGCTCACTGAGCGGAGCGGAGGCTGAGCGCTGGCAGGCGGATGCATTCTCAGTGGATCCGCCTCCATTGAGAATGCATCAGGGCCGTCCAGCTGCGTTCAGGACCGCTCGTGAGCCCCTTCAAACGGAGCTCACGAGCGGACACCTGAACGCTAGTGTGAAAGTAGCCTAACTTGCACTACACCCAGATTATCAGACCAAAAACATACATGCTTATTGGATAACCTGCCCCCCCAAATCTCCACTGCAAACACAATGGGAAAAAGCTCCAGTAACGTTAAATTCCTGCAGTAAGCGGACTCCCGCCACGACTCCGGCCAAGGAGAAGAGCACCATTCATTGCCTAATATGGTACCAAACCCACAAGACCCGGCCGCATCCGACCACAATGACAGCTCAGAACTCTTAATCTCCTTAGATATGTAACAAGTATGACCATTATAGCTGCCTAGAAAGGATCGCCACACACACAAATCCGCCTTAAGGGACTTAGTCAACCGGATACGATGACCCGGGGCTGACACACCCCTAGTCGCCAGTGTCAACCGGCGGGAAAAAACGCGGCCCATGGGCATAACCCGGCATGTGAAACACAGAAACCCCAGAAGAGACTGGAGTTGCTTCAACGTCACCTTCTTAACTGCCATAAAACCCTCAATCAGCTCAAACAACCTACCTAACTTGTCCCCAGGCAATCGAAAAACCATCGCGACCGTATCGATTTCAATCCCCAAAAAAGACAAGCAAGTGACCGGGCCCTCAGTTTTCTCAGCCGATATAGGAACTCCAAACTGCGCCATAAGCGCCAAAAACACCGACAACAAATACCTGCAGCCCTCCCCATCGCCAGGGGAAACAAACAGAAAGTCATCCAGATAATGTATTACTGATGACATACCCGATTCAAATCGCACCACCCACTCCAGGAAAGAACTGAACAACTCAAAATAGTGACACGAAATGGAGCATCCCATAGGCAAACAGGTGTCATAATAAAACTGATCATCCCAAAAACCTCCCAGTAAATGAAAACAATCCGGATGCACAGGAAGGAGACGGAAAGCCGATTCAATATCAGACTTAGCTAACAAAGCCCCTTTTCCTGCCTCCCTAACCAAAGAAACCGCCTTGTCAAAAGAAACATAAGAAACTGATGCCTCTTCATGAAGAATCGCATCGTTCACAGAGGAGCCCTTAGGGTGAGACAAGTGGTGAATCAAACGAAACTTCCCTGCCTCTTTTTTTGGGACCACACCCCATGGTGAAACTCTCAGGTTAGGAAACGGAATTGAAGGAAAAGGACCTCTAATCCTTCCTAACTCTACCTCCTTACATATCTTATCCCTCAGTACTTCCGGGTGATCCCGGGCAGACCTCAAATTATCGCTAAAAACAGGAAACCGATTAAGTACAAACGAAATAAAGAAACCGAACAAAAAACCAGAACGAATCTGAGCAGATGCCTGCTCATCGGGGTACCTGTCTAGCCACGGGGACATCGCGTTAACGTTCACCGGGGTGCTTGCCATCGCTCTGGGAGGGCAACTTGGGAAACCTGGCTGCCGTGCACCTGACACCTGCATGGGGGCCTCCACACACTGAGCATTCGTGCTTAAATCTGCACAAACCTGCATACTTGCAGTTACCCTTATTGAACGGCCAGCAGGCTCCTGGTCGTCTAACGGCCACCGCTGCATGAACCTGGGTTGTCCCGGGAACCGGCGGCCGCGCTCAGAAAGGGGTGTTGCTTCTGAGACAACATGAGCCGCAACCAAACATCTGTAGCCTTGACTCCCCAACCCACTTCAGGCCTAAGCGCGAGGCGCCTCCTAAACTCCTTATCATACCGCCACCACGCACTACCCCCATGGGCCTTGTAGGCACTGTAAACCGTATCCACATAAATAAACAACTCGGAACACCGCTCAGGGTGCCGCTGACCCATAATACACCCCAAAACTGAAAAAGCCTGTAACCAATTACCTATCGTCTTTGCCACCCTCGGCCGACGCTCATAAGGCCTATCAAAAACCCGACCCTCCCTGTCTACCGTATGCTGGTCTATGGATATAAGCGACCAAATGTCTACATATTGATTAGACCAAATTTTTTCCCTAACCGCCTCCTCAACATGTGAACCCAAAGGACTAACCCCACAGAAAAAGGACTCTTTATGAACACCTGCGGATACTGAGGAGGGGGCCGGAGGAGCGGCTGGGACAGGGGAATCCTGCAACTTATCTAACAAGGCCCGCATAAGTGACTCCATCCCCTCCACAGACCCACTCTCCCCCCATGCACCCGTAAACTGGAACTCACCAACCGAAGCATGAGGAACCACCGGAGAAGACGACACCACCGGAACCGCTGGACCTTGGACAACCGGATGAACCAGGCTCTGAGCCCTGGAAGTACAGCTAGGCACCGGCCTCGTTCGCCGATTACGAGAAACTCTGCCAGACTCCTCAGATGCACCCGATGACCACTCCGAAGATGAGGGGGAGCGCCACCTGGAGGATCTGGAGCGCCTACGACTCCCGTGGGCCCTAGAACGGCGCCGGGACGGACGCCTGCGATAAGGGCGCTCATCCCTGCTACCCTCCACTGAGGAAGAGGGAGAGACAGATACCTCCCTGCGCCTCCTGTGCCTGACTGCTGCAGGAACCGGTGACAATAAAGAGGGGGGAGGGGGGTGAGTAGTGGACATACCACAAGGGGCGGCCATAATTTCGTTCACTGGCACACTAACTGGCTCCCCAGCTACAGGTGCCGCCAGTGTTACCGCCAGCCCCTGCCCTTCATTAACAGGGAGGGGGAATGATTGTGATGGAGGAGGTGTAGGAGGTGATTCCTCTACTACCGCGCTTTCCCGGGCTCCCATTACCCCGCACGAACCCTGCACGCTGCCGGCCGGAATCGCACTTCCGGGAGACGGAGGAAGGGGAGGAGCCATAGCGCTGTGCTGCGCCCGCCCATCCACAACCCGTCCACAGGAGCGGCCCGGCCTGGAACCGCGCCCGGAGCGAGCAGGTAAGTGCACACGGGGGGGACCCAGGGAACAGCTGCGGCCGGAGGTAATTGGCAATGGGGGGCTATGGCCAAGACGCGCCGGGGGGCGGGAACGCCGTGCGGACCGCCGATCCCCCACATAACTCCCAGAGCCACCGGCAGGAGCCGGGAGCTCAGAAACAGCAGCAGGCATAGGGGCCGGAGTGGAGGAAGGCAGAGGGGAATGCAAGCTGCCCATAAAACCACGCAGCCATCCCTCTCCTTCCTCCTGAACACGCGCCAGGAGGTATTCCCTCAGGGCAACATCTCCCACGGACATGATGGTGGCAAGGAGGGTACCGCAACCAGCTCGTCCACCGTCAAGAGGAAGTAAAGAGGGGGAACCGTTGCTTATATAACCCTCCAGCACCGCCCCTTCCTCTGATGCAAACCAGCCTGCTTACCATTTAACCCCTTCACACTATAACCTCCCACCTTATCTCAACCACGGTCCTGACCCTTACACATTTGGGGCAAAGGGGATAGGGGAGACCCCCAGTCTCTAATCACCCTCCCTATGCCGTCGGGTGCTTGCCATTCTGGTCATTCGTTCAGAATTGGTGCAGCAACTGACGCAGCCAGGTTGGGCGCCAGTGAGGAGGAAGATTGGGCGTTGGGAGTCGGTGCGTTTTAAATCATATGTGCGGCCTGCATTGTTGTAGATGTACGGTGGGTGGTAGGTGGGTCTTAATTTTGTTCTTTTGTGTTCACAGGTCGGACGGTGGCGGCTTTGGTGTGGATTTTGGGGCACTCCTATGTGTTCTGGGGTGCAATCAGAGCGGATGTGAGGCCGAGCGGGCGACAGTTGGGTATTAGTCCGGAGTGTGCTACGGTCAGGTGGTTAGGTGTGAGAGGTATGTTGTGGGGTGGAGTGTTGCGGGAGGTGCATCATTTCGTTCGGTTGGATCGTCCTCCGGATGTGTTAGTTTTGCATGTGGGGGGGAATGATTTGGGCAAGCGTCCTTTTAGGGAATTGGTTCGTGACGTCAAGTTTGTCTTGCTCAGGATCTGGGCGTTTTTTCCGGGGATGATCACTGTTTGGTCTGACATTGTTCCGCGGAAGGCGTGGAGGGGTGCGAGGTCAGTGGAGAGCCTTAATAAGGCTCGGATTAAGGTAAATAGAGCAGTGGGCCGGTTTATGGCAAGGAATGGCGGTGTGGTGGTGCAGCATGAGGTGTTGGAGAAGGGTGAGGGTGCATTTTGGAGAGCAGATGGAGTGCACCTGAATGCGGTGGGTACGGATTTGTGGGCTCTGGGGCTCCAGAGTGGGGTTGAAATTGCTTTGCGTATGTGGAGGGACGCGCAGGGTTGAGGTGGTCAAGCTGCGCGTTCTTGGAGGCGGGGGAGGTCCTTGAAGTGGAGGAATATGGTGGTACCTGAGGATGGGAGGGCCCCGCGGGAGGGGCTGGACTCTCATTGAGGAGCTGGTAGGAACTAATTACGCGTCCATCTGTCCTGTTCTCACAACATGTACCCCCGGGGTCTGTATGCAGTTCAACAGGCAGATATCACCATTCTACTAGTTAATAAGATGAGACTTGTTTCTGTAGTCTGTGGTTTTTATTAACCGGCAGTAGATAAGGTAAACTATAGGAAAATGAACATACAAGAACTGAGTATACAGTACAGTGTACACAAAACTAATACAAAAACATGAAATAATCCCTTACCGACGATGCTTTAGCAAGAGACACACAATGAGTAGCTGCTCCTTCCATGAGGTGAAGAGAAAAGGAAGCAGGAGCCTGTCTCTTTCCCAGAAAGCACTGTGAGCAGGAAGTCAGGTGACCTAATGAATATGCATAACTTAACAAGGCAAAAGATGCACTTACAGATAAAGGTCACTAGATGGTGCTGAAGGCACACAAATGAACAGACTATGCAATAGTGAAGACAACACACTCCCCGCTTGACATCAGCCGATGTCACTATTAGAGTCCTCAACAGATAACAGTAGGATTAGTTCGGAAGTAGGTCTGATAAACAGTTTGGTCTCATTTTGTTTGAAAATCTTGACCTCAACTTTACGGACATGTCCGTCTTCACTTGGAAACACTTTAGTAATGAGGCCCAAAGGCCAATGATTTCTTTGAGCCTGAGAGTCTTTAACAAGAACAATGTCATCAGGTTTTAGGTTGGGCTTAACTGTGTGCCATTTGGTTCTTGTCTGTAAGGTGGGAAGATATTGCTTCTTCCACCTATTCCAGAAAGTATCGGCAAGGCCTTGCACTTGTCTCCATTGTCGTTTGTAGAGATCCTTGGTGCCGAACTCTCCAGAAGGGGCACTCACCATACCAGTCTTTTGGGTAAGTAGAGAGGCAGGCGTAAGCAGTATTGGATCTCCTGGGTCATTTGATATTGGAGCCAGGGGTCTGGAATTGATGATGGCAGAGACTTCGGCCATAAAGGTTGTAAGGCATTCATGAGAGAGTCTAGCATTGCCCACTTGTAGGAAGATAGAGTTCAAGATTCTGCGGGCTATGCCAATCATTCTTTCCCAGGCTCCTCCCATGTGAGAAGAATGAGGGAAATTGAAAATCCAAGTGCATCCTTGCTCACTAAGGAATCTTTTTACACTGTTATTATCCAAGTTGGAAAGAATCTTTAGCTCATTAGCAGCTCCAACAAAGTTTGTGCCTCTGTCAGAGCGGATTTGTTTTACAGGACCTCTGATTGCTATAAAGCGCCTGAGGGCATTTATGAAGCTAGAAGTGTCCATAGACTCAATAACTTCAATGTGGACGGCTCGAATTGACATACAACTGAAAATAACTGCCCATCGCTTGGAGCTAGCGTGGCAACTTCTTGTTTGGCGTGTGATAACGGACCAGGGACCAAACACGTCAAGGCCCACATTAGTAAATGGAGGGTCCATGCTAACCCTGTCGGATGGGAGATTGGCCATTTTTTGCGTTTGTAAACCCCCGCGTAGCTTGCGGCAAGTGATACATTTGAATATACATTTGTTAATACACCTTTTTGCACCAACGACCCACAGCCCAGCAGCTCGTAATGCTCCTTCGGTGAATAGTCGGCCCTGGTGTTTTATCTTACTGTGGTAGTGCTCTACAAGCAAGGAAGCTAAATGATGATGACCAGGTATTATGATAGGATGTTTCTCATTAAACCCTAATTTGGCCTCTTTAAGCCGCCCTCCCACTCTTAGCAGACCATTCTCGTCAAGGACTGGATCGAGCTTCACTAACACACTGTCTTTTGACACAGGTTTTTTGTTGTTGATGCAGTAGAGTTCCTTGGCGAATGTCTCTTGTTGCATGGAACAAATAATTAGATTTTTTGATTGTTCTAGCTCACTTACTGAGTATCCATTCTTACAATGGTGCCAACCTTTGCAGTTACATTACATAACAAATGGGGCATGCTTGAAGGAACGGGCTACGTGTGCTAAACAGGTGATAGCTCGCACGAGTGACTTCCAGGTGGAAAATCTGATGAAACGGTGGCTACCGAGCTGATTGTACGAATTTACAGTAAGTAGCACAGATACCTGAGGGCGGATTTCTTTGTCAGAATCTGCATCTAACAACTCATATGAGTCACAGGCAGAAGAATTTTCTGAGTTGTATAGAAAAGCAGGACCCCTGAACCAAACTGTGTCCTTTAGGTGACTGGCAGCAACTGACCTGGTTGCTAAGTCTGCTGGGTTATGGTCAGTAGGTACAAAGTGCCATTGCTTTGGGAAAGTGGACCTCCTGATTCTTAACACTCGGTTGTTAACGTAGACATAGAAACGCCTAGTTTGGTTGTAAATGTAGCCCAGGACCACTTTACTGTCTGTATAAAACTCGGTGTCTCGAATCTCTAAGTTTATCTCTGATGTAATTAATTCAGCTAGTTCAACGGCTAGTACAGCGGCACAGAGTTCTAACCTGGGTATCGTATGTTCGAGAAGTGGTGCGAGTTTTGCTTTGCCCATGACAAACCCTGTGTGGCACTGACCTTTGTTGTCTATAGTTTTAAGATAAGCTACAGCGGCAATTGCTTTGACGGACGCGTCAGAGAATACGTAAAGTCTTTGTGTTTTTACTTCTGTGGATGGCACAGGAGCGTAAGAACGTGGAACATGCAGGTTAGATAAAGTCTTTAGGGAGTTTCTCCACTCTATCCATATGTTTCTTTTTTCAGGGGAAAGTGGGTGATCCCAATCCAATGTCTCCTGAGTTAAGTCTCTAAGTAGTGATTTGCCCTGGATTGTAACGGGGGCCGTGAATCCCAAGGGATCATAAAGACTGTTTATGGCAGACAGGACACCTCTACGGGTAAAGGGCTTCTCTTCCTGGCTGACTTGGAAGGTAAACGTGTCTGATTTTAGATCCCAGAGGAGACCAAGGCTACGTTGTGTAGGAAGGGAGTCAGTCCCTAAGTCTAAGCTCTGTAGGTCGTTTGAGTGGTCTTGAGAGGGAAATGCTTCTATCAGCTGCTTACTATTGGAGGCTATTTTGTGGAGTCTCAGGTTTGAGCATGCGAGCATTTCTTGAGCTCTCTTAAGGAGACTTACTGCGCAATCAACAGTTGGTAGTGATTTTAGACAGTCATCTACATAAAAGTCTCTTTCTACGAATTGTCTGACGTCTGACCCATATTCTAGTTCGCCTTCCTGAGCAGAGTGTCTGAGACCATAAGTTGCAACTGCAGGAGAGGGGCTGTTACCAAAGATATGTACCCGCATGCGGTACTCCGCGATATCTTTTGTGGGGTCATTATCAATAAACCAAAGAAATCTTAAGAAGTTTCTGTGTTCCTCTTTAACGAGAAAGCAATGAAACATCTGCTGAATGTCCGCCATGAAGGCAACAGAGTCTTTACGAAAACGAAGCAGTACTCCTAGGAGCTTGTTGTTAAGATCTGGACCTGAGAGCAGGACGTCGTTTAGGGAGACGCCTTCATATTTAGCACTAGAGTCAAACACTACTCTAATTTGACCTGGTTTCTTTGGGTGGTAAACCCCGAATATGGGTAAATACCAACATTCTTCTGAGTTTTTAAGGGTGGGAGCTACCTCATTGTCCTCCTTGGTCCTTTGGAACACTGAGCAACCTAAGTGGTCTTCGTCACTGTCACAAGCTATGTCGTGGTCTACAGAGTCTATGAAAGAACAAGGTAGTTGAGTACTATGTGGCAGTTCCTTTATGAGGAAGTTGTTTTTACATGGTTGGAAAATAGAGGGACGTCCATTATCTAATGTGCTTGTGAGCATGCTATTAATGGAGGTTGGTTTGTGTATGCTTCCTAAGCAGACATCTCCTACTATGACCCATCCTAGGTCATGCCTTTGGGCATAAGGAGCATGATGTGGGCCATTAATCTGTTCTCTAGTTTTATGAACTTGTAAGATATCTCTCCCTAGGAGTAGGATTATCTGAGCGTTAGGATCGAGTTTTGGTAAGAGATGGGCTATACGCTGTAAATGGGGGTGATGTATGGCTACCTCTGGTGTAGGGATCTCGTGTCTATTATCAGGGATTTGGTTACATTCAGTAATAGTTGGTAAGGAAAGACACGTTTTACCATCTATGGATTCAATTAGGTAGCCACTAGCTCTCCTCCCCGCTGTTTCTACAGTACCCGCACAAGTCTTTAGAGAATAAGGAGTGTTAGGCCCTTTGATGTTGAAAATGTCAAAGAAAGTAGATTTGGCTAGGGACGCATTACTTTGGTCATCTAGGATAGCGTACACATTGATGGCTTTGTCTCTGCAGCCCTTTGGGTATACTTTTGTTAGGCAGATTTTTGAGCAGGACCTGCCGCCTATGAGTCCTTTACAGACTTCAGTGCATTGTGAAGTAACTGCTGGTGGGTTAGCTTCAGAGTTACTTTCCTCCCCGCCATGCTCTCTGGCACTGTTACTCTGTGATGAGGTCCATGGGAAAGGCCCAGGATGTATGGCCGTGTTGTGATCTGAGTTGTTGCATTCAGTGCATTTTACACTAACCTGACAGTCTTTGGCAATATGTGATGTTGATGAGCAGCACTTGTAGCAGATGCGGTTCTCCTTGAGGAAGGCTTTGCGATCTCCTATGGACATTTCTCTAAAGGCTCTGCATTTCAGAAGAGGGTGTGGCTTCTTGTGTAGAGGGCACTGCTTACCAGGATCTTTGACTGTTTCGTGGCTGGCGGAGCTGTAATGCCTGTAAGAATCTGCAGGTGAAATGTTAGTTTTGTGCACTGCCACTGATCCTTTGTGTGGTCTGTGGTCATAGGGAGTGGCACAAGACTGTGATAGATCAAAGCTAGGGTCATTACGAATATTGGCCTCTAGCCTTACAAAGTCAACAAACACACTGAAGGGAGGGAATGGCACATTGTGGATATGTTTGTACCTTGACCCGTGGGAGACCCATTTCTCCTGCAGGTTGTGGGGAAGCTTTAATACAATAGGCTTGACACCTCTGGCAGTGTCGAGGAAAGCAAGCCCCGGTAAATCCCCTTCATCTTTGGCAACCTGTAATTCCATGAGTAGGTCACTTAAATCCCTAAGTTTCTGGAACCCTTTGCTAGATATTTTAGGGAATTCGTCAATTCTTTTAAACAACGCGTCCTCTATGACCTCTGCAGAACCATAACATTCATCAAGTCTATCCCAGATCATTTTTAGGCCAATCTCTGGGTAGTTTATATTAATATCCCTGATTCTCTTGGCATGTTCTACAGAGTCTTTTCCAAGCCGATCTACAAGGAAGTCTATCTCCTCACTGTGTGACAGACCCAAGTCTTTTGTAATGTTATAAAAGGAGGCCCGCCATGCTCTATAGTTTTCAGGGCGATCACTGAACTTCGCCAGTCCCTTTGTAACTAGCTCACGTTTAGTGAAGAACCTGGCAAAGTCTATTGTGCTATGGTTACTACCAAGGTTGGTTGGAGGTGGAAAGTCACAGTGAGAGTGTGGTGGGCGATCATACCTGTATGGAGTCTCTGACTTAGGCCAGCCCATATCATGCCGTCTTGTGGGATAAGGTGGTTCTGCAGGCTGGACTGGAAGCTGGCTTCCTTGGTGTACAGGGAAGTTAGCTGGAGTTTTGTCACGTGGCTCTGGGCTCTCTTGTTTGTAAGACTGAGTTCCGAGCGTGACTCTTTCTTTTGGACGGTATGATTCTTCTGTGGCATAGGTGACGTCTTCGGTTCCTGGGAATGGATCAGCATTGCTGTTTGGTCTAGAGTGTTGATGGACGTACTCTGAAGTGCGTTGTACAGGATCTTGCTGGCCGAGTTCTTGGCTAAGCACACTGCGGTGACTTCCGGTTTTCTTGTATTCCATTGCTTCCAAGAACTCTGCTTCAGCTATGGCGGCTGCCGTTTCTTTCTCTACGGCGAGTTTCTCTAGCTTCGCATCTAAGAGGACCTTTTGCATGTCTATTGAAGCCTCTAGCTGTGCCTTTTCTTCTTTCATCTTCATTTCCATCTGTGCCTTTTCTTCTTTCATCTTCATTTCTTGTTCGGCAAAGGCTGCTTTGACCTTCGCGGCTTCTGCTTTTGCGCGGGCAATGGTAGCCGCATTGCTAACGGAAGACGACTTAGTGGAACCATCCTTCCTTGATCTTGTCTTGTAGCTTGATACTGTGCTACGCGACATGGTGTTGGTGAAGACACTTAACTGCGTGACGACTACTGTGCTGTGGAATGCCGGTCGCTGTGCTTAGAGAGCGGTCACAGTATGCAATCTAATGTGTCTACATTGCTTGAAGCGGCTATCCCGTTGCAGCACTGGACTGTATAGAAGTCGCTGTGGTGTCCGTTTGCAGATATTGCGTGGACCGTAACAGACTTCTGTGTAGTCAGGTGCGTCTCTCTCGCTAGAAGTCGTCGTTTACTGTCCTGTTCTCACAACATGTACCCCCGGGGTCTGTATGCAGTTCAACAGGCAGATATCACCATTCTACTAGTTAATAAGATGAGACTTGTTTCTGTAGTCTGTGGTTTTTATTAACCGGCAGTAGATAAGGTAAACTATAGGAAAATGAACATACAAGAACTGAGTATACAGTACAGTGTACACAAAACTAATACAAAAACATGAAATAATCCCTTACCGACGATGCTTTAGCAAGAGACACACAATGAGTAGCTGCTCCTTCCATGAGGTGAAGAGAAAAGAAAGCAGGAGCCTGTCTCTTTCCCAGAAAGCACTGTGAGCAGGAAGTCAGGTGACCTAATGAATATGCATAACTTAACAAGGCAAAAGATGCACTTACAGATAAAGGTCACTAGATGGTGCTGAAGGCACACAAATGAACAGACTATGCAATAGTGAAGACAACACACCATCAGTTGCTGCCTCCGAGCTGGGTTCATCGGCTGGGGGCAAGATGGAGACGCAGGTGTTCCAGCGTTTATGAAGTTATTGGGTCTTCTAGGACCTCCCTCGTCATTGGTTAACTTATGTTATATATTTTGTATTTATTCAATAAACGGCTGCTGTGGCCGATTAAATCCAAGCAGTGGTGTGGTGTGTTTATTTCCATGGGTTAGGCCGTTAGGGTGAGGGGTTGGGGGTAAGGTGATGGGTAAGCTAGTGGGACTGAACAAATAGCCAATGCCCTCTTCAAGTCAGGCCGGACTGGAGCGCAGCGGTGGGGGAGGACGTGCATGAAGGGGCTTGGCGGTGAAGGACAGGTGAGGAAAGGGTTAGTTGTGTGTGGGGGCGGGATCGGAGAAGAGGCGCGAGTTGCCAGGGCGGCGGGGGGCGTGGCCAGAGCGGAGACGGAGGAAGAAGGCGGAAGTGAGAACAGTGCGGCCAGGGGACCGAAACGCCCACCCACCCGACCCTATTGGAAGTGGAAGTAGGGGAGTGTTGGTGTTTTATGTGTCGCGGCAGTCGTGGAGGCGGGGGAGGTCCTTGAAGTGGAGGAATATGGTGGTACCTGAGGATGGGAGGGCCCCGCGGGAGGGGCTGGACTCTCATTGAGGAGCTGGTAGGAACTAATTACGCGTCCATCAGTTGCTGCCTCCGAGCTGGGTTCAACGGCTGGGGGCAAGATGGAGACGCAGGTGTTCCAGCGTTTATGAAGTTATTGGGGCTTCTAGGACCTCCCTCGTCATTGGTTAACTTATGTTATATATTTTGTATTTATTCAATGAACGGCTGCTGTGGCCGATTAAATCCAAGCAGTGGTGTGGTGTGTTTATTTCCATGGGTTAGGGTGAGGGGTTGGGGGTTATGGGATGGGTAGGCTTATAGGACTGAACGAATAGCCAATGCCCTCTTCATACCTTGCACTTGTATGGGCCTTGCAGAAACAGCCCTACCTGTACAGAAGGGACTCCATAGTGATCGCTGATCACAATCCTCTCAGCTGGTTGAACAAGGTAGCTGGAAATAATGGCAAAATACTAAGGTGGAGTCTGACCCTTCAGCAGAACACTTTCACTGTACAGCACAAGAAAGGCAGTGACCATGGTAATGCTGATGGGTTATTATCATGCCAAAATGAAGGTATTGTACCTGGTGAGCAGGGAAACTGTCCTGTGGCTCACAGTTCCGCTGTCACCTTTTAAAAGGGGGAGGTGTTGCAAATATTGATATTAATTTGGGTTCAGCTCTTCCCCCTCCCTGGTGATTCCTGTGTATATGTTTGTGTATGGAGATTTGTGTCTGGTCATCTAGGGCCTTTGAAGTTGTCTTCTGGCTAGTCACACCTCAGCAACCGGAGGTAATATGGGGCTGATGTCATAAAACTCAAAAATCTAGCTTTACTCATATCTTCCACAGTGACATCAGAGGATGGGGGGATGGATGTAGAAAGAGAACGTTCTTAAAGGGGTTATCCGAGTTATGGGAAAAAAAATAAAACCTAACAAAATTAATCAGGATATACATATACATTAGTCAAGCTTGATTTTTTGAAAAAAGAACGATCCTTACACCTTTTCCAGGTTCTGTTATTGCTGTGTTTACATGCAGCAGTAACAACAATGACTCATCTCTCCCTCATGAATATTTGTGGGAGGGGTTGATCTGACCTTCTCCTCACCCTGCTCTGCACATAATGACCTTGCATAAACAGTGCCATCCACAGATCCCCCTACAGTGCCATCCACAGATCCCCCCTCCCCTAAACAGTGCCATCCACAGATCTCCCCCCTAAACAGTGCCATCCACAGATCCCCCCTAAACAGTGCCATCCACAGATCCCCCCTCCCCTAAACAGTGCCATCCACAGATCCCCCCTAAACAGTGCCATCCACAGATCCCCCTCCCCTAAACAGTGCCATGAACAGATCTCCCCCCTAAACAGTGCCATCCACAGATCCCCCTAAACAGTGCCATCCACAGATCCCCCCTAAACAGTGCCATCCACAGATCCCCCCTCCCCTAAACAGTGCCATGATGGCACTGTTTAGGGGAGGGGGGATCTGTGTATGGCACTGTTTAGGGGGGATCTGTGGATGGCACTGTTTAGGGGGGGATCTGTGGATGGCACTGTTTAGGGGGGAGATCTGTGGATGGCACTGTTTAGGGGAGGGGGGATCTGTGGATGGCACTGTAGGGGGATCTGTGGATGGCACTGTTTAGGGGGGAGATCTGTGTGGATGGCACTGTTTAGGGGAGGGGGGATCTGTGGATGGCACTGTAGGGGGATCTGTGGATGGCACTGCCTGCCATCCACAGACCACAGATCCCCCTACAGTGCCATCCACAGATCCCCCTCCCCGACGCTCACAGCAGCAGTATATTAATAAACTAATCAGTAACTACTTTAATCATTGCTCATTGCTGAGCTCTTTACTTATTATTTGGATATCTCTGAGTCTCTGACTCTTACTTTGTCTTAGCTCCGGTAACAACAGCAGGCAGTGCAGGCGGCGTTCACTCACTGACGTCACGCGCCTGCGCCGCCTAGTGGGATGAGCAGGCGCGTGACGTCAGTGACAGTGAGTGAGCGCCGCCCCCCGCACTGCCTGCTCTGCTATTACCGGAGTCCGGAGCTAAGACAAAGTAAGAGATATGCGAAATAATGCAAGTAAAGAGCTCACTCAGCAATGCCAATGAGCAATGCGGCGCCCTGTATATTCTAACCCCCAGGCAAGCGTCCCTGTCACCATGGGAACGCTTGGGGGTTAGAATATACCATCGGATTTGAGTTTTTTACGATCTCACTGAGCTCGAAAAACTCAGATCCGATGGTATATTCTAACCAGGCAAGCGTCCCCGTCACCATGGGAACGCCTGGGGGTTAGAATATTTTATACCATTGGATCTTCTGACTGTTACTCTGCTTGGCCAGCTCGGGGCCCCAACCAGTTCGGGGCTCCAAGCAATTGCTTGTTTTGCCTGGCCTGAGGATCGCGCATATGCGATCAGCTATTAGCCGCAGGGAGGAACTTGGAGGTAGCCGCGGCACAAGTGAGGATCGCGCATGCGCGATCAACTCACAGCCGCACGGACTGTAATGCAGAGAGGTGGGGGCGTGGCCAAGGCTGATGACGTTCCGTTTACATGGCTTAGTCACTCCGACAAGCAGAGAGCTCCATGTCAACGGAACGTCACAGCTGATGACGTGGGCGGTCACATGACTGTTTAGTGTAGCAGAGAAACGGCACAAGATAGGTACAGTAAGTGATTTAGGAAAACTAAGGTATAGGAGAAATAAAGCCATAAAGATAAGGTTAAGTTAACTCGGATAACCCCTTTAAGGTATGAAAAACCAGGCTGGGTGTCATTACTTAGGGCTCACCGAAGTAGTGAAGATTTGTCCTAGTTTTCTGCCCGCCCTGGCACCAGAGCCCATGCCATCAACGTGAGTGTTAGTTTCCTGGTTTATTTCCTTTTATTTTTAAAAACTGTTGTGCATTATATTCCTGTATTTCTTTCGTTCCTTTTTACATACATACATACATACATATATATATATATATATATATATATATATAAAAGCATTGTGACTCTTTTCGTCATATTAAACTATATTTAATACGTTCTGTCTTGTGTTCTTCAACGAATCTACGCACTAAACTCGAAGCATATAAGGCGAACAGTTTGGGAGGAAACTGTAATATTTAACTAACAAATTAATAAATAGGGATAGTAGAGAATAACTGAAGGCTTCCTGTAAGAGTTTGAGCTCTTGAAACAAACCTTAGTGGTGGCAGTGTTGCGGTATTACTGAGAATAGTAATAATTTAGATAAATCAATTGCCAAACCCACACATCACATGAACTCCAGTGAGGGTGATCATGACACACACTAACAAGCTACAGACGCTCTAGGCTGCTAGTCAAATATGATAAAAACTATAAATCTCCATACTGTATAAACATCTGTGACTGTATGTACACTTCAGCTCTGAAATCAAATACAGAAATCATCATTGATCCCACCCCACGTGTGTCTGTGGTTTGTTGATTCTCTAACGGCTGTAGAACTTATTACATAATTTGGAATCGAGGGCACATAGGTCAAGAGATCGTTTCTCTGACAGTAAATTGGCCTCTCGAGCAGGGATTAGACAAACCAGCATTAACCCATCAAGGACCAGAGAGGAGGACAGACACCCGGGGACAGCAGAATAAATCAGTAGCTACGAAGGTAAGAAACTTTTCTTTGCACGTTTCTATTCTGCCTTCCCTGTGAGTCAAAGCCTCCCATCCCGGGTGAGATGTTTTTGCAGGTAAGTGTCACGGCTTCTGTTATGTTCGCCGTGACACGTTAGCCATGCATACTGTTGCCATGGGCAACGTGTTGTTGTTGCAGCATGTCAGTGTCTCCTCCTTTCTCTTGGGGCCTTCCCTGTCTGGTGCCGGAGGGGTTAATTATCTGGCTGGTGGTGATCTAGGTGTGTCCTGGGTGTGGCCTCTTGGCTCTTCATATCGTGGTGTCTTAGAGTCTGAGGTCAGTTGCTCTTCAGCCTTTGTGTGAGCTGAAAGGCTGAGTGCTGCTCCTATCCTGGAGATTTTGTCCGTCCAGTGGGAGGGCCTCCTAGCTAGACATACCGTCACGATGGGGAGTGGGGAAAACTCCCGACTGGATAACGAGGGAAAACGGGAAAGAAGCTAGGCCTGGACACCAGGAAAAGGGAGCAGATCACCTCCTAAAGCCGCCCTAATCCTGGCCCTGACTCCTAACCATATCAGCAGACCCAGATGGTAGGTGGGCTCATACACAGGAACCTAGGACCCTGAGATCCCCTGAAGATCCTTAAAATAAGGTTAGGAGCAGGAGACGACCTCTTCATCCCAGATGCGGATGAACAGGAGTCTCTACCGGCCTAGCTGCAAGGAAAGGGATAGCCAGTGAACAGCCAGGGGACCGGCAGGTAAGAGCCCAGAAACAACACGTACCTACCTGCCACGGACACAACGACGACCGGACCCCCATGCAGTCTGGAAGCATGGCGGCCCCCGGTGGAGCTGCTCACCGACTAGTGATTCCCCCTCCAGGGAACCCAGACACCCCCTTCTGGAGTTCATAACGAAAGACAGGGGGATGTTTAGCACACATTCTGAACTATAACACCACCAGCCATGTGACAACTACTAGACATAAAACACCAACCATACTGTAGTATCCCACTACGTAAGGGTGGGCACTACTCAAGGGTCAATTGGGTCACGTTCTCCACCTCCTGTGGAACATGGTTATGGTATTTTATATTGCATTGTAATGTATAATTTAATGTTATCTCCTGTGTACCAGGCCTGTTAGGGGTGTAGTTCCTCCTCCTAGGCAGTAGAGGGAGCTAGGGAACCCCCTAGTATATATAGTCAGGTCCAGCCCAGAAAGAGAGGGTGTGTAGTCAGAAGCCAGTGTGCACTTTAACTAGAAGATAGCTGGGAAGCAGCTTCTCACATGCAGCTAGATAGCCCAGGCTCCTAGCTTACTTCCAGGAGAAGAGGTTCCCTCCTGAAGATAACTAGCACCTTATCAAGTACAGAGCAGAGACATTTTTATCCAGCCAAATAGAAAGCTGAAGGGCAGAAGGATATTTACAGCAAGAAGATATATACCATAGGAAGTTTCCCCTACCCAAGGATAAAGCCAGCAATAGGGCATACGGGCCTTGGTGAAAGCCAGACAGGATCTGAGGAAAGTACAGCCCGATCTGTAAGTGTTATACCCTCTGACTATCTTGCAAAGACTTTGCCTGTCATTTGTGTGAAGCCTGCCTGTATTCAACATTATACCTATGGAACTAACTGAGGACTGTATATAGTTGAACTGTTCAGTAAAAAGAAGTTCTGGTTCACTGCAACTGTGTGTACCTCAATTCTTCCTACAATAAATCGGTGTGCCACCGTTACCGGCACTGGCGTCACGAACTATAAGGGATCTTGCCACAGGCACACTAAACCTACAACACCCAGGGCACCCAGTGCCCCAGAGGATCCATGTGCCAGCCTCTCCATCACTGCTGTACGCCTGCCCAGGGTAAATAAAAACTGTGAGTACCAAGAGCAACCCTCGGTTTGTTAACTACCCCTGTGACCTCACATACCGCTCACCCTGCAGGGCTGCGTACTGCAATACCAACCACACATATAAGAGGGGTAGAGAAGGGAAGGTAAAGACAAAGAAAACATAGATGACATCGGGGAGACATCGATGTCCCACTAGGTGGCCTTCAAGGACTGGGCAGATAAAACACCCGGGACAGGAGCAAACTCCAGCACCAACAAAGGCTGGAGTACAACTGACTCTAGCCTGGAAGCCACAGGTGAAAAAAACCTAGTGGCCACACCCAGCAAGGAAGTTAACCTCTCCAGCACCAGACAGGGCAGGAACCAGGAGAAGGGGAGCAAAGCACATGCATGCTGCGACAACAACGAGTTGCCCCTGGCGACCAGCATGCACGGCTAATGTGTAACGGCGCACAACAAAGACAGTGACAGTAAGGTCTAGTCAAAAGAACTGATTTGGAAACTATGTTCTTTCTGGTGTATGTTTAACTCGGTATCTGTTTGTCTAACTCAAATCTCTTCCATTGTCCCTCCCTGTGCCGAGTCTTCTGATCTGGGTGACTTCTGTGTCTATAATGTCCCATCCAAGAAACTTTCGTAAATTAATTAAGTTTTAGATGTGATGATGGTTAAGACTAACTAACCCGTGTTAAGAGGGTTTTCCGAGTTCAGAGCTGAAACCAGACATATCCCCATCTTTACCCCTCTAGCCCCATGACATGAACATCGGAGCATTTCATGCCTCGATGACGTTCCTTGCTCTGCGCTGGGCAAGGGCTTTTTTGTTTATATTATTACACTGCTAGGCAGAGGCTTCCGCCTAGCAGTGTTCCTGTTGACGTCACCAGCTCTGATGGGCGGGCTTTAGTGATTCCCTAGCCGTTTTACAGTTTATTGCAATGTTAAAGCCCGCCTATTAGTGCTGGTGATTAGAGATGAGTGAATAAAAAAAAAATTCGATTAGGCTGGTTCGCCAAATTTTTGGAAAACATTCGGTTCAATCCAAATTTATTTGCGGCGAATTGCGTTAAAAACGGCTATTTCCTGGATGCATATAGCCTTTATAGTAGTGTAGAACACTGTGCCTTGCTGTAACACGCATAGGGAGTTTGCTGTGGTAGTGAAACAATACTGATGATCAGTATGACAGGCGTCGCTCTTAGAATTACTGCACACTTCACTTATTTCAGCAGTCACGGGGCCAAAACTGACCAAATATCTCAAGTATTAGCTCAGCCTTACAGGTCAATGTTAGCGCCTAGAAGAAGCGTACTCCTTTTAGACCGTCATCAGCTGATTCCACATAGATGTCTACAGAACCTGTTCTATTAAACATTTGTACAAGTAGAGCCCTCCCCGACAGAGTGGAGAGGGTGTCAGCAGTAAGTTTGTGTTGATGTCACTGATTATTTTGCCCTTCCTCTGATCCGTCAGAACAATAACTCCCCAAAAATGTATCCTGTCTGTTGAGCATTTGCCTTCACTCGTTCAGCATTTGGTCAGTAATCCATCAGTATTGCTAATGCCAAAAAAAACAGGAGTGGATCCAAAGCAGAGATGACCGAGTCAACCATTCAAGAACTGCTAGGTTGCTTTTCAAGACACGACCATAGATGACACCGGGAGCTCAGGCCACTTGCTGCGATTCCTGCTGACACGCCCCCTTACTCTGCTGCAACCTATGCCTGCGCCAGAAACATTTAGGCCTCTGCCACTCCCCTGTGCAGGGCCTGGCACTTGTCTGTCTGACATACTGTAATTTTCTCACTTCACCACACAACGGCTAGCCCTTTTTTGTCCCCAATAATACACACATAAAAGGGCTTTAGAACATATAACTGCACCGCTAAACGGCAAATATAATTTTATTTTAGCACTATTGCATGACAAATATATTTTACTTTTGCCACTAATGTACGACAAAAAGGTCTTTAGAACATATGACTGCACTTCTGAACAGCCAATATATTTTTCTTTTGCCACTGATACACGACAAAAAGGGCTTTAGAACATATAACTGCACCGCTGAACTGCAAATAGGCCCTTTTTTTCACTTATACACGCCACAGAAGGCTTTAGAACATATAACTGCACAGATGAACGGCAAATATATTTTTCTTTTGCCACTAATACATAACAAAAAGGGCTTTTGGACATATAACTGCACTGCTGAACAGCCAATATATTTTTCTTTTGCCACTGATACACGACAAAAAGGGCTTTAGAACATATAACTGCACCGCTGAACTGCAAATAGGCCCTTTTTTTCACTTATACACGCCACAGAAGGCTTTAGAACATATAACTGCACAGATGAACGGCAAATATATTTTACTTTTGCCACTAATACACGAAAAAAAGGGCTTTAGAGCATATAACTGCACTGCACAAGTGCAAATAAGACATAGAAATATGTCCTTCTAAAAAAAAACTGTTACTGGCTGTATCAAACAGCACTTGCACCCCAATAACAATAACGGTTTGCTTTAATTACAGAGCTGTATAATGGCAATTTGGATCCCCAGTCAGTGCAGCAAGGTGTAATAGGATTTTTCCTATTACCCAGGCTGTAACCTCCCCTACTGAACCCTGTTCTACATAAATGCTATGGAATGATTCCTCCCTATCCGTTCCCTACACCTTGAATAATCTTTCCCTGCACTTGTAAATAGTTTTTTTGTCCCTAGCGCCTGCTGACGTCTCTCCCTGCACTAAGTACTCTGGTAAATGGCAGAATCCAAGATGTCTGAGGCTAATTATAGGGCTGTGACATCACAGGGCTGGCTGCCGATTGGCTGTATGCATGGCATTATGGGTGATTCCGCCTTCCCAGAGCTCCTTGCTCTATGTCCTCACACGTGCAGCAGCCATTTTAGGAAAAAAATGTGATTCGTTATCATGAAGCTTGAGGAAATTCGGATTCGTCAACTTCGATTAGCTCAGCTCTACTGGTGATGATAGCGGACTCATTGCTAGGTGGAAGCCTCTGCCTAGCTTTTCCCATGGAGAGCCTGGTACGTTTCCGGCTCTAAAAAAAATGCCTTTGTGGCAGATGGCAAAGGAGAGCATTGAAGCATGAAATGCATTAAATGTCAGTAGGGCTGAAGGGGTGAAGATGGGGATATGTCCAGGTTCAGCTCTGAACCCGGACAGCCCCTTTAAGTCTGCAGTTGAGACAATCTGTGGATGCTGGCGTTCACTTTTGAGTGAACGGTTAAAGTGTCTCACGGCTATGTTTTGGTAAGCAGCCCTGGGCGTTCCCAGAGTGCAGCGAGCACTGTAGCCTCATAGCAGAACTAACAGGAGGACTGTGTGAATGTAAGTCTGGTAAGATATCTGTTACAGCTATGTATAGTAATGTAAAGAGGGAATTCATCTTTTGGGCTGCAGGATGATAGTGCTAAAGAAATTCATAAGGTCTAGAATTTTGCTTTATGACATAAATCTCCATCTGAACAGGTGCATACCTCCCAACTTTTGAAAATTGCAAATAGGGACTGTAACGCCCCTGAGTTGCATCAGCACTTTTGCACCTCAATACTGTCTTCTATGGTTAACCCTGTATCATCCAGGGCCTGCAAAATGTGTACAGGTATTTCTGATTCTGTAACTGTTTATGTGTACCTGGTTCACCAGCAGATGGTGGCATCAATGGCAGAGCTAGTTTACATAGAATGGAACCCTTCGTTCCATTCTCTTCTCTCCCTCTAGGGAGAAGTTTAGTCAGTGTTAGAGTGAGTCTAGCTTACCCCCTGCTTGGGGAAGGAAGCATAAGCTCGTCCCTGCTGGGTGAGCCCTGCCTAAGACAGCTAGAGCATCTTCAGCTCAGCTGGACACAGAGGCCAAAACCTAAAGCCTCAGAAGCTGAGAAAGCTCCTTTGAATAAAGACAAAGCCAGACTAGACTACAGAAAGATAAGTGCAGCAGCAAAGGAAAAGTTCCTATTTAATCCTGACAGCACAGCAAAGCCAGAGAGTATTAGATGTAGCAGAGCCAAATGTGTTTGCCTGCCAGAATTTATGGCAAAACCTGCCGATGACCAAGACAAAGTTGGAAGATTGTTTCCTGATGAAAGTTTATTTAAGTAAAGTTGCTGTTCAACATTATACCAAGTCTGGACTCCAATTCATTTCTTCATCCCTCCATTCAACCACGCCTTTTCTGCAACGGACGGCCACGCTTGGGGTTCCGGTGTATCCAGGTAGGAGCACAATGACAAGTGCAATACCTTTAAGAAACACTTAATCCCCCTACACCACTCTGGCATTCCTTCCCTGGGTACCACCTCTACCATCTACTTAAGGGGACTCCGTACCTTGTTGCTGAAATGCAACTGGAGTCACGACAGAAACTTTTACTTTAAGGTGACCCCTGGCCTGTAAGACCCCCCTCTCCTACGTCCGTCAATATGGACAATATGTGCAATGCAATTCATGGCAGTTTTTCACATACCAGGTCATGCCTCTAATTCCAACCAAAGCATAGTTACTGACTCCGTCACAACTGCAGCAGCTGGGGATCGGTTAGGTGAGTATAAGTTCCTTTATTTATTTACAGCATGTGAAGCCCCTGGGACAATTTTCTTCTTGCGCTTCAATATCCATGTAAATATTAGCACATAAATCATCAGATTGTAGACATTCTAAGGTCCAAATTGCAGCAAATAATGAAGTTCTAGTCTAATATACAGGTAGAAATCATACAGAGTAGTTTAGTAAGGAGCAATTTAGCTAATTTATTAAGGCACATTTATACATTAATTCCTCAGGTCAAAAAGAGGGACATTTATGGATAAAAGAGGGACAGAGGGACTTGGGTGACACTTGGGAGGCATGCAGGTCTAATGTACGACTGCTAATTCCCTGTGCTGTGATCAATGTCAGTGTGCTGTAGAGGCGGTATTTGATGTGAGAGACGGTCAGTTTCATGTAATATGTACCTATCAAGACGTTAGACCCTTAATATGGAATATTACTATTGCACTGTTAGACAAGTCTTCTGTAATGTAGAAATATAGGTTTGTGTTGCTACGCAGGTAAAATCTATATGGTTTATTTCATTGAATCATTCATATATTCTATATTTGGTTATATGCTCCCATCTAGTGGCCGTTTTTGGTAATGCACTTGTTTTTCTTGTTCTTTGATATCTGTGATTCATTTCCTTTTATTGCTCCATCCCTTCTTCTGTGTACTTCACTTCCTGTATATTTTTACTGCTCCAGCCATATGTACAGGTACACATGTATTCTCATGTACGGTTACTAAAGCATCATCTTTTGACCGCAATCCATCTGTTCTGCTGTACTCTGTTATCTGGCTTACAGAATAAAGCAATTTACATGGATAATCTCGGTGTTGGTGAGTTCAAGCTATCTGATGAGTATTGTACGCAGTGATTATATCTGCTTATACAGGGAGTGCAGAATTATTATCATCATCATTGTCGGGATTCGAACCCATGACCAGCCACATCCCAGGCGGTAGCCCTGCTTACTAGGCTACCGTCCTCTCTGGACATTCCTCCCTGAAGCCTATTAGTTAACCTCAGTCTTGCCATGCCTTGCTCATTACCCTTGATTCCCCACACCTGGTACTTCCCTATATAAGTCCAGCCCCTTGCACTCCAGTTTGCTGATTATTGAGCTCCTGAGCCTTGATCAAGCTTCTCCTCATCTGTTGCTCTTGCTACTTCTGGAAGTCCACTGCAGACCAGGAATTGCCTACCGACTACTCTTCTGCCTTATCCCTACCTACTGAACTGCTACCACCGTTGCCATCCGGATTGTCTGACCACGCTTACTGCCGCCTGCCCTGACCCACCGCCTGCCTACCGACTACGCCTCTGCCAGACTTCCTGCACCTACTACCTGCCTGCGGTCCTTGCCACTGGGCTCCACTCCTACCCCCAGCAAGCGGTCCTCTGATCAGGTGAGCCTGTAGGACTGTTACAGAATAATCAGCCCCACCATGGAGTCCGCAATGGCCACTCTGCGTAAGCAGGTCTCCGAACTTCAAGAATTTGGTACTACATATCAGGAGAAATTTGCCCAGCTCCAAGGCGTAGTCCAAAGCCAGCAAAGGGAGATTATTGAACTACAGAGGCAACACCTGGACGTCCGCGGCGCGGCCGCAGACACCCGCATGCCACTCCCATCAAGATTCGGCGGCGACAGACGCCAGTATCGGGGGTTTCTAAACCAATGCCGCATATATTTTCAGATGTACCCGGCCCCCTTCACCACCGAGAAAAAGAAGGTTCTATTCGTGGTCAATCTCCTGACGGATGAAGCATTAGCATGGGCATCACCATACGTGGAGACTAACAGTCAGCTCCTGGACAACCTAAACAACTTCATCACCGCCATGGGCCAAGTCTTCGATGACCCCAACCGCTGTGCGACAGCCGAGGCGCGACTACATGGTCTGCGGCAAGGGAGACGCTCCGTCGCCGAATACACTGCCGAGTTTCGCCGTTGGGTCACGGACACCACCTGGAACCCAGCGGCACAGAGAAGCCAATTCCGGCGAGGCCTGTCAGATTTAATAAAGGACGAACTCGCCAGAGTTGAGGCCCCGGACGATCTGGATGACTTCATTCAGTTATGCATCCGGATAGATCAAAGACTCTCCGAGAGGAAGAGAGAAAGACTCTGGTCCTCGGACCACAGACCCACTTACTCCTTCTCTTCCACCGCCCAGCACGACCCCCAGTCAGTAATTGAACCTATGCAGGTCGACGCTCTACGTAGGTCTCTATCCACAGCTGAGAAGGAGAGAAGGCTGGCCGAAAACCTCTGCCTCTACTGTGGGGAGCCGGGTCATTTTGCCATCAAATGTCCTCATAAGATCCGAAAGACTATTGCCGTCACGGAGCTAAAGGAGCAACCACAGACTCCAACCCCGCCAGCAGCCCCTGAAAATAACAACACGGCGGCTCATGGATCCCACTTTATCATCCCCATCCTCATAGACATTGAGGGGCGACAACTCCCCTGTTCAGCGATGTTAGACTCCGGGGCGGGAGGCAACTTCATGGACCTAACCTTCGCCCTCGAAAAGAACATTCCACAGCTCAACCAAGCACAGCCCCTTCTTTGCTAACACAGGCTCGCACCCGGTGTTCATTCCCCACCTACCCGTCGCCTCCACCCTCCCAGCAGTGGCCGAACGCCTAACAACCCTACAGGAGGCACAAAAGAACATTATAGACAACCTCCAGCTTGCCCAGAGGCGCTTTAAACAGGGAGCAGACAGACATCGCAAACCCACCCCGGGTTTCCATGTGGGAGACAAGGTGTGGCTGTCCACCAGGAACCTCAGATTGAAGGTCCCCTCCAAAAAATTTGCCCAAAGATACATGGGTCCGTTCCGGATCACCGCACAAATCAACGAGGTCACTTTCCGGCTCGACCTTCCGGACTCCATTAGGGTGCACCCTGTCTTCCATTGCTCTCTCCTCAAGCCATACGTGGAGAACACCTTCACAGGCCGCCACTCTCCCCCTCCCCCACCCGTGAGGGTACAGGGTGAAGAAGAATACGTTGTCGCAAAGATTCTCGACTCCAGGATCCACCGGGGAAGACTACAATACCTAATTGGGTGGGAGGGTTACCCTCCCGAGGATAACTCCGGGGAGCGAGAAGAAAATGTCCACGCCCCCAGACTGGTAAAAGAGTTCCACCAACGGCACCCCGGTAAGCCTGCCCCTGCGGTGCCCGGAGGTCACCTTGGAAGGGGGGGAGTACTGTCGGGATTCGAGCCCATGACCAGCCACATCCCAGGCGGTAGCCCTGCTTACTAGGCTACCGTCCTCTCTGGACATTCCTCCCTGAAGCCTATTAGTTAACCTCAGTCTTGCCATGCCTTGCTCATTACCCTTGATTCCCCACACCTGGTACTTCCCTATATAAGTCCAGCCCCTTGCACTCCAGTTTGCTGATTATTGAGCTCCTGAGCCTTGATCAAGCTTCTCCTCATCTGTTGCTCTTGCTACTGCTGGAAGTCCACTGCAGACCAGGAATTGCCTACCGACTACTCTTCTGCCTTATCCCTACCTACTGAACTGCTACCACCGTTGCCATCCGGATTGTCTGACCACGCTTGCTGCCGCCTGCCCTGACCCACCGCCTGCCTACCGACTACGCCTCTGCCAGACTTCCTGCACCTACTACCTGCCTGCGGTCCTTGCCACTGGGCTCCACTCCTACCCCCAGCAAGCGGTCCTCTGATCAAGTGAGCCTGTAGGACTGTTACAATCATCCTCTTTATGCATGTTGTCTTACTCCAAGCTGTATAGGCTCGAAAGCCTACTACCAATTAAGCATATTAGGTGATGTGCATCTCTGTAATGAGAAGGGGTGTGGTCTAATGACATCAACACCCTATATCAGGTGTGCATAATTATTAGGCAACTTCCTTTCCTTTGGCAAAATGGGTCAAAAGAAGGACTTGACAGGCTCAGAAAAGTCAAAAATAGTGAGATATCTTGCAGAGGGATGCAGCACTCTTAAAATTGCAAAGCTTCTGAAGCGTGATCATCGAACAATCAAGCGTTTCATTCAAAATAGTCAACAGGGTCGCAAGAAGCGTGTGGAAAAACCAAGGCGCAAAATAACTGCCCATGAACTGAGAAAAGTCAAGCGTGCAGCTGCCAAGATGCCACTTGCCACCAGTTTGGCTATATTTCAGAGCTGCAACATCACTGGAGTGCCCAAAAGCACAAGGTGTGCAATACTTAGAGACATGGCCAAGGTAAGAAAGGCTGAAAGACGACCACTACTGAACAAGACACACAAGCTGAAACGTCAAGACTGGGCCAAGAAATATCTCAAGACTGATTTTTCTAAGGTTTTATGGACTGATGAAATGAGAGTGAGTCTTGATGGGCCAGATGGATGGGCCCGTGGCTGGATTGGTAAAGGGCAGAGAGCTCCAGTCCGACTCAGATGCCAGCAAGGTGGAGGTAGAGTACTGGTTTGGGCTGGTATTATCAAAGATGAGCTTGTGGGGCCTTTTCGGGTTGAGGATGGAGTCAAGCTCAACTCCCAGTCCTACTGCCAGTTTCTGGAAGACACCTTCTTCAAGCAGTGGTACAGGAAGAAGTCTGCATCCTTCAAGAAAAACATGATTTTGATGCAGGACAATGCTCCATCACACGCGTCCAAGTACTCCACAGCGTGGCTGGCAAGAAAGGGTATAAAAGAAGAAAATCTAATGACATGGCCTCCTTGTTCACCTGATCTGAACCCCATTGAGAACCTGTGGTCCATCATCAAATGTGAGATTTACAAGGAGGGAAAACAGTACACCTCTCTGAACAGTGTCTGGGAGGCTGTGGTTGCTGCTGCACGCAATGTTGATGGTGAACAGATCAAAACACTGACAGAATCCATGGATGGCAGGCTTTTGAGTGTCCTTGCAAAGAAAGGTGGCTATATTGGTCACTGATTTGTTTTTGTTTTGTTTTTGAATGTCAGAAATGTATATTTGTGAATGTTGAGATGTTATATTGGTTTCACTGGTAAAAATAAATAATTGAAATGGGTATATATTTGTTTTTTGTTAAGTTGCCTAATAATTATGCACAGTAATAGTCACCTGCACACACAGATATCCCCCTAAAATAGCTAAAACTAAAAACAAACTAAAAACTACTTCCAAAAATATTCAGCTTTGATATTAATGAGTTTTTTGGGTTCATTGAGAACATGGTTGTTGTTCAATAATAAAATTAATCCTCAAAAATACAACTTGCCTAATAATTCTGCACTCCCTGTACAGGCCAGGCATAGAGGTCTCACTAGGGTTAAATCGCTATTACAACAATCGGAGTCAGAATAGGCAAAAGATGCAAAGAATTCCTACAGCCTGCTGTGTATATGTGTGTGCCTAATCTACAATCAAGCTCAGTGCCATCCGCCATCTTGTGAAAGCACATGGTCGCACAAGCTTACTGCACTTCAAGTGAATGTTGAAAACTGTTTCTCTACATTGCACTGTGTTACCTCACCTGTCCAAGCTGCTGTTCGTCTTCTAAAAGAAACAGTACAATTTTTCGCAAAACCGTAAAAAATGTCTATACAAGGCTCTGAACACTCTTTTATGGCTTAACCAATGCAGATACATCATGCCTCCGAACCGGCAGACGTACAGGGAGTAGATTCTGCAGATAATACCGAACAGAGTGTAAGACCCAAACATACAATAAAACCAACACAGAAACTCAGATAAAACTAGAAAACCACTAGAGATGAGTTCTCCAGTAATCTGTCAGACCTATGGGACAGAACCTCACACCACATGTCAGTTTTGTCACACTCTAATGATCAACCCGCTGAAATAAGAGACTCTATAAATCACCTATTTGCTGTGTATGTACGCTACCAGCAGTTTTTTGCAAAATACTTCCTTCTTGGAGGACTCTAATATAGAGGATTCTTCAGCAGAACTGACCAGGACTGATGCACTGAACCAACAAAGGGATCTCGCAGTGCAAAATGCTAAGCTTAAGGCAGAACTCTGCATTACTCAACTGGAGGAGACCAGATGTCACAGATCCACCACAACCAAGTGCACTGCATTATCTTCCAGATCCTCTCGTTCCAGAAGATCAACATTAAGCGACAAGTTAATAGAGGCCCGAGCTGATGCCGAATCAAAAAAGACGCAAAGCTCCTTTACCAGAAAGCAAGCAGAGATGGAAGCTCAAACGGCAGCTCAACAAGCAGAGATGGCAGCTCATCAAGCCAAGATGGAAGCTCAAAGCAAAGCTCTCCAAACAGAGGCAGATTCACAAATAAAGATTCTGCAAATGGAAGGGGAGGAAGCAGCTTCCCTAGCAAGGCTGAAAGTCCTTGAACAAGCAATGGGACAAAGTACTAATTCAGACTGCCTTATCCCAGCAGAACTGGAAGATCCAGCTGAACGCACCAGTGAATACGTTCTAAAGCATAACATCTGCAAAGATTCAGAGTCATCTCCTGTACCTCCTACTAACAACACTATTCTGACTCTCAACGCAATATATGCCTGAGAATCTTCAAGTGTACAACGCAAGTACATCTATGCAGCAAACCGGATCAACAACAAGGTGACTTCCAGTGATTAGCCGCAGCTCAAACCAAAGCCAGCACAAGCCTCAGAGACTACACCACAGTTAAACGCTCATGCAACATCATTTTACCCTGGTAAACCTCACCCTACATCACCAGAGAACTTTCACACCGAAGGGGTTCCACAAGTTACTTTGACACCAAGGAGTGAGAGACCAGACATGAATGACTTTACCAGATACATGGTATGCCGTGAGCTCATTAACACCAGCCTCTCAAGGTTTGACGACTGTTCAGAGAGCTACAGGGCCTGGAGATCAACCTTCAAGGCTACTATTGCCGATTTCAACCTTACTGCTAAGGAAGAACTTGATTTACTCATAAAGTGGCTGGGACCAGAATCTGCAGGTCGTGTTAAAAGACTCAGAACAGTACATGTTGATCACCCAGATGCAGGTCTTGTTGCTGCATGGGGAAGACTTGAGCAAGCTTATGGTAGCTCTGAAGCCATAGAAAGTTCTCTATTCAAGAAACTACAAAACTTCCCAAAAATAGGGAACAAAGACTACCGCAAGCTCCAAGATCTGAATGACCCCCTCATGGAGCTAGAGTTGGCAAAGACTGACCCACGTCTACCTGGACTAAGCTTCCTGGACACCGCTCATGGTGTTAACCCAGTGGTGTCTAAACTGCCATATGGCCTACAAGAGAAATGGGCACAACAGGGCTCAAGATACAAAATAGACTATAATGTATCCTTTCCTCCATTCTCATACTTCTTCAGGTTCATTAGTGATCAAGCCTGGGTGAGAAACAATCCCAGCTTCAGCTTCAGTAAACCCAACTTGCCTGCTTCATCCTCTCTATAATCAAGGTATGATAGCACAGCAGATAAACGTAGCGACTTAAATAGAGCTATATCTGTTAAAAGAAATCTCACCCTCCACAACCTCACTTACTGATCAGGGCGTTGTGGATGAAAGAGATAAAGACCCTAATCGTCAGTGTCCTATTCACAAGAAGCCTCACCCTCTTAAGAAATGTCGTAGGCTTAGGGCAAAGAGCGCAGGGAGATACTCCGGAAACTTGGCATATGCTACAAGTGCTGTGCTTCTTATAGCCATTTTGCTAAAGACTGTAAAGTTGTCATCAAGTGCACAGAATGCAGAAAATGACGTGGAAGTGAGGACGTGAGTAGGTAGCGTTGCGCTCTCCCTCCTCACTTAGCGCGAGAGCACCTCCGCAGCATGTGTGGTCGCTGTGCTGGATCGTAGCCTTTCTGAAGTGTCTGACCCCACTGTTGCGTCTCCCGAAGCTCCCTCTGTATCGGGACTAGCGGATTGCCGGCCTGCCTCTATTTGCCCCTATTACCTTGGGCTTGGGAGATGAAAAAGAACGGTGTCAGATGGCGTCTGGAGTTATCTCCTCGGTGCGTCTAGGTGTCTCCCAGCCGGGACCCCGCCGCAGTTCTCCGTGACCTGGATGTGACCTGGATGTCTTTGGGACCTTGCCTGTTGGCCCTCCGCAGTGTCGCTGGTCCAGTCTGATCCCGCCTCCACAGCTCTTTGATCGTTCCAGCGGTGTTCTGTTGCTTTTGCTGTGCGGTTAGCTCTCGTGTCTGCCCTGCAGGTTTTGCAGGTTTCTATAGGACTGGGGCCGTGGCCTGAACAGAATTGGAAGATCCTGAGAAGACCCAGGACTGGTGAGATCATTCCATGTTACCCCCCCCCCCCCCCCCCCCCCCCCGCGCCCCCCAGCGCGATCTGGATCCCTCGCTTTTTGTTTCTCTGCTTGTTTCTTGCTCCTCGTTTTTTTTTTAGCTATCTCTCTGCCTCAACTAACCACACTAAACCCTTACTAAACCCCACTTAAACCCCCTGGACGTTAGTCTTGAACCCTAATTTTTCAGTTTAACTAATCATTAACTCCCTCTATGAAGGTGAGGGGGAAAAAAAATACAGGTATTCAATTCTAGACTGGGATAGGGGGAAAGGGAAAAAAAAGTGGGAAAATAAACATTATTAGGGAAAAAAAGGAGGTGTTGAGGAGCAAGAGTGAAGAGAGTTAAAAGGAATATTTATGAAGAAAAGGTGGGAAAAGAGAAAAAAAAAAAAAAGAGAATGGCCCCCAAACAGAACAGACGTTCAACGAAGTTGACTTCGTTTAAGCCAGGACAGAAACAAATAGAGTCTTCCAGAATTTATCAATTTCTGAGATCTCCAAATCTGAGTACCAGGTCGGGTCTGAAAGAGAGACAGGATATTAATACAAGAAAAAATACTTCTGAACTTAGATCGGAGGAGGCACCTGAGGGGGACTCCCATAGTGGAGACGAGGAGATCCCTATTGATAATGCCTCCCCATTAGAGGAGATTTTATCCATTGTTAAAAACAATGGAAAAGCGATGCAAAATATTGCTGTTCAATTGGGGTCAGTACAGACAGACGTCCTCATCATAAAAGATGATTTGACAAAGATCCGTGATAGAATTAAAGAATTAGAAAACACAGTGAGCGACACACAGCAAGAAGTCAAAAGATTAAAAGAGGAGAACATTACATTAAAAAAAGATTATAACTACTACTAAAAAAATGCTGGATTTAGAAGATCGCTCAAGAAGATGCAATATTCGAGTTATTGGCCTAACAGAATCCCCAGAAGATAAAAATCTAGCAGGAACGATACAATCCATAATTTTTGATAATTTTGGGAAGGAACATTTTTCACCTCTGTTTCTAATTGAAAGGGCACATCGAATTCCGGGTTGTAAACCTACCCCGGGGAGGCCGCCAAGGACTGTAATTGTCAAGATGCTAGCCGCTTGTGACAGAGACATGATCCTTAGGCGAGCACGGGATTCCCCTTCGATTTTGTATAATGGGTGTAAACTCCTTTTTTTTCCTGATTTTTCCAAAGAAGTTCAAGATAAGAGACGCACCTTTTTGAATGTCAAAAAACGCCTTCAGGGCAAGGATATTAAATACTCTTTTTTGTATCCAGCTAAGTTAAGGATTGTGTTTAATGAATCTGTTTTTCTTTTTGATGCTCCAGATTTGGTGGCTGATTGGCTAGATAGGCATAATGTCTAAAATTAGTTGTTTCTGGTCGAGGGAGGTGTGGTTGAGGGAGTGGGGGAGGGATGGTCCTAGTTAAGAGGTTTGTTACTTTTTGTTACGGATCAAGTGGGATTTGGGGTTTGCGGGTGGGGGGACGGGAAGGGGGGGTTACGGTGGAGGGTGGATTATGATGCATTCTTTTTTTGAGGTGGGGAATGGAGTGAAGCCCGAGGACTCTATTAATTGGATGCTTTAGATTAATTAATGACCACAAGAACATTAACTTGGAATGTTCAGGGTCTTGGTGAGAAAAAAAAAAGACAGGTGGTTCTAGATGTAATTCAGAGGCATTTACCAGCTATTGTTAGTCTAGTAGAAACTCATTTTACTCAGGACACGATTTTTCGATTAGGGGGGAGGTGGGCTACACAGGTCTAGAATTCTACATATACTAGCTACTCCAGAGGAGTTACTGTTTTAATCCATAAACAGATTAACTTTTTGTGTTTGGCATTCTCTGTGGATAGACAGGGAAGATATGTCTTTCTTCATGGTAGGCTAGATGGGAAGTTATGCATCTTGGCCTTTATTTATATCCCTCCTTCGTTCTCTAAGCAAATACTGACCTCTTTGATGGCGTTTGTGGATCAGTGGCCTCATTGCTTGGTAATAGTTAATGGGGATTTTAATTGTGTGATGAACCCTGAGTTGGACAGGATCTCTAGGGGGGGGTTGGGGAATGGTCATTTTCCCATTTTCCGTCCCAGGGGTCCCCCTTGGCGCGGTTTTGCCAAGAGGTGAGCCTCGTAGATGTGTGGGAATACCTATGCAAAGGAAAAAGAGCTTATTCCTGTGTTAGTAAATCGGGAAGTTCCATGTCTAGAATTGATCTGGCTCTGATAAACAAGGGATATTTGAAATGTATTAAACGGATTAAATTTGAGACCAGATCAGTATCCGACCATGTCCCCTCTTTTATAGAGCTATGTTTGGTTAGGAACAATTTTAGATTAAAACCCCCATTTAGACTGAATCCTCACTGGATATTAATAATTAATAATCATAACCAGATAAAAAAATTAGCTTACTTCCTTCTGGGATAAAAACATTCTCTCAGCTAAATCTCATTATGTTTGGGACGCGTTTAAAGCGGTTACTATAGGGAATTTTATCAGCACAATCGCTAATCTAACTAAATGCTATTCAAAGAGGGAGAAAGAACTAGAGGAAGCTGCTGCGGTTGGAATGGCTGGCTTCGCTAAGTCAAAAACAGAGGAAGCTAGAGAGATTATGCAGAGGACTAGTCAGGCGTTCTCTGACTTCCTTTTGGACAAAGCGCAACAGAGGCTATTCTTTAGTGGACAAAAATATTTATCCGAGGCAGGATGTCCTGGGAAGATGCTGGCCAGGGTAATAGCTAGCCAGGATACAAAAAAAGAGATTTGCAGTATTCGTGCTGCGGATGGGACAATTATTGAAGATCAGAAGGGAATAATAGAAACATTTATAAATTATTTTTGTGAATTATATAAATCAGAGAGTGTTATCTCAGAGGAAATGATTGACTCATATTTGGAGTCTATTTTCCTTCCAGTCCTTGCAGATAGTCAAAAGGAACGTCTGGAGATGGATTTATCTCTTCAGGAGATAGAGGATGCAATTGACTCCTGTTCTGGTAATTCCTCCCCGGGACTGGATGGACTCCCTTATGAGTTCTATCGTAAATATAGGGAAGTTATTCTTCCCCATTTGTGGAGAACTCTGTCTGATTCAATAAAGGAAGCAGCCCTTCCAGAAACTATGACAGAGGCTGTGATCACAGTGATATTAAAGAAGGGCAAAGACCCCAATGATTTGGGGTCATATAGAACCCAATCTACTTTGCTATATATTATTCAAATGATAAATCAGTTTGGAGAAGTTTCAGGTCTGGATGTAAATTGGGAAAAAACTACCCTTATGCCACTGGACAATATGACTACGTCTTTAGATAAATTCGCACATCCTAAGGATGCCCCCTTTAATATTTAGAAAATTTCTGAGTCTTTTCAGTATTTAGGTATTACAATCTCTCCTAGGGTGGAAGACTTTATCCCGCTTAACCTGTTGCCACTGATAAATAAGTTAAGGTCCAAAATAACAACATGGCTTCGCTTATCTTTATCGAAGGCCGATAGAATATCTTTAGTTAAGATGGTGATTCTCCCTCAGTTACTCTAAGTTTTTAGGAACTCTCCAGTCTGGATCGGGGATAGGTTTTTTAAATTAATAGAAAGAATTATTAATGACCTACTTTGGGGTAAGAAACAGGTAAGACTCAAACAAGAGCATTCGTATAAACTGTTGGAGAGGGGAGGAGTTAATCTCCCTTGCTTCAAGGGCTACTTCTTAGCTATACAGTTTTCTTTTTTCCGGGAGTGGGAGGATAGCCCACTCTGTAAGTATTTACTGAATAGATCAACTGAATAGATCAACTGATTTAAATTCGCCAGCAATCTCTTCATGAAGTCATGGTATTCTATTAGACTCTGATTTGGATTGAAGGGCTCAATGGGATGCACTCCCTTGTGGTATAATAGGCACATGCACACTTTACTTGAGTTGGGTAGAGATTAGTGATGATCGAGCATGATCGGCCGAGTACTGGTTTGGCTCGAGCATCGCTATGCTCGGCAGATCCGAGCGCTCTGCCGAGTACCACATGTGCTTGAACGCCATGCTCGAGTCTCCTCCCCGGACGTTTGGCGCCTTCTAAGCAGCCAATAAACATGCTGGTAAGTATTGCCATAACTGTAATGCCATTAGACATGTTTTCTACTGGCATTACAGTGATTGGCTGGCCGGAACACGTCATCGGGTGCTATATAGCACCCGGTTACGTGGGTTCGGCTCATTGCGAGTCAGGGAGAGCTGCTGTTAGGAAGGGACAGAGCGAGTGTAGAGCGAATTTGATCTCAAACCTTTCAGAGACCCAAAAGTCCTTTTAAGGACTATTGTTAGAGGTGGCAGCAAAATTAATTTTGGGGGAATTATTTTTTTGTGTCAGAGCGACCGTTAGTGACATTAATTTTCTGCATTCTACAAACGCTGCTTGCTGTGACCAGTGAGAAGCAAATCAGAACTGATATCTAGGCCGTGTGTGATGCCTATATTTAATCCAGATAGCAGTTACAGTCAGTTTCTGTATTGTTCAAACTCTGCTTGCAGTGACCAGTGAGAAGCAAATCAGCACTGATATCTAGGCCGTGTGTGACGCCTATATTTAATCCAAATTGCAGTTACAGTCAGTTTCTGTATTGTTCAAACTCTGCTTGCTGTGACCAGTGAGAAGCAAATCAGAACTGATATCTAGGCCGTGTGTGATGCCTATATTTAATCCAGATAGCAGTTACAGTCAGTTTCTGTATTGTTCAAACTCTGCTTGCAGTGACCAGTGAGAAGCAAATCAGCACTGATATCTAGGCCGTGTGTGACGCCTATATTTAATCCAAATTGCAGTTACAGTCAGTTTCTGTATTGTTCAAACTCTGCTTGCTGTGACCAGTGAGAAGCAAATCAGCACTGATATCTAGGCCGTGTGTGATGCCTATATTTAATCCAAATTCCAGTTACAGTCAGTTTCTGTATTATACAAACTCTGCTTGCTGTGACCAGTGAGAAGCAAATCAGCACTGATATCTAGGTCGTGTGTGAGGCCTATATTTAATCCAAATAGCAGTTACAGTCAGTTTCTGTATTGTTCAAACTCTGCTTGCTGTGACCAGTGGGAAGCAAATCTACACTTATTTCTAGACAGTGTGTGAGGCCTATATTTAATCCAAATAGCAGTTACAGTCAGTTTCTGTATTGTTCAAACTCTGCTTGCTGTGACCAGTGAGAAGCAAATATAAACTTATTTCTAGACAGTGTGAGGACTATATTTAATCCAAATATCAGTGATATCCAGTGTCAATATGAAGAAGGCGAGTATTAAGGGACGGGGAAGTGGACGTGGTTCACGCAGAGGCCGTGGCTCAGGGCGCGTTGCAACTGTGCCTGCTGCCAGAGCACAAGGAAAACAGTCATCCACGATACCTAGCTTCATGTCCCAGTTTGCAGGGTGTCGCAAGACAACACTCTTGAAGTCAGAACAGTGCGACCAGGTGGTCGGTTGGATTTCAGCAGATAATGCTTCCACTGGGTTAAGCACCACCCTGTTCTCCACCCAGTCTAGTCTCAGTAGCCAACATTCTGGTCAACAACACAATTCTCACCCTGATCATCCTTTCTCCCACCATGTAGAGTCTGGCCAAAGCGATCCGGTACTCGGATGTTCCGAGGAGCTATTTTCACCCCCATCACTTAATTTGGCCCTCTCCCCAAGCACACTTGAAGAGGGACATGAGATCTTGTGCCCTGATTCTCAACCTCTAGAGCCTTCACACTCACAAGATGATGTGTTTAAGGAGGTGGATGATGACGAGACACAGTTGCCATCAAGTCAACCACAATTACTGTCTGCAGAGGTTGATGAAGAGGATGATATACCGTTGTCAATCACTGAAGTTGTGTTGGGGTCAGCAAATGAGGAGGATGATCGGAGTGGGGAAGTTGAAGAGGACTTGGTGGACGATGAGGTCACTGACCCAACATGGGAAGGCGGAAACGCGAGCGAGGACAGCAGTCCCGAGGTGGAGCGATCTGCAGCACCACAACAGGCTGGAAGAGGCAGTGGGGTGGCAACAGGGAGAAGGCGGGCCACGCCAAGCAGTCCCGCAAGTGTTCCACTGAGCACCCCCTTGCGGAAATCTCCCTTGCCAAGGGGTAGGTGTTCCGTGGTATGGCGCTTTTTTGCGGAAAGTGCAGACGACAAAAGAATACCCTGTTTCCCCGAAAATAAGACAGTGTCTTATATTAATTTTTGCTCCCAAAAATGCACTAGGTCTTATTTTCAGGGGATGTCTTATTTTCCATGACACATGGGGATCAGAGGGGGGAATCAAAATGGCACAAGAGAATCAGAGGGGAGGGGGATTACCATTTTACGGTAGTACCCCCTTCTGATCATCCTGTGTCATTTTGATTCCCACCTCTGATCCCCCTGTGTCATTTTAAGTGATCCCACTACCCTGTGCCAGTGGACAGTGGATTATTTAGTCTCTCTCCCCCCTCCCACCTTCACCAGACATCCCCCACTACCTTATCAAACATTTCCCCCCCACCACCTCAGTCACCCCTGTGTGTCCGTGCCAGCCAGATTCCACACAATGTGCCCAGCTCCTGCCCCGCGCGACTCACTGTCTAATCGCGAGTCAGCCAGATTCCGTCAGGGCAGAGCGAGCAGCAGGTGGCAGCTTCTCCTGGCGGCAGCGCAGGCTCTCTGATTTAAAGAGACCTCGCACTGCCTGAACAGCTCTGGATGCGCTGCGGCCAGTCAGTGAGCTGCGCAGCGGCCGCCGCCGCTACAGTCCAGAGGATTCAGACGCCCTATGGTAGCGTCAGGGGCCTTATATTCTGGCGGGGCCTTATTATCGTGGAGGCCTTATTATCGGGGAGGTCTTATTTTCGGGGGGATGCCTTATATTACAGCGAGAGGCAAAACTGGAAGTAGGTCTTATTTTCGGGGGATGTCTTATTTTCGGGGAAAGACGGTAGTAGTTTGCAACCTGTGCCACACCAAAATGAGCCGAGGTGTGAACAGTAGCAACCTCACCACCACCAGCATGATCCGCCACATGGCAGCCAAGCACCGCAATAAGTGGGAGGAACGCCTGGGTCCACAATCTGTGTCCGCGGGTCACACCACTGCCTCCTCTTCCCCTGTGTTAGGTAACGACCAATCGCCTGTCGAAGGCGCAGGCCCGGATGCCTCCCGCGCTGCACCTGTACCGTCGCAAGCACCATCAGCGACCACATCCACTTCCCTGTCCCAGTGCAGCGTCCAAATGTCTTTACCCCAGGCATTTGAACGCAAGTGCAAATACCCAGCCACCCACCCACAGGCCATGGCACTAACTGCCCAACTTTCTAAGTTACTAGCGGTTGAAATGTTGCCATTTAGGCTTGTGGACACCGAGGCCTTTCGCGGCCTGATGTCGGCGGCCGTCCATCGGTACTCAGTCCCCAGCCGCCACTATTTTTCCCGGTGTGCCGTCCTCGCCTTACACCAGCATGTGTCTGTTAACATCACCCGTGCCCTGACCAACGCAGTTACTGCTAAGGTCCACCTAACGACTGACACATGGACAAGTGCTTGTGGCCAGGGATGCTACATTTTCCTGACGGCACACTGGGTGAACGTAGTGGAGGCTGGAAGCGACTTGTACCCTGGGATGGCACAGGTGCTACCGACGCCCAGGATTGCAGGCCCTACTTCCATCATGGTTACCGCAAGCACCTATGTACGTGGCTCCTCCTCCTCCGCCTCCTCCTCCACTTCCACTTCCAAATTCTCAGCGTGCAGCACCAGTCAGCCATCAGCTGGTAGCTGGAAGCAGTGTAGCACTGCTGTGGGGATGCGTCAACAGGCCGTGCTGAAGATGATATGCTTAGGGGATAAACAGCACACCGCCGCAGAGCTGTGGCAGGGGATAAGTGTCACGACGGAGAGTGGGGGAAACCCCCCGCCATGCGATGTTAAAGGGATATTGGGAAGCCACTAGGCCAGGACAACAGAATCAGGGAGCTGGTCACCTCCTAACGCGTCCCTAACTCTGACCCTGACTCCTAACTGTATGAGCCAACCCAGATTGTAGGAGGGCTCATACTCAGGAACCTCGGGTCCCTACTAGCCCTCAGGATATCCCTGGACTAGGAGCAGGGTAAGACGACCTGTTCCTCCTAGACACGGACGAACAGGAGTCTAAACTGACCAGACCGCGGGCCACTGCATGCGGCTCAAGGAGTCACGACCATGACCATGGTCGTGACAATAAGAGACCAGACTGAGCTGTGGCTCTCGCCACTCAACCTGCAACCAGGCATGGTTGTGTGTGATAATGGGCGTAACTTGGTGGCGGCTTTGGAGCTCGGCAAGCTCACACACATCCCATGCCTAGCCCACGTCTTTAACTTAGTTTTTCAGCGGTTTCTGAAAACCTACCCCAATTTGCCCGAGCTACTGTCGAAGGTGCGCCGCGTGTGTGCACATTTCCGCAAGTCATCAACAGCTTCAGCCGGTCTGTGGACGCTGCGACGTGAGCACGTGCTGGAACTCCACGTTACACATGTTGGCCAGGTTTTGTGAGCAGCAAAGGGCAGTAATGGAATACCAGCTGCAGCACGGTCATCGCCTTTCCATTCAGCTTCCGCTCTTCACAAGCGAGGAGTGGGCATGGATGTCTGTCTGACCTCTGTGAGGTGTTAAGAAACTTTGAGGAATCAACACAGATGGTGAGCGGCGATAACGCTATTGTCAGTGTAACCATCCCACTTCTGTGTCTACTCAAACGCTCGCTGCTCACAATTAAGGCCGACACTGTTCGTGGGGAAGAGTTGGAAATGGAGGAAGAAGACATGACCCTGGGTGATAGCCAGAACACCCTCAGTTTGTCTTCTCAGCGTGTATTGGAGGAGGAGGAGGAGCAGGGGACAGTTGCCTCCGCTACACAGGGTAGTAGCCATTGAACTTTAATTCCATCTGTTCAGCGTGGGTGGACAGAAGAAGAGGAAGAGGATGAGGAGATGGACAGTCATCCTCCTGATGATGACAGCGAAGTCTTGCCCACTGGTACTCTGGCACACATGGCTGACTTCATGTTAGGCTGCCTTTCCCGTGACCCCCGTGTTATACGCATTTTAGATAACAGGGATTACTGGGTGTTCACCCTTCTGGACACCCGCTAGAAAGAGAACTTTTCATCTCTCATTCCTCTGGTGGAGAGGACGAGCAAAATGGTGCTATATCAGAAGTTCCTTGTTGACAGATTGCTGCAAAAATTTCCATCTGACAGCACAGGCAGCAGAGTCCGTACTTCCTTGGGCAACCGAGGTTGGGAGACAAGGGGAACACACAGCACTTCCAGCAAAGGCAGGGCAACACTCTCCAAGGCCTGGGACAGTTTTATGACACCCCGCCAGCACCCTCAACATGATGCACGTCCTGGTGTCACATGGAGGGAAAAGTTTTGGAAGATGGTAAAGGAGTACTTAGCAGACCGTGTCAGCGTCCTCAGTGATCCCTCAGTGCCTTACAACTCCTGGGTGTCCAAGCTGGACACGTGACATGAACTGGCGCTCTACGCCTTGGAGGTGCTGGCCTGCCCTGCCGCCAGCGTTTTGTCTGAGCGGGTATTTAGTGCTGCTGGTGGCATTATAACAGATAAGCGTATCCGGCTGTCAACTGAAAATGCTGACAGGCTGACTCTTATAAAAATGAACAAGGCCTGGATTGCCTCTGACTTCTCCACTCCACCAGAGGAAAGCCACGACTAAACATAAAGGCACTTTAAATGTGTTGATTAGAATGTACTGAATACTCTGTATTCCCATGCACCCCTTCCGCCACAAAAAAGGGTATATGGTTGAATCTTCCTTTTCTCATCCTCCTCCTCCTCGTCCATCACGTATATGCCTTCTCATATAATTTTTCGGATGGTCAGCTCACCAGCAGGCCCTCACCCATAATGTTTTAGATTGTAAGCTCACCAGCAGGCCCTCACCCATAATGTTTTAGATGGTCAGCTCACCAGCAGGCCCTCGCCCATAATGTTTTAGATGATCAGCTCACCAGCAGGCCCTCACCCATAATGTTTTAGATGGTCAGCTCACCAGCAGGCCCTCACCCATAATGTTTTAGATGGTCAGCTAACCAGCAGGCCCTCACCCATAATGTTTTAGATGGTCAGCTAGGCTGAAGACCCTCACCCCAAAATGTTTTAGTGGGTCACCAGCAGGCCATCAATCATACTTTACCTCTGCTGTATAACGTTTCCTCATCCTAAATACCTATGACATTCCCTGTAATTTTTTTGTACTCGTTCCAATGACAGGCTCTCTTAAGAGTCCTGTATTGTTATTTATCGTCACTACCTTCCTGAGTCGGTACTGGGAAGTTTGCGCGCCCCCGCCTGCCTTTCTTGAAAGTGGTAGCCGTGGCCATCCCTCAGGCTCCCTCTCCGGAAGCGAATCCTGATTCCCCATTACCCGTGGTCACCATGGTAGGCGCAAAAAAGAACATTGAAAGTTGATAGATCAGACATCCGAAAAGATCGTCAACATCACGGGGACGTGCGATCAGCTTAGAAGTTATCTAGAGTTAACAAAGTGGCAGCAGGCCCTCATCTACAATTTTTTACACGGTCAGCTTAACGTCCGTTCCTCTTCCAAGTTCATTATCATCAGATGATAGTCTGGTCAACATAATCATAATCACCGGGGGTCACGTAACTAATTAGCATGAAGGAGTGTCTTTGGTTATCGGAATGAACCACACAAATCGACTCGATCCACACGCTCAAAACGGCCATGCACCACCACCCACAGAATCGCGAAATAGGTATCAATCTGTCAATCCTTTCTGTGTCCGGGCCGGGTGAGGCTTCCCGTGCGTAGTCAAATTAAGCCGCAGGCTCCACTCCTGGTGGTGCCCTTCCATCAATTAGTTTAAGTTTTAGCTTTGCAACCATACTCCCCCCGGAACCCAAAGACTTTAGTTTCCCAGAAAATGCTCGGCGGGAAATGGGAATAACGCTGCCGGGGATTGTCTTCGAACCTCCAACTTAAGTTGTTGATTAATGAAAACGTTTGTGGCAACAAAGGTTTTGGCTGTGGTTCGGCTTGCGCCGGTACAAGAATTTCACCTCTACAGGTACAATACGGATGCCACCGGCCGTTCCTCTTCCAATGAGTTCAGTTTGATCGTCCAAGAGTCCGGTCAACACAATCGAAACCACCGGCCGTCCCTCTTAGTCATGGCCCCAGTTCGGAAAATCACCAAATTTTTTGTCTGAACTTGCTCTTTATATAAAAGTAAATATACAGGAAAGAATGTTTCCTAACAATTTTTCATCTAAAATCGCTTTTATCTTCGGTTTTGTGAGTTTTATGGTCAGTCTGTAAAAGTGGCGTACAACTCGGGCAACATCGTTACCAGCAGCGACATTGTAGTCTAAGATGCATCCAGACATCCTCCCCAGGCTGTCCCCGACCCATTTTGGTGGTGTTTCCATCAATTTATGACCTTTTCCTATGAACCAGGCACACTCCCCTCTTCAGAGCAGGGGGTGCCTGGTTTAATGCTCGGGTCCTCCCATTGACTTCTATAGGGCTCGGGTGCTCGGTAGAGCACCTGAGCATCCCGGTGTGCTCGGGCAGAGCACCCGAGCCCCCGAGCTTCGGGGTGTTCGATCATCACTAGTAGAGATCCATACTGGCAAAAAAGTAATATTTTATATGTCAGACAGGTAGTAGGTAACGGGGATATAGTTTCATTTACGGTATTATCACAAATAGAAAAGTCACAGAAACTACTATGGTTTCGCTACTTACAGTTAAGATCGGCACTTCTAAGTATTAAAAAAAAAAATAGGCTTGAAATACACACTTCTACACAATTTAATGATTTGATAGGGAATTTGGAGCATAGGATGAAGATCTCCCAACTTTATAAAAATTTAATTATAGAACGATTTGAAGATACCTGTTCTCCAGGACAAAGGGCTTGGTAAAAAAAAAAGTGCAACGACCCGCCTGGATGATCAGGAAAAGGTAGTTCAGGATTTATAAGTGGTTTCACATCATTTTAATCACGTTGTGGTGCAGTTTAATATTTTACATAGACTTTACGTTACCTCCCTTTGGCTTTAGAGATGTGGTATTAGGAGCGATTCCAACTGCCCGAGGTGTGATATTCCTGATGCTGATTATTTGCATATGTTCTGGTTCTGTCTAGAACTGAAACAATATTGGGAGACTATTCATGATTACATAGAGGGAAAATTGAATGTATGGATTCCTTTCACTGCTGAATGTTGTGTACTGGGTGATCTTGCTAAGGTGGGGTGTCAGCAATATAAAAAAAATCTTCTTTACAAGATAATGTTTCTTGCCAGACTGCTCATAGCTCGTTCTTGGTTTTTCGCGAGATCCCCCCAGTATGAATACATGGTTAAATCTGATAAATACCAACAAGAGATATGAACATATTCTGTATAAGCAAAGAAATAGCTTGAAAAAAAGGTTTAGAATCTGGGGGGACTGGAGTCCCTAGAGCTTCCTCCGTTTTCTCAAGCCCTCTCCATCTCTCCCCTGTCTGTTACCGGGGAGAGGTGATGAAGGGAGGACGCATCATGGGTGGGCAGTGGGTGGGATTTGGAGGGTAACTTACTTTAAAAAAATGTAAATGTTTTTTATTACTTTGATTGTAAATGTTGGATCTTTAATAAAGAAAGTTAATAAAAAATTTAAAAAAGTGCACAGAATGCGGTAGTGACATACATGATACAGTCATGCATCCTACTCCACTTCCAGACAACCCACAGCAGCTTCCTACCTCCACTCCCATCTCAAATCATGGCGGGGAGCAACAAGGCCTTGCTTCAACCAAAGATAATGTCTCTTCTTCATGTACAGAAGTCTGTGGAGAAGGCTAGGACCACAAATGCTGTGCCAAGCTATGCCTAGTCAAGATATACCCATGGATCATCCTGAGAAAGCTGCTAGGATGTATGCTATAATAGATGAACAGAGCAACAGATCCCTGGTTAAGCATAAATTCCTTGAGATCTTTGGCATAGAGGGTCACGCAACCCCATATACTCTCAGAACCTGTTCTGGTCATGTAGAGACCTTCGGCAGAAGGGTTGACGAGTTTATGGTCTCTCATATCAACGAGGAAGAGGGCATACCCCTACCAACGTTAGTCGAGTGTGACAAGATACGAGTTGAAAGGGAAGAGATTACCACTCCAGAAGCTGCATATCACCATCCTTATTTAAGGCACCTTGTTGATGAGATTCCTGCAATGGACAAGAGTGCTGAAATATTAGTCCTGTTAGGAAGGGACATTCTCAGAGTACATAAAGTACGCGATCAGTGCGATGGATCTGACGACGCCCCTTATTCACAAAGACTTGACCTAGGCTGAGTAATAGTGGGCGATGTATGCTTGGACAGGATGTGTACTCCATCTGAGATCCACTCTTTCAAGACTTACGTGTTGGGAAACGGACATGCATCCAACTTCAAACAGTACCCTCACCATTATGAAGTAAAGGAGAAGCTTCTTGACATCATCCAAGTACCTGATGTTACTCTTGCCCTTTGTGATGACAACCTAGGCACTACAGTGTTTTGTACTACAAGTGAGGACAACAAAATAGCCTTGTCAGTTAAAGACTTCATCAAAATAATGGATAAGGAATTCTTTCTGGACGAGTCTAACAGCTGGGTTGCACCATTACCTCTTCGTGGTACAAGGGCCAAACTCCCGAACAATCGTGAACAGGCTTTATCCAGATTCAACTCACTTCAACGAACACTAAGGAACAGGCCTGAAATGAAGGACAATTTCATCGCCTTTATGAAAAGGATCTTTGACAATGATCATGCTGAACCAGTGCTGGTATCTGCCTTTCTTCGGACTGTATCATTCACGTAAGCCAAAATCAGGATCGTTTTTGACTCCAGTGCCAAGCATCAAGGTGTATCCCTAAACTATGTTCTTTTCACTAGCCCGAATCTAACCAACAACCTTGTAGGCGTGCTTATGAGATTTAGAAGAGAACCAGTTGCCGTAACTGCTGATATTGAACAGATGTTTCATTGCTTCATTGTACGTGAAGACCATAGCAACTTCCTAAGGTTTCTGTGGCACCGTGACAACAACATGGACAATGAGATTATTGAGTTACGCATGAAAGTACATGTTTTCGGAAATAGTCCATCACCCGCTGTTGCAACATACGGTTTACGAAGGACTGCCATTGATGGAGAAAAAGAGTATGGCATGGATGTTCCACACTTTGTTGAGAGAGACTTTTATGTTGACGATGGACTTAAGTCTTTACCTACAGACAAAGAAGCCATAGACCTGCTCCAAAGGACTCAAGGTATGCTTTCTGAGACTAACTTCAGACTACACAAAATTGCCTAAAATAGTGTTGCTGTTATGAAAGCCTTTCAACCTGGCGATTATGCCAAAGGGTTTAAGGACTTAAATCTGGGAATGGACACGCCACCTATACAGAGAAGTCTGGGCCTATGGTGGGACTTATTAAAGGACACTTTCAGCTTTCAAGTCAGCTCTACAGAAAAGCCATTTACCAAGCTTGGTGTTCTGTCAGTGGTAAACAGCCTATACTATCCAATTGGATTTGTGGCTCCCATAACCATACAAGGTAAAGCCTTATTTAGACAGCTCTCAGAGTCTATTAAAGATTGAGATGCTCCACTGCCATCTGACAAGCTTTCAAAGTAGTAGTCCTGGAAGCAATCTCTACACGCCTTAGATGGAATCCATATACCACGCTGCTACACCTCAGCTTCCCTTGCTACGAGCCGGAGAAAAGAGCTTCACATCTTCTCAGAAGCTGTTGCCTACCTCAAGGTGAGAGACTCTTCTAATCAAACCCACATAGGGTTTCTGTTTGGGAAAGCTAAGTTAGCACCTAAGCCTGAGCACACAATTCCTAGGCCTGAACTTTGTGGGACTTTGCTAGCTGTAGAAATCTCAGATTTCATATTACGCGAGCTAGACATTCAGAAAGATGACGCTAAATTCTACACAGACAGTAAGGTTGTTCTGGGCTACATATACAACCAGACTAAACGTTTCTATGTCTACGTTAGCAACCGTGTAGAAAGAATCAGGAAATCATCTAAACCTGAACTAGGCCTGGTTAACAGGTCCTGAATTCCTGCTGGATAACACAGAAGAGACCACGGCTGACGTCTTCGGTCTACTAGAACCTGACAAGGATCCAGAGATTCGTCCTGAAGTTACAACCCTCGCCACCAGAACTGAACAAAGACTTGTCTTGTGCTGTCAATGCTTTGAACGTTTTTCTAAGTGGATAAGGCTTGTACGCACTATCACAAGGTTAGTTCATATCGTACACTGCTTTCACACACAGCAGGATGTTCAATGTCAAGGTTGGCACACGTGTCAAAAGCCTCTTTCTGCAAAGGACATTGCTAAAGGTGAAATGATCATAATACGCAGTGTACAACAGGATGTCTTTGGCTCTGAAATTAAATGTATCCGTGACAAAAGGAACATTCCAAAAAACAGTCCAATTGCTAACCTGAACCCATTCATTGACAATGATGACATGTTAAGAGTTGGTGGACGTTTAAACAAGGCTGAAATGGGAGAACAAGAACAGAATCCTCTCATAATACCTGCACGCCACCATATCACCACTTTGCTCATACGGCACTACATGAAAGGGTTAAGCACCAAGGTAGACACTTCACTGAAGGTGCCATAACAGCTGCCGGCCTTTGGATCATAGGAGCAAAAAGACAAATTACAGCTATGCTGCACAGCTGTGTTCAGTGCCGTAAATTAAGAGGTAAACATCAGCAACAGCTAATGTCAGATTTGCCAGCTGACAAATTAAGTACTGGCCCACCTTTCTCTCATGTTGGATTGGATGTCTTTGGGCCATGGATGGTGACAGCCCGCAGAACTCGAGGTGGCCAATCAAATAGTAAACGATGGGCAGTGCTGTTCACTTGCATGACTGTGCGCGCAGTACACATTGAAGTGATAGAATCTATGGATGCCTCAAGCTTCATCAATGCTCTAAGACGATTTCTTGCCATCAGAGGACCAGTCAAGACACTGAGGTCTGACTGTGGAACTAATTTCGTTGGAGCCTGTAGAGAGTTGCAACTCAACTCTAGGCCAATCCAAGAAATTTTAGCTGAAATGGGCTGTACATGGATTTTCAATCCTCCTCATTCTTCCCACATGGGCGGCTCATGGGAGAGAATGATAGGCATCACACGAAAAATACTGGACTCAATGTTTATGGACTTGAACTCCACAAGACTTACCCACGGGATTCTAACCACCTTCTTGGCAGAAGCATCTGCCATAATCAACTCAAGACCATTTGTTCCAGTGTCTACAGATCTAGAGACCCCAACTATCCTTACCCTAGCTACCCTGCTTACCCAGAAGCTTGGGTCCGTTCCTGTTCCACCTGGAAATTTTAAAGACGGAAATCTGTGCTTTAATTAATGGAAGCGAGTACAAAACCTTGCCAACCGCTTCTGGAATCGTTGGAAGATGGAGTATCTTTCCACTCTGCAAGGACGCAGGGAATGGCAACGACAGTACCCTAACATACAAGTTGGAGATCTCGTTCTGCTCAGGAACCAACAAGACGAAAGAATCGAGTGGCCTATGGGACTTATTGTGGAGAGCGTTCCAAGTGATGACGGTAAGGTACACAAGGTGGAGGTGAAAGTTTCAAGACAAGGGACTGTAAAGACTTTCATCAGGCCTATCACAGAACTTATTCTGCTCTTGCCCCTTGGAGAGTGAACTTATTGCCTATGCTGCTGAATCCTACCTGAAACTTCAAGCAAGAAGTGTTTGAACTTTACTTGTTACACTTGAAGCCTTACATTTTAGTTGGTGCATTATATGCCTGTTCTAGTAACATAGTAACATAGTACAAAAGGCCGAAAAAAGACATTTGTCCATCCAGTTCGGCCTGTTATCCTGCAAGTTGATCCAGAGGAAGGCAAAAAAAAAAAAAAAAAAAACTGAGGTAGAAGCCAATTTTCCCCACTTTAGGGAAATTAAAAATTCCTTCCCGACTCCAATCAGGCAATCAGATAGCTCCCTGGAACAGTAGCTCCCTGGATAGCTCCCTGGATCTCTAGTAGCTATAGCCTGTAATATTATTATGCTCCAGAAATACATCCAGGCCCCTCTTGAATTCCTTTATTGTACTCACCATCACCACCTCCTCAGGCAGAGAGTTCCATAGTCTCACTGCTCTTACTGTAAAGAATCCTTTTCTATGTTTGTGTACAAACCTTCTTTCCTCCAAACGCAGAGGATGTCCCCTTGTCACAGTCACAGTCCTGGGGATAAATAGATGATGGGATAGATCTCTGTACTGACCCCTGATATATTTATACATATTAATTAGATCTCCCCTCAGTCGTCTTTTTTCTAAAGTGAATAACCCTAATTTTGATAATCTTTCAGGGTACTGTAGTTGCCTCATTCCAGTTATTACTTTAGTTGCCCTCCTCTGGACCCTCTCCAGCTCTGCTATGTCTGCCTTGTTTACAGGAGCCCAGAACTGTACACAGTACTCCATGTGTGGTCTGACTAGCGATTTGTAAAGTGGTAGGACTATGTTCTTATCACGGGCATCTATGCCCCTTCTGATGCAACCCATTATCTTATTGGCCTTGGCAGCAGCTGCCTGACACTGGTTTTTGCAGCTTAGTTTGCTGTTTATTAAAATTCCTAGATCCTTTTCCATGTCAGTGTTACCGAGTGTTTTATCATTTAGTATGTACGGGTGACTTGCATTATTCCTTCCCATGTGCATAACTTTACATTTGTCAGTGTTAAACCTCATCTGCCACTTATCTGCCCAAGCCTCCAGTCTATCCAGATCCCTCTGTAGTAGTATACTGTCCTCTTCAGTGTAAATTACTTTTCACAGTTTAGTGTCATCTGCGAAAATTGATACTTTACTATGCAAGCCTTCTACAAGATCATTAATAAATATATTGAAGAGAAAAGGGCCCAATACTGACCCTTGAGGTACCCCACTAGTGACAGTGACCCAATCTGAGTGTGTACCGTTAATAACCACCCTCTGTTTTCTATCATTGAGCCAGTTAGTTACCCACATACAGACGTTTTCTCCCAATCCGAGCATTCTCATTTTATATACTAACCTTTTATGTGGTACAGTGTCAAATGCTTTGGAGAAGTCCAGATATACGACATACATTGATTCGCCGCTGTCAAGTCTAGAACTTACTTCCTCATAGAAACGGATTAAATTAGTTTGGCATGACCGATCCCTCACGAAGCCATGCTTATATGGCGTTATTTGCTTATTTCCGTTGAGATGCTCTAAGATAGCATCTCTCAGAAAACCTTCAAACAGTTTACCCACGACAGATGTTAAACTTACTGGCCTATAGTTTCCAGGCTCTGTTTTTGAACCCTTTTTGAATATTGGCACCACATTTGCCATGCGCCAATCCTGTGGGACATTCCCTGTCAGTATACAGTAGAGTCCGCAAATATCAGAAATAAGGGTCTGGCTATGACATTACTTAATTCCCTTAGGATACGGGGGTGTATGCCATCCGGCCCTGGCGATTTGTCTATTTTAATCTTTTTAAGTCGCTGATGTACTTCTTCCTGGGTCAGACAGGACACTTTTAATGGGGAATTTATTTTTACATTCTGCATGTCATCTGACAGTTTATTTTCCTCAGTGAATACATTGGAGAAAAAAATATTTAACAGCTTTGCTTTCTCCTCGTCGCTCTCTGCGACTCCCCCCTCATTACTCTTTAAAGGGCCGACACCTTCAGATTTATACTTTTTAACATTTATATAGTTGAAGAACATTTTAGGGTTAGTTTTACTCTCTTTGGCAATTAATCTCTCGGTCTCTAGTTTGGCTGCTTTTATTTGATTTTTACATGTTCTATTTTTTTCCTTATAGTTTTTCAGTGCTTCCGTGCTACCCTCCTGTTTTAGTGATTTATATGCTTTCTTTTTGTCATTTATTGCTTTCTTTACAGTTCTATTTATCCACATTGGTTTCTTTTTGTTCCTTAACCTTTTATTCCCATACGGTATGTACCTCTCACAATGAGATTTTAGGATGCTTTTAAAGATATCCCATTTTGTGGCTGTATTTTTATTTTTGAGGACTTTGTCCCAGTTAGTTAGGCTTATGGCCTCTCTTAGTTGGCTAAATTTAGCTTTTTTGAAGTTTGGTATTTTTGTTCCTCCCTGTAGAAATGCTCTTTTGAATGATAATTGGAAGGTTATTACTTTATCGTCACTATTTACCAGGTGTCCACCAACCTGCACGTCTGTTGTTCTGTCAGGCCTGTTGGTTAATACCAGTATGGCCGTCCCTCTAGTCGGGTCCTGAACCAGTTGGGAGAGGTAATTGTCTTTGGTTATTGCCAAGAATCTTTTTCCCTTATGAGATATACAAGTTTCCGTTTCCCAGTCTATATCTGGGTAGTTGAAGTCCCCCATAATAACCACCTCATTATGATTTGCCGCCTTGTCTATCTCGTTTAGTAGTAGATTTTCTGTGGACTCTGTTATATTATGTGGTTTATAGTAAACTCCTATTAGTAATTTATTATTGTTTTTGCCTCCATGTATCTCTACCCACAGTGACTCCACATGTCCATGTCCCTCACTTATATATTCCCGGAGTGTGGGCTTTAGACAGGACTTTACATAAAGGCAAACCCCTCCCCCTCTCCGGTTTTGACGATCCTTTTTAAACAGACTGTAACCTTGTACATTAACTGCCCAGTCATAGCTATCATCCAGCCATGTCTCAGTTATTCCCACTATGTCATAGTCCTCCTCACACATCACTAATTCCAGCTCCCCAGTTTTATTAGTCAGGCTTCTGGCATTAGTATACATACATTTGAACGGTTTTCAGGTCCTCGGACATCAAGCAAATTGCACTGTTGCTTATTTGCAATTATATAACTACCGTTACAGTTTAAATAGTGACATTTTCAATGCCAGACGGGGAGTGTGCTGCTACGCAGTTAAAATCTATATAGTTTATTTCATTGAACCATTCATATATTCTATATTTGGTTATATGCTCCCATTTAGTGGCCGTTTTTGGTAATGCACTTGTTTTTCTTGTTCTTTGATATCTGTGATTAATTTCCTTTCATTGCTCCATCCCTTCTTCTGTGTACTTCACTTCCTGTATCTTTTTACTGCTCCAGCCATATGTACAGGTACACATGTATTCTCATGTACGGTTACTAAAGCATCATCTTTTGACCGCACAATACCAGAATCCATCTGTTCTGCTGTACTCTGTTATCTGGCTTACAGAATAAAGCAACTTACACTGATAAACTCGGTGTTGGTGAGTTCAAGCTATCTGATGAGGAATGTCCGCAGTGATTATATCTGCTTATACAGGCCATGCATAGAGGTCTCGGAGTCAGAATAAGGTTCAAAGTTTGTGAGCTTAATTCACATTGGAAGTGAATATAGACTCATATAGAGATCATATTTGTCTTCCAAGGGAAAATTATCAGATATTTGGACCTTGGAGATGAATGTTTATGAATGAGAAATCCTGAATGGTAAATTGTCTGAAATAAAAGCAGATATTATGAGGAACCTTGACTGTTGAACTGTGAAAAAAGATTTGAGTGATCTATGAGGGACAAATTAATAAGGCCCTGCTTCTTGAGGTTCCCAGTAAGTTTGACACTTTGTATGTGACAAGGACAAGGGAAAAAGTGTGTGAGAAATATAATCGGGGGAAACTTTCATGGTAAATTAATCCCCTGAAAGTACAGTAAGTCTTTCAGAAATTGATAAGGGTACCCTCTTGAAAGGGGTGCTGAAAGGAGCTTTGATCCGAACACACTGAGAGATCCTGTACCAGCGTATGATAAAAACCGACGGATGTTAGACTTAAAGGGGTTGTCCGGATTCAGAGCTGAACCTTCACATATCCCCATTTTCACCCAGTCAGCCCTCCTAATATGAGCATGCTCCAATGTTCTCCCTTGCCCTGTGCTGTATCACGTAGATCAAGGGCTTATACGAGGGAGGAGAATATCTTAAAATATTTGTCTTTGTTGTGTTTAGAACCTAGAGCCAGATCCAAAGACAAGGAACAAGTCATGGGTAACTCGTCAGATAGGGAGGGGGGCCCCAAGAGGGAAGCCAGCAAGACATAGTGTTTGACAGACAAGGAAAGGATGCTGTGAGAGGATGTGATCAGTTATTTTAAAAGGCCAGAATGCCAAAAGATGGAAGTTTGGATGTCGAAGAAAATGGATGGCACAGTTAAAGGGATACCTCGTCTTAAGATTTCCCTGAACTAAGAATATCCTTGCGAGTGCAGTGTGCCTGGGGAGACTTAGGTCTGTCTCAATAAGTGAGACTCCAGTAGTGAGAGAGTCAGGCAGACTTAGTGTATCCGCTTTTGTCCCAGCATGTAATTTGTTCGAGTGTATGAAAGATAAAACAGCAGTGGAAGATTGTGAAACAATAAAAGTAAGTGATTAAACTAAGGCTGGAAATGTTGTTCATGAATAGTGTTGAGCGTGAATATTCTAATCGCAAATTTCTATAGCGAATATCGGCACTTTGAGAATTTGCGAAGTTTTAGAATATAATGCAATATCTTCGTAATCGTGAATATTCAATATTTTTTTTATCACTAGAAAAACCTATAATCTTTTTTCACTTTTTCTATATAGCTCCTCTTTATCCTTACTATGCTATCTATCATCCATACCTTTTTTTTATAGTTATTATTTTACCTATCATTAATATACATTTATTATAAGTATATTCCTATCTATCATTAATAATTTGTTTTTTTAGATGCTATATTATTTTTAAAATAAATCATTACCTATAACATACAAATGACAACATATAACAGACAATCACACAAAGGCTGTATACCAAAAGCTGGGTATGTGCAAGCCAACAACCTATCCATGACACAGGTACAGTCAGCATACCTTACAATGGCAGCTCTCATCTCATTGAGAGGCAGTAAGCCTCAAAGTTGTTTGATTTTTTTTGTTGGATGGCTTGGGGGACCTGCACACCTAGATCATTATCATTAGGGTGACAAAAATTGTAAAAAGAATTTTGGGATGCCAGCTAACTTTTCTCTCACTGTTTAGGAGGGTTGCATAAAAATTTTCAGATTTCTAATTGTCCTAATATTTAAATTCAATAACCTTTCTATACTGTTTTGTCATGTAAACTCATTTTCTTAAACATGGGCATATGGGAAAGACATGCAAATATTGTTTCAGCTGATTCTGCTAATTTGCTCGTCTTTCCCATATGTCCATGTTTATGTAAATGAGTTTACATGACAAAACAGTATAGAAAGGTTATTGAATATAAATGTTAGGACTAGAGATGGTCTTGCGGTTCGCCCGGCGGTCGTTTCGCGGCGAACTTTGCGCATCCGCGATTTGTCGAACATGCGAATATATGGCGATATTCTTTTACATTGTGAAGAATTTCGACCTATGACACATCCAATTGAGATGTTTCAGCACATGGACATACCCCCTACCTTATAAATAAACCTGATCTGGCCTCCATTTTACATTCAGTCTTTTGCCAGTGTAGGAAAAGGTTGCTGTGTGGAGCAGGGACAGACTGTTGGGACACAAATCGCTAGCTAATAGGGCCACAAAAGTCCTTTTAAGGACTGGTATAGGCGTGCTATCGATAGGTATGACACACTGAGGGGTGTAATATACTTATAGTGCAATTGTATTGTGCAGCAGTTGTGTGCGATTCTGCTGTGATACTGCAGCCACACAGAGTGCCAAACGCTATTGGAACAAATAATTTCTACTGGTATGATTTACCAGTTGCCCCCCAAAAAAACTGATTGAGGCAGGGGTATGATATACCTTCTTCCACAAATACTGCTCTTCTATAGTGACTTTGTCACAGGGTCATTTTTGAAAATGACAGGCAGAGAAAGAGGCAGGCCATTCAACAGGGGTGGTAGGGGTCGGGCAGGTGCACCAGGCTGGAGCCTAAGTGGGAACCTGCAGAAAGTGCGTGCGATTATGTCAAAGGACGCACCAGACTTGGTTTAGTGGCTTACTCAGCCTTCCGCTTATGCACCCTCCTCATCCTCTCTATCTGCACCCTCTTCACTCTCTGCTGTGTGCACCCCCAAAGACACCACCACCGTCACCATATCCCCTCAAATCAGAGGAATTATTTTCCCATACATTCCAAGACCTTACCAATGTGCAGCCATTCTTGGTATCGGATCAGGAAGAGGAGGCATCAACGGTCGCCACCCAGCAGTCTGACGACAGTACCCAGATCAGCCCAAAGAAGGGTGGTCCCTGCTGTTGCTGCCTACTCCGAGATCTCTAATGTCAGTGGTAGTGAAGGTGACGAATCTGATGATGACGTGTCGATGGACGTCACGTGGGTGCCCACAAGAGAGGAAGAGGAGGGGAGTTCAGAGAGAGAGACGGAGCAGCAGATAGGGAGGAGAAGGAGGAGAAGCAGGCAGAGGCAAAAAGCAGACTGCTAATGTATCTGGAACGAAACATCCACCATGCATGGTCACATCTGGTGCTCCCAGGATGCCGGCACATGGCTCCGCAGTGTGGGCTTTTTTTCATGTGTCCGCTGCTGACAATAGTGTTGCCATCTGCAGCCTGTGCTGTCAACGCATAAGTCACGGTAAGCCCAACACTCACCTAGGGACGACCACCTTAAGAAGGCACCTGTCCTCCCATCACCGAGCCCAGTGGGAGCAACACCGTCAGAACCCACAAAACCACACTCCCGACGCTCACCGTCCTGCCTCTCCTTCTCCTCTCTCCTCCCAGTTATCCTCCACTCCACCTTCCACAGTGCCGTCGTCGCTTTCATCTGGCAAAATGCAGGCTTCCTTGCCCCAAATGTTCGAGCGAAAAAAGATGATGACGCCGGATAACCCTCTTGCCCAACAGCTGACCGCTGGCTTGTCAGAACTGCTAGCCCGCCAACTACTGCCATATAAACTGGTGGACTCGGAGGCCTTTAGAAAATTTTAGGCCATTAGAACACCACAATTGAAGGTCCCCGGAAAGAAATATTTCTCCCAGAAGGACATCCCAGAGCTATATGGCCACGTTCAGCGGCAAGTGAATGTATCTCTGGCACACAGTGTCGGTGCCAAGATACATCTGTCCACAGACACGTGGTCTAGCAAACACGGGCAGGGAAGGTACATAACTTTTACTGCCTACTGGGTGAACCTTCTGACGGCCGTCAAGCATGCAACCTGTGGCACCCGTGTAGATTTGGTGTTACCGCCACGAATTGCATGCAGGCTTGCCTCTTCTTCTCCTCCTCCTACTCCATCCTCCCTCTCCTCCTCGGCTGACTCCTCCTTTTCCGCTGCTACCGTCTCTTCCGCTGCGCCCTCAAGATCCCCAGAACCTATTCGACGTGCCAGGTGAGACGTTGCCATCCTGTGCTGTGGCTGTTGTGCCTGGAAGCCAAGACCCACACTGGTCCTGCACTCCTTTCAGCTCTGCGGTCACAGGCAGATCAGTGGCTAACCCTGCTCAATTTGACAGTTGGTAAAGTGGTGTGCGACAACGGTGCCAATCTGCTGAGCGCGCTGAAACAGGGCAAAATAAGACGGCACACGTCCTGAACTTAGTCATGCAGCGATTCGTTGCCAAATACACCAGGGTCCAGGACGTCTTGCTGCATGCCAGGAAAATCTCTGGCCATTTTAGAAGATCTTACACGGCCATGGCTCGCCTTGCTGAAATTCAGTGGCGACACCACCTGCCCGTCAGACGTCTGATTTGTGACTGCCCGACGCGATGGAACTCCACCTTGTATATGCTTGATAGGCTGCTCCAGCAGAAACGTGCAGTTAATGACAACCTGTACGAACTCTGCGGCAGGACAGGTTCTGGGGAGCTTGTTTTTTTTCCACCGCGCCAGTGGCTGCTCATGCGTGACGCATGCAGACTTCTGTGGCCATTTGATAAGATCACCAAACTGGTCAGTCGCAGCCAGGGCACCATTAGTGACATCGTACCTTACGCCTTCTTTCTGGAGAGTGCATTGCGTCTTGTCATTGATCAAGCCGTCGAGGAGCAGGAGCAGGAAGATAAGGAAGTCGCAATGCTGGATGAATTCCCAGGGGGGGCTACTCCATCTGAGACAAGTCAACAACAGGAGTCTGATGAGGAGTCAGAGGAGGATGGTGCCGGGGTGGAGGAGGAGCAAGAAGAGCATGCTTTAAATCTTTCTTGGATCCCTGGTGTTGTCCATGGATGGGGGAAGGAGAACGAGGACGACATTATCCTGGATGATGAGCAGGAGCCAGCCCACCACCGCTTCCAGTTTAGTGCAAATGGGGGCCTTCATGCTCCAGTGTTTGAAGAAAGACCTCCGTTTAAAAGCATAAAGGGCAAGGACCAGTACTGGGTGGCAACGTACTTAGACCCCCGGTACAAACACAAAATGGCGGAAATGTTACCACCATCACAGAGGGCTGTCAGAATGCAGCACTTCCAGGCCTTGCTTCGATAAATGCTGCATTCTGCTTTTGTGGGCGCTGGCAGAGGAATTTCCACTCACAGAGAAACAGTTGCGGGTACCAATCCAACAGCGCCTGCAAGAAGAGGGCAGTTTGAAGATGTGTTGGTCACTTCGGATATGAGATCATTCTTGCATCCAACCCATCGACAGCCGTCCTCCGGATCCAGCCTCAGGGAATGCTTAGACCGACAGGTACGCCTAATGTACCTCCAGCCACAGAATCCAAAGTTCTTTGCTTTCAGGTAAATGCCTATTGGCAAATTTTTGGGGCCTGTACTGGCCGACAGTTACATATTTATCCTGTGACCGCCTAATGCACCTCCAGCCACAGAATCTAAAGTTCTTTGCTGTCAGGTGAATGACTATTGGCAAATTTTTGGGGCTTGTACTGGAGTGACAAGTTCTCACAACAATACTTAGTGCACCGATCACTAATATCTCATGAGACCTTATAAAATGTGAAGGTTTGTGTCCCGCTAAAAATAAATCGCATCATTAGGGATTTTCGCAATGGCGCTTTTTTTAAACACTCGATCTGCATATACAGCGATTGTTATAACATGCATGTGAAATGTAATCAAATACACTACTTTAATGTCAAATTACTTACAGTGATCAGAAATTCTTCCTCAACGTCGCGAAAACTGTTGACAACCATCATTTCTGATCGCATCCAACTTCGGTCTGGTGGAAACCCAGTTGCTGTAGTAGGCCGCGCCTATTTTGCGCATGCGCACAGGTAAAAATAATATTTCGCTTTGAAAAAAATTAATGAATGGAGATCGCAAATTCGAATAATACATCTGGTTTGTCACTGTCCATGTTGTGGAACTATTGGTGCACTTCTAGTAAGTATTTGGTGGCTGCAAATATGACCTGAAGGTATTCCAGGTTCGCCTGCCTTTAAATTGAATGGGGCCTTCCGCAAACTTTCGGTTCGCGGACATTTGATCACGTTCGCGCGATCGCGTCCGTGAACCGTCCCGGCCGATGTTCGTCCATCACTAGTTAGGACAATTGGAAAACTGAAAATTTTTATGCAGCCCTCCTAAGCAGTAAGAGAAGAGTTAGCTGGCATGAAAAAAAAAAATTCAAGTCAAGCAAGTTTGAGTCTTGCTGGATCGTAAGTCTGTGTGGATAGAGAGCTGATCTTGAATGTCTCATAGTGCACAAGGCTGCCATTGTAAGGTATGCTGACTGTATCTGTCTCATGGATAGGTTGCTGGCCTGCTTATACCTGGCTTTTGGCATATAGCCTTTGTGTGATTTTTGTTACAGGTAATGAAATTGCGCGCGCAATACGTGCATATGACATTGCCTTTTTTTTTGCAATTACGAATTTATGGCATAAAATATTGCAAATTCGAATATTGCCTATGCCGCTCATCACTAGTCATGAATTGTCCCTATTTTGTTTAATACAGATTATACACAAGAAGAAGCAGAGTGGAGATTAATAATTTTTTTTAGAAAGTTTTTATCTTCCTTTCAGACAAAAGAGAACTTTTATATGTGTGCTTAAAGTGTAACTGTCATTCTTTTTTATTATTTTTGTAATGTGTAGGGGCAATGATACTAATCATTTTTGTAACATACTTTATTTATTACATTCGTACATTTCCATTAGAAAAATAGCTCTAAAGTGGCCCATTTTGAGCCTTAGCCGCTCTCCTCTGTCTTCTGTTTACATAACTGGAGACTTCCTAACACTGTAAACTGAAGACAGAGGAGAGCTGCTAATGCTTAAAATGGGCCACTTTAGAGCTATATTTCTAATGGAAATGAACAATTTTAATAATTAAAGTATATTACAATAATGGTCAGTATCACTGCCCATATACATTACACAAATAAAAAAAAGAATGACAGTTACACTTTAAATAATAAGTTTTAATGATGACTGTAAATAATACGGGACATCCCTTATATAATGATAGTCCACGTGGCATTGTATGGATTTTATTTATCCTGTTATATGAATTTTTAAGGTTCTGTCTTGAATAATTGGATTTGTATGTATTATAACTTTCTGTTTGTAGGAGAGAATATAAGAAGAATGTGCATATTAGCCAGAAACGGGCTATTGAGTTTATAATATGTCTCTTTCTCCCTGAATATCTGTGTGTGAATGCTTTGTTGAGTTACAGGAAAGCTGGGTGCTTGCAGACAATGGGGACGAGTAGGTGGGAGTGGAGTGACCTAATGACCTTGAAATGCGATAGCAAGCACAATGTCTGCAATGCTAAGGAATTCAAGATACCAAGTAGCCTGTGTGCATACTAACAAGTACTAACAAGTACTAACAAAGCATATTAACAGCAAGGAAAACCTGAATGCATAAACTGTGGGTTACATGTTATGTCTATGTGGACCAGAGATCTCACCTAGTGTGTTACCAAATAGAAAACTGACTACTAGAGGAAGGTCACACAGCCCAACCAAGAGGGGTGGACTTAGATGACATGGAGGGAGTAGGGCGGACCTGCTGGACACTTGGAACTGCATGGATCTACTTCAGTGTATTTTCTGGTGTGTGGAATATTTTTTGTTGAGTTCTGCAGTGGAACAGTCTTCCGTTAAGCCAAAAATCTTTAAAGTCACTATGTGCCTTTGTAGACCTCATGCAGTAGTGTCACCTTTGGATCCATAATGCTTCCAGTACAATGGTCCCATTGTTTGCATGTCTCAAGTTGGACCGTTTCAACATTTCAGAGGCAATAGATGCCTTTTATACCTTGAGATATGCATTGACTCCTGCCACTAGGCATCCCTGACTCCAAGACTTTTGTATTATTTTGCCATGGGCAAGCAGGACAATCTAGTTCTTGGCATATAATCATGGGGTTCCCCTTTTGTGTATGAGCTGCTGTAGCTGAACTTGTTATAAATATTGAAGATATTGTTTTTGGCAAACCTCTGGTGCTGTAAGTGCTCCATGAGTTGTCTGAAATTCTACTGTAAGCCCAAACCAGACACCTGACCATGGCTAGACTCCCAAATATGAGGTTTTACTTCCACACCCTCCATTCTAGGTATTACATGGTGCAATGTTCTGAATCCAGCCACCTTGCAGGGGAAAAGGTGAAATCCAGGCCCTCATTTTTTTTTATTTTTCAATTAGTCAGTGAGGAATGTCCATTTAAAATGACACATGAACCCGATTGTTATAGCATAGAGGGGTATGAAAACAAGTGGGTTGGCAAAAATTACTAGTGTACCACTCACTAACCTTTCTGCTGAGTACTTTGCAGATGGTTCAAGATCATGGGACAATGACCAAGGAAGATTAGTCGCTGGGTATGCCAGGTATTCCAATTTGGTGAGGCAGTGATACAGAAAACCACTTCCTTATAGGTTCTTGACACAAGATGTGGAGCTGAAGGCACTCACTGCAGCGTGTAATCTTGATAAGGGAAAAGAGGCGAACATCCATATGGATTTGAGGTATGCGTTTGGTGTAGCACTTGACTTGAACGATTAAGCGGAACTGCAGTTTCTTGAGCTCTGTAGGTAAGTCTATAAAGAATGCTGAGAATATACAACAGCTCTTGGATTCACTGATATTACATAAAAGGGCAAGAGTGGTGAAGGTGTCAGCACACACCAAAGGGCAGACCCCTGAAGCTCTGATGAATACATTGTCAGATCAGGCAGCTGGAAAGAGAGTATTACTCCACTTGATGGCGGCTGCCCCATCAGCCATGCCTGCAGTAGACATAGAATTACTGCAAACACTCCAGAACCAGACATCACCTGATAAGAAAAAGGTGTGGATGGAGGAAAGTGACATACAAGGAGAAGACAGATCCTGGCGTGGACACACTAAGGACTGCATGCCCCGTTGTTTGTTTCCCATGATGGCCGCCGTGTCCCAATCAGTGGTCCATTACTTCAAGGGTACTATCTCTCCTTGGGGAGAGAGCACCTTAGTCGGCGTGAGGAGACTTATAGTTCATTTATGCTCCTCTGGAATTCTGGGAGGGAAGGGATGCAAATGAGCTCTTAAGAAGCTCTGCCTCTGATGCCACCAGATGTAAGGCAGCTATCCTATAAGTCAATGTTCGACCCTTTAACTAGTCCTTTATACATTACTCAGATATTAAATAAGCCAGCAAAATGCAGAGGACTCATTCAGCATCTTATCACGTTTTATTATGATGTCAGCTTCTGTGGATAATGATGTGCTATCTAACCCTACTAACTATGTACCTTTTCAATGTGGAGGTTTGCTGATTATCATTCATATTCCATACTAACAAGCTACAGATGCTCTAGGCTGTTAGCTAAATATGATAAAGACTATTAGGCAATTTTCTAACTAGTATCTATATACTGTATAAACATCCGTGACTGTATGTTGACAACTGCTCTGAAATCAAATACAGAAATCATCATTGATCCATTGATCTTCCCCCCCTCCGGGTCTGTAGTTTGTTGATTCTGCAACGTCCGTTGAATTTATTACATAATTTGGAATCGAGGGCACATAGTTAATTTACTGACACCAATGAGCAAGCGAAAAGCTCATTCATCGAGTAATCAAATTGTTTGTGCAGACATCTAAATCATCACTTATATCGGAGATATACAGTTGCAAGAAAAAGTATGTGAACCCTTTGGAATGATATGGATTTCTGCACAAATTGGTCATAAAATGTGATTTGATCTTCACCTAAGTCACAACAATAGACAATCACAGTCTGCTTAAACTAATAACACCAAAAAAAAATTATGTTCCCATGTTTTTATTGAACACACCATGTAAACATTCACAGTGCAGGTGGAAAAAGTATGTGAACCCCTAGACTAATGACATCTCCAAGAGCTAATTGGAGTGAGGTGTCAGCCAACTGGAGTCCAATCAATGAGATGAGATTGGAGGTGTTGGTTACAGCTGCCCTGCCCTATAAAAAACACACACCAGTTCTGGGTTTGCTTTTCACAAGAAGCATTGCCTGATGTGAATGATGCCTCTCACAAAAGAGCTCTCAGAAGACCTAAGTCTAAGAATTGTTGACTTGCATAAAGCTGTAAAGGGTTATAAAAGTATCTCCAAAAGCCTTGCTGTTCATCAGTCCACGGTAAGACAAATTGTCTATAAGGGTCCATTCACACGTCCGTAATTTGGGTCCGCATTCGTTCCGCAATTTGCGGACCCATTGACTTTTAATGGGGCTGAAACGGATGCAAATCCACATTTCCTGGATCCGTATCCGTTTTTTTGGGATCCGCATCCGTTTTTTCGGGATCCGTTTTTTTGGGATCCGCAATTTCGTTCCTGGAAAAAATAGAACATGTCCTATTCTTGTCCGCAATTGCGGACCAGAAAAGGCATTTTCTATTATAGTGTCTATGATCTGCGGATCCGCAAATTGCGGATCGCACATTGCAGGTGTCCGTGTTTTGCGGATCCGCAATTTGCGGATCCGCAAAACACTTACGGACGTCTGAATGGACCCTTAGTGGAGAAAGTTCCGCACTGCTGTTACTCTCCCTAGGAGTGGCCATCCTGTAAAGATGACTGCAAGAGCACAGCGCAGACTGCTCAGTGAGGTGAAGAAGAATCCTAGAGTGTCAGCTAAAGACTTACAAAAGTCTCTGGCATATGCTAACATCCCTGTTAGCAAATCTATGATACGTAGAACACTAAACAAGAATGGATTTCATGGGAGGATACCACAGAGGAAGCCACTGCTGTCCAAAAAAAACATTGCTGCACGTTTACAGTTTGCACAAGAGCACCTGGATGTTCCACAGCAGTACTAGCAAAATATTCTGTGGACAGATGAAACCAAAGTTGAGTTGTTTGGAAGAAACACACAACACTATGTGTGGAGAAAAAGAGGCTCAGCACACCACCTCATACTGAGCCATTACAAACGTATCCGTCCCCATTGACTTACATTGTGTGCCAGGACGGATCCGTTTGGCTCCGCTTCGTCAGGTGGACAGCAAAACGCTGCAGGCAGCCTTTTGGTGTCCGCCTCCAGAGCGGAATGATGACCGAACGGAGGCAAACTGATGCATTCTAAGCGGATTCTTTTCTATTCAGAATGCTTTAGGGCAAAACTGATCCGTTTTGGACCGCTTTTGAGAGCCCAAGACGGATCTCACAAACGGAAAGCCAAAAAACGAGTTTGAAAGTAGCCTTATACTGTCCATAGCTCAGAGTTTCAGTCTGCAGAGGCAGAGCCACAGCACAGCTTCCTTTCAGGTCTCAAGAACATAGCAGAATGATGCTCTGCTCTTTCTCCACAGGCACCTCCCAGCCTGCTGCCCCCCTTTCTGATTGGTTGATCTAGGCTGTCTGTCAGCCTGTGAGCCAATCAGGGCAAGCCTCCCCCCTCCAATTCTCACAGTAAAATGGTGCTGTATTCAATTTTATGTGACTTGCCCCAAAACAGCTTCCAAAAGCTTCAGATTTGTTTAGGGCAGCGGTACCCAACCACTGGGCCGTGTACCAGTACCGGTCTGTGGATCATCAGATACTGGTCCACAGTGAGCGCCGGGGGTTGAACGTCGAAGGGGTTGGATGTATTATTTATTGGGGGCACTATATGTAAAGAGGCACTACTGAAGTCACTGTATGTAAAGAGTCACTACAGGGGGCACTGTATGTAAAGAGTCACTACAGGGGGCACTGTATGTAAAGAGTCACTACAGGGGGCACTATAGGTAAAGAGTCACTACAGGGGGCACTGTATGTAAAGAGTCACTACAGGGGGCACTGTATGTAAAGAGTCACTACAGGGGGCACTATAGGTAAAGAGTCACTACAGGGAGGCATAATATGTAAAGAGGCACTACAGGGGGCACTATATGCAAAAAGTCACTACAGGGGGGCACTATATGTAAAGAGGCACTACTGAAGGGACTATATGTAAACAGGCACTATAGGTAAAGAGTCACTACAGGGGAGCACTATATGCAAATCGGCACTACTGGGGGCACTATATGCAAATCGGCACTACTGGGGGCACTTTATATAAAGAGGCACTACTGGGAGGCACTATACCTGTATGTAAAGAGGCACTACTGGGAGCACTATATGTAAAGAGTCACTACAGGGGGGCAATATATGTAAAGAGGCAATACTGGGGGAACTATATGTAAAAAGGCACTGCTGGGAGGCACTAAATGTAAAGAGGCTCTACTGGGGGGCACTATATGTAAAGAGGCACTACTAAGGGGAACTATATGTAAAGAGGCACTACTGGAAGGACATTATTTGTAGAGAGGTACTACTGGGGGGAACTATATGTAAATAAGCACTACTGGAGGGCACTATATGTAAATATACACTACTGGGGGGCAATATATGTAAAGATACACTACTGGGGGTGCTATATGCAAAGAGGCACGACTGGGGAGGCACTATATGTAAAGAAACACACTTTCCCTTTGGCCCAACCCCTTTTTAAAAGGAAGATGGACATTGATCCAGGGATTTGTTCTGTGGATCGATATAGCAGGATTACAGGTTGGACTTGATGGACTTTTGTCTTTTTCCAACCTTAACAACTATGTAACTATGTAGGGGGTACTTTTTTTTTTTTTAGAGGCCACAACTGGAGGGTCCTATATGTGAAGAAGGCACTACTGGGGCATTATATGTGAAGAGGGAATTACCGGGGGGAGTTACAAATGAAGATGGCACTACAGGGGCGTTATATGTACATAGGGCACTACTAGATGGGGGCATTATATCTACTGGGGCCTAAATGTGAATGCTTACTGAGTAGAGGCATAAAAGGAGGCATTAATACTAAATAGGTGTGTTCAATTACGCAGAAAGGTGTTGTGGTCATAAGACATCATCAGATTGATCTGTGCAGGACTGAAAAAAAAGGTAAGATAATTACTCCAGTCAGAGGAGGCATCATCTGTAAGTCACTTATTAATCACTGTGTTTTGTTATGTGTGTGATTTACAGGTTGGTACTGAACTTGGACAAAGTTATAGTAACAGAAGAGACTGGCACATCTAGCTCTTCTACATACTGTGGTGCTTGAAAGCTTGTGAACCTATACTTTCAGTATCTGGTGTGACTGCCTTGTGCAGAAATATCTGCAGCTGAACATTTCCGTTAATTAGTCATGCACATCGACTTGAAGGAATTTTAGCCCATTCCTCCGTATAAACAGCTTCAACTCTGTTATGTTGGAGGGTTTCCTTCCATGAGCTTCTCGTTGGCCCTTACACAACATTTCTGTTGAATTAAGATCATAACTTTGACTTGGCCATTCCAAAACTTTAACTTACTTCTTTCCTTTCCTTGGTCTTGTGTGCTTAGGGTCATTGTATTGCTGCATCATCCACAGTCTTTTGAGATTGATCTCACGGACAGATGTCCTGACATTTTCCTTAACAATTTGCTGGTATAATTCAGAATTCAATGTTCCAACAATGATGGCAAGTAGTGTTGATCGAGCACCAAAGTGCTCGGGTGTTTGGGTGCTTGGGTCGAAAACTTCGGGATGCTCGACTGCTCTACCAAGCCCACGAGCACAATGGAAGTCATTGGGAGAACCCGAGCATTAAACCAGGCAGCCCCTGCTCTAAAGAGGGGAGGGTGTCTGGTTCATAGGAAAAGGTCAGAAATGTATAGAAACACTACCGAAATGGTTCGGGAACAGCATGGGGAGGATGCCTGGATGCATCTTGGACTCCCAGGTCGCTGCTGGGAACGATGTTGTCCGAGTAGTACGCCACTTTTACAGACTGACAATAATACGCGCAATTTATTTCACATAAAGGAGGGCATCATACACCCTTGAAAAATTATAATTGATGGCCTGCTGGTGACCCTCAAAAACATTAGGAGCAAAGGCCTGCTGGTGACCCTCTAAAACATTACGGTGAGGGCCTGCTGCTGAGCTTACCATCTAAAACATTAGGGCTGAGTGCCTGCTGCTGATCTAAACATCAAAAAAATTATGGGCGAGTGCCTGCTGCTGAGCTGACCATTGAAAAAAATATGGGCGAGTGCCTGCTGCTTAGCTAACCATTGAAAAAATTATGGGCGAGGGCCTGCTGCTGAGCTGACCCTGTAAAACATTATGGTTGAGGGCCTGCTGGTGAGCTGACCCTTAAAAACATTATATGTGAGGGCCTGCTGGCGAGCTGACCCTCTAAAAGATTGTAGGTGAGGGCCTTCTGGTGAGCTGACCCTGTAAAACATTATGGTTGAGGGCCTGCTGGTGAGCTGACCCTCTAAAATATTATATGCGTGGGCCTGCAGGGGAGCTGACCCTCTAAAAGATTGTAGGTGAGGGCCTGCTGGTGAGCTGACCATCTAAAACATTACATGCAAGGGCCTGCAGGTGAGCTGGCCCTTTAAAAGATTGTAGGTGAGGGCCTGCTGGTGAGCTGACCCTCTAAAACATTACATGCGAGGGCCTGCAGGTGAGCTGACCCTCTATAGCATTAGCAGCGAGGGCAGATTAATAAGCATGTTGATATGATGGAAGAGAAGGAGGAGGACGAGAAAAGGAAGATTGAACCATATACCCTTGTTTGTGGTAGAAGTGGTGCATGGGAATACAGTGTATTCAGTACATTATAAAAAACACATTTAAAGTGCATTTATGTTCAGCTGCTTTCCTCTGGTGGAGTAGAGAAGTCAGGAGCAATTGCAGCATTGAAAATCAGCAAATGTTGTGCCCATTCACAAGAAAGGTAGTAGGGAGGAATCGGGCAACTATAGGCCAGTAAGCCTGACATCAATAGTGGGGAAATTAATGGAAACCATACTTAAGGAGAGGATTGTGGAACATCTAAAATCCCATGGATTGAAAGATAAAAAACAGTATGGGGTTACTTCAGGGAGATCATGTCAAACTAATCTTATAGATTTTTTTGATTGGGTGACTAAAATAATAGATGGCGGAGATGCAGTAGACATCGGTTATCTAGACTTTAGTAAGGCTTTTGATACTGTCCCACATAGAAGGCTTATCAATAAATTGCAGTTCTAGGCCTTTGGGAAAGAGACTTAGAGAAGACCTTCTCACCCACCGAAATTGCAAAGATTTTACTAGCGCCACACAAGATCTCTAGATGCATTCGCATTCAGGAGAATAGTTGTAAAATTCTCCTACGCTGGTATAATACTCCTGACAAAACCAGCCGTTATAAACCGGGGTCTCCAGACATCCGTTGGAGATGCCTCAAAGATAAGGGGACATATTTCCACATTTGGTGGCTTTGTGATCCTATCAAATCATGGTGGTTTGAGATAGTGAAACTCAGCAACCAAATTTGTAAAACCACATTTCCATGTACACCAGAGTTAGTTCTGCTTTCCCTGGGAGTAGCTTGAACAAAAGAACACAAGGCTTCTCTCTTCTCCTTTCTACTGGCTGCAGCCAGACTGCTTCTACCTACACACTGGCTCTCCTCTGAAATACCAAAGATGGATCATTGGCTCAACAAATTTGATCAGATTTATAGATTCAAAGAAATCTCCCATTGGGAATTGAGGACGAGACCTGCCTTCCTCCAAATATGGTCACCCTGGAAGAAATACAGGAATTTCTTATGATCACTCTGTATAATTTACTCTACTCCCACAGAATCGTGATTCACCACTTGTTCTACACATGACATAATACTTATCATAGATTAACCCATGTCTAACTGTTGCTATGGTTATGTTATTACCCATGTCAATGTTCTGATTTACATTTTCTGGCTGTCATAAATTAAGAAGAATATCTACCACTTACTTCTATGAATACTGAACATTTGCCTATGTCGGATATTCTGAAATGTATTGATATGTACAACTTGCTCTTTTTGACAAAACAATAAAAATTGTTAATTAAAAAAAAAAAACTATTTATTACCTTTTATTGCATTTATTTATCAACCAATATTTGGGACTATCCAGACTTGTATTATCTGCCATTACTCTGCAATTTATTGAAATACATAAAATTTTTGGATAACTCATTTTGTATCTGATCTCTTTGTTACAATTAATATGTGACTCTAAATTAGAGAGTGCCTGCTACCATAGTTCTTTCACATTATTACCATTGACTGGGTGAGTCACAGCAGTTCAACCTCAACCACTGTAGTATCCGGTGGAGCCGTCCAATATCACCACGTACTATACAAGAGGACATAGTTTTAAATTAGAGAGGCAAAGGTTTAAAACTAATATCAGGAAGTATTACTTTACTGGGAGAGTAGTGGATGCATGGAATAGCCTTCCTGCAGAAGTGGTAGCTGCAAATACAGTGAAGGAGTTTAAGCATGCGTAGGATAGGCATACGGCCATTCTTCATATAAGATAGGGCCAGGGGCTATTCATAGTATTCAGTATATTGGGCAGATTAGATGGACCAAATGGTTCTTATCTGCGACACATTCTATGTTTCTATGTATAATACCGCTCTGATAAAAAGCTGGCGGCAGGGCAGACCAGCATCTCCAAGGCGTAGAGCGCCAGTTCGTGCCACGTGTCCAGCTTGGACATCCAGTAGTTGTAAGGCACAGAGGGATCATTGAGGACACTGACACGGTCTGCTACGTACTCCTTCACTATCTTCCCAAATTTTTCCCTCCTTGTGACACTAAGCCGCGCATCAGGGTGAGGGTGCTGGTGGGGTGTCACAAAACTGTCCCAGGCTTTGGAGAGTGTTGCCCTGCCTCTGTTGGAACTGCTGTGTGTTCCCCTCGTCTCCCGGTTGCCCAAGGAACTACGTACTCTGCTGCCAGCATTGTCAGATGGAAATTTTTTAGCAATTTTTCCACAAGGACCTTCTGGTATTGCACCATTTTGCTCGTCCTCCCCACCATAGGAATGAGAGATGAGAAGTTCTCTTTGTAGCGCGGGTCAAGAAGGGTGAACAACCAGTAATCGGTGTTGTCCAAAATGCATAAAACACGTGGGTAATGGGAAAGGCAGCCTAACATAAAGTCAGCCATGTGTTCTGGCACAAACAGGCAAGAGTTCGCTGTCATCATCAGGAGGATGACTCTTAATCTCCTCATCCTCTTCCTCCTTTTCTGCCCATCCACGCTGAACAGATGGAATTAAACTTCCATGGGTACTACCCTCTGTAGCGGAGGCAACTGTCTCCTGCTCCTCCTCCTCCTCATTATCATCCAGTTTGCGCTGAGAAGATGAACTGAGGGTGGTCTGGCTATCACCCTGTGTAATGTCTTGCCCCATTTCCTCCTTTTCCACATGCAAAGCGTCGGCCTTAATTGTGAGCAGCGAGCGTTTAAGTAGACACAGAAGTGGGATGGTGATGCTGATAATAGCGTTATCGCCGCTCACCTCAAAGTTTCTTAAAACCTCACAGAGGTCAGACATCCATTCCAAATCATCGCTTGTGAAGAGCGGAAGCTGACTGGAAAGGCGATGACCATGTTGCAGCTGGTATTCAACTACTGCCCTCTGCTGCTCACAAAGCCTGGCCAACATGTGGAACATTGAGTTACATAGTTACATAGTTAATACGGTTGAAAAAAGACAAATGTTCATCAAGTTCAATTAAGGGATAGGTGGGGACGCGAATCCCAGAAGGAAGTGAGTCTCAGATTTCTACACGTTTTCATAAGCATTTATGTTTTTTACTTTTAAGAATTCGTCTAAACCCTTTTTGAAACTGTCCACTGTTCCTGCTGTGACCACGTCCTGAGGAAGTCTATTCCACAGATTCACAGTTCTTACAGTAAAGAAGCTTTGACGCTTCTGGAGACTGAACTTTTTCTTCTTCAGTCGGAGTCAGTGCCCCCTTGTCTTTTTCGCCGTATTTTTTGTATGGCCCATTTATATACTTGCACAAGTTAATCATGTCCCCCCTTAGACGTCTCTTCTCAAGACTAAATAAATTAAATTTTTTTAATCTTTCTTCATAACTAAGACCTTCCATGCCCCTTATCATTTTAGTCGCTCTCCTCTGTACTTTTTCCAGCTGCAGTGCATCATTTCTATGTACTGGTGCCCAGAACTAAACTGCGTAGTCCAGATGAGGCCGCACCAGCGCTTTGTAAAGTGGTAGTATTACATCCCTGCCCTGCGAGTCCATGCCTCGTTTAATGCATGACAGTGCATGCTCACATCGCACAACAGTCAGTGAGCTGGCAATTGTAAGCGCTGCTGCAGAGTTGACAGACCGGTGGAAGCTGTCGATGACTTGCAGAAATGGGCACACATGCGGCGCACCTTCACCATTAGCTCAGGCAAATTGGGGTAGGTTTTGAGAAACCTATGAACTACTAAGTTGAAGACGTGGGCTAGGCATGGGATGTGTGTGAGCTTGTCGAGCTCCAAAGCTGCCACCATGTTACGCCCATTATCACACACAACCATGCCTGGTTCTAGGTTGAGTGGCGAGAGCCACAACTCAGTCTGGTCTCTTATCCCCTGCCATAGCTCTGCATCAGTGTGTTGTTTGTCACCTAAGCAAATCAGCTTAAGCCTGGCCTGTTGACATTTCCCCACTGCAGTGCTACACTGCTTCCAGCTACTGACTGATGGCTGACTGGTGCTGCAAGAGGATAATTCTGAGGTGGAAGTGGAAGTGGAGGAGGAGGAGGAGAAGTGGGGGTTGGAGCCACTAAAGTAGGTGGTGGCGGAAACCCTGATGGAATTCGGGCCCAAAATCCTTGGCGTTGGTAGCACCTGTGCCATCCCAGGGTACAACTCACTTCCGGCCTCCACAATGTTCACCCAGTGTGCCATCAGGGAAATGTACCATCCCTGTCCGAAAGCAATTGTCTATGTGTCAGTGGTTAAGTTGACCTTTCCAGTAACTGAGTTGGTCAAAGCACGGGTGATGTTACGGGACACATGCTGGTGTAAGGCGGGCACGGCACACCGTGAAAAATAGTGGTGGCTGGGAACTGCGTAACGATGGACGGCTGCCGACATCAGGCTGCGAAAGGCCTTAGTGTGCACAAGCCTAAATGGCAACATTTCCAGGGCCAGCAATTTGGAAAGTTGCACATTTAGTGCTATAGCCTGTGGGTGGGTGGCTGGGTATTTGCGCTTGCGTTTAAATGCCTGGGGTAAGGACATTTGTATGCTGCGCTGGGACACGGAAGTGGATGTGGTCGCTGATGGTGCTTGCAGGTGCAGGGTGGGAGGCATCCGGGCCTGTGCCTTCGACAGGGGATTGGCCAGCATGTAACACAGGGGACGAGGAGGCAGTGGTGTGACCTGCAGACACAGATTGTGGACCCAGGTGTTCGGCCCACCTATTACAGTGCTTTGATGCCATAATTCTTTTGTCTTCCGCACTTTCCTCAAAAAAGCGCCAGACTGCGGAACACCTACACCTTGGCAAGGGAGATTTCCACAAGGGTGTGCTCCGGGGAAAAGTTGTGGGCCTGTTTGATGCGGCCTGCCTTATCCCTTTTGCCACCTCACTGCCACTTCCAGCCTGTTGCGGTGCTGTGGATCCCTCCCCTTCTGTACTACTGTCCTCGCTCGGCGTGCCACCTTCCCAGGTTGGGTCAGTGACTTCATCATCCACCACCTCCTCTTCTACTTCCTCACTCTGCTCATCCTCCTGACTTGTTGACCTAACAACAACCTTAGTTATTGAAAACTGTGTCTCATCCTCATCATCAACCTCTTGAGAAACGAATTGCAGTTGACTTATTGGTAACTGTGTCTCATCATCATCATCCACCTTGTGAAACACTAATTGCAGTTCCCCACCGTCATCTTCTTGTGGCTGAAGATGCTCAAGAGTTTGGGAATCAGGGCACAAGATCTCATATCCCTCTTCAAGCGGGTTTGTCAAGAGGCCCAAGTGAAGGAATGGTGCTGAAAAGAGCTCCTCAGAATATCCGAATGAGGGATTACTTGTTTGGTAAGACTCTCTATGGTGGGAGATAGGATGATCAGGTTGAGGATTGTGTTGACCAGACTCTTGACTACTGAGACTGGACTTGGTGGAAGACAGGGTGGTGCTTAACCGACTGGAAGCATTATCTGCTGCAATCCAACCGACCACCTGGTCGCACTGGTCTGACTTCAAGAGCATTGTCCTGCACCGCCCTGCAAACTTGGACATGAAGCTAGGTATCATGGATGATTGTTTTTCTTGTGCTCTGGCAGCAGGCACAGTTTCAACGCGCCCAAGGCCATGCCCTCTGCGTCTCGGCCACTTCCCTGTATCTTACTGCTCGCCTTCTTCATATTAAATGTTATATACGCTTGAAAGTATGTCACACGTACAGTAGCGTAGGATTTGTAAGTGTATGCGCAAAAAAATTAAAAAAGGTATTGGGATTTGGGAACGTCACACAGAAATACTGCAGATAAGTTCGCTGATGTCACCAGCGGCTAATATAAAATTACAGAGAATGTCGCAGGTATTTTGGATGTGGAAACGTTACACAGGAGAAATACTGCAGATAATGTCGCTGATGTCAACAGTGGCTAATAAAAAATTACAGGAAATGTCACAGGTATTTGGGATGTGTAAACGTCACACAGGAGATATACCGCAGATAATGTCAATGCTGTCACCAGCGGCTAATAAAAAATTACAGGGAATGTCACAGGTATTTGGGATGTGGAAATGTTACACAGGAAAAATACCGCAGATAATGTCGCTGATGTCAGCAGTGGCTAATATAAAATTACAGGGAATGTTACAGGTATTTTGGATGTGGAAACGTTACACAGGAGAAATACCGCAGATAATGTCGCTAATTTTAACAGCGGCAAATATAAAATTACAGAGAATGTTACAGATATTTGGGATGTGGAAACGTTACACAGGAGAAATACCGCAGATAATGTCGCTGGTGTCACCAGTGGCTAATAAAAAATTACAGGGAATGTCACAGGTATTTTAGGATGCGGAAACTTTACACAGGAGAAATTCTGCAGATAATGTTGCTGATGTGACCAGCGGCTAATAAAAATTTACAGGGAATGTCACAGGTATTTTGGATGTGGAAATGTCACACAGGAGATATACCGCAGATAATGTCAATGCTGTCACCAGCGGCTAATAAGAAATTACAGGGAATGTCACAGATATTTGGGATGTGGAAACGTTACACAGGAGAAATACGGCAGATAATGTTGCTGATGTCAGCAGTGGCTAATAAAAAAAGTACGGGGAATGTCACAGGTATTTGGGATGTGGAAATGTTACACAGGAGATGTACCCCAGGTAATGTCACTGTCCGCAGTGGACACCGTCTACAGAAAAAGTACACTGGATGTCACTGATATTTTTTGGATGTGCACACTTTACACTGGAGATGTAGTGCAGCTAATGTCACTGTCCGCAGCGGACTCCGTCTACGGAAAAAGTACACTAGATGCCACAGATATTTTTGGGAATGCGTAGACGTTACACACGAGATGTAGCACAGATAATGTCGCTGTCTTCAGCAGCCTAACTATTGCACGCTATTTAGTGCAGGATGTGCTAAAAATAGATAATGCTGCCACACACAATAGTCCTTAAAAGGACTTTTGGGTCTGTAAAGTTTTAGCAATTTAGCGCAAGTTGCGCTAAAAATAATAATTGCTTCTGCCACACACAACAATAGTCCTTAACAGGACTAACACTGTGGCCACATGCTCCAAACGTGGCAGACCTAAACCAAGCTCCGTTTCTGATAGCTCTCTGGGAGTATCTTTGTATAGCAGTTTTTTCTCCACAGTGTCAGCAGACAAATAGCCTGCTGTGTGCAAGATCTACAGGGTGAAAACAAGCTAGGAATATTTGAACACCAACAAAGGCACTCCTGCTATACTGCAGCATATGAAGTGGGATTATCAGATCCAATGGGAAAATAGAACTGACCACCAGCAATCATAACATGTTCTCCTCCTTCTGATGTTCTTGCGGTCAGCCAGGCCGCATCCACATGTAGTACAGTTACTGTTTCTACCTGCCACAGTCTCGGTGTTGTTCGCTGTGACACTTTGGCTGCATGCTGGTTGCCAGGGGCAATGTGTTGTTTTGTCAGCATGTGTGTGCACTGCCCTTTATATCCTTGTTCCCCTCCCTGTCTGGTGCTTGCAGGGTTACCTATCTGGCTGGTGTGGATCTAAGTGTGTCCTGAGTGTGGCCTCTTGGCTCTTCATATTTTGGTGTTGTGAGTCTGAAGTCAGTTGTCCTCCAGCCTAGGTGTATACTGGAGTTATGCTCCTATCCTGGATATTCCATCTGTCCCATGTGGGGGCCACCTGGTTTGACATCAATGTCATCCCAATATTTCTCCATTGTCTTCCCGTCGTTATGTCCTCTACCCTTCCTTACATGTCTCTTCGTATGTTGTGGGTTTTGGTTGGGTTTTGTTGTATGTCTAGTTGTTTACATGTCTTGTGGTGTTTGTTGTCCAGCATGTTTGCTAGGGATTCCCCTGTCTGTCTGTGCCTTCGGAAAAGGGCTCCACGGTTCCCAGGAGGGGAAACTAAAAGTCTGTATGCAGCTCTGTCTGTGGCCGCCATGCATCCTGTTTGCATGGGGTTCCAGGCAGTAACTGGTGCACTGGATACCTGTGTGTGGTTGTTTGTACTGTGTCCTGTATGCTGTGTGGGCAACAGTACTCATGCACAGGTTCCAGTCGTGGTGGCTGCGGCAGATAAGTGTGTTGTTCTGTGTGCTTACCTGCTGATCCAGTAGCAATATACAGTCTCTTTTTCCTTGCAGCTAGGCAGGCAGAGACTCCTGTTCATCCGTGTCTGGAATAAACAGGTCATCTCAGCCCTTTCCCTATTTTGAGGGATTATCAGGGCGACTCAGGGTCCTAGGTTTCCTGGGTATAAGCCATCCTACCATCCAGGTCCGCTCATACGGTGAGGAGTCAGAGCGAAGGTTAGAGAAGCAATAGGAGGTGACCTGCTCCCTTATCCCAGCGTCAGGCCTAGCTGTTATTCCATCTGCTCCTCATTGCACAGTGGGGAGTATCCCCCACTGCCCACCGTGACACTATCACTAAGACTCCTACTCCTACTCTAGTCCATCATTAGTCGTCGATAATGAAATGTTTGGCCAGGAAACAACTATGCTGTGCCCAGCAATCTGATGGTATGCAAGCTTAGCTCCCACCTGGACAAGTTGTTAGCAGTGCTGCCTTTCCACTAGTTTATTCCTCTGCCTTTCGGGAATTGATGGCGTGTGCCCAGCCGCAATGGAAGATACCTAGCTACCATTATTTCTCCATAAAGGTCATTCCTGCCTTGTAATCTCACATGACAGAGAATGAGGGCTTCTCATTGAAATTGCTGCTGCAGAGCAAGGTGCACACCACCATGGACACCTGAAGCAGCTGTTAGAGGCAGGCACAATACATGTCTTTCACAGCAGCGACACAGCACCAGAGCAATGAGGCCATGTACTATTGACTCCTCCACAATGGAAATCTTCCTGTCTCCAACAGAAACAGGGCAGGACATTGCTTCTACACCCCCTCACTCTAACATATGAGTAAAGTGAAGCATTTGAATGCTGTGTTAAAGCTGGACAAGAGCACCCCCATAGCCATTTCTTTTGCTAAAGGGCATTAAGCAGCAAATATCCTATTCGCTGTCTCATCACCAACTCCAGCTCGTCAAGATCGCATACTCAGGTCCTTCAAATAGGCCACCAGATTTGTCAGTAAGGACAACTGCAGAATCCACTGTCATCACCCACATATTTATATTACAGAAAACAGGATGGCAAAGAACAGCTTCTGCATCTCATTTGCAGCCTTGTAGCTGTTGGGTACCCACACAGACAAATTCTCATGGAGGAGGAAGTGAAGGAGGAGGATGAGGAACTACCACTAGAGGAGGTGGAAGAGCAGGAGGAGTAGTTGGTGGTGCAGGAGGATGAGGCTGATAATGAAGATATTGTCCATGATGACCAATCATCGCAGTGGTGGGCGGAGCCAGTAAGAACTGGGTCATCGAGAGCATTGCAAACTATATGCTTGCACGTCATTAATACGATAGAGCAGTTTTTTCATGTGTCGCACCAGGCTGATGCAAATTGATATATACTGCCTAAACACCCAGATTCAGTCCTACCAGGACTCTGTCCTCTCTCTGGCACATACCATGTTCCCCGACCCCATGGACGTCTAGGCCAGCAGATTGGAACAGTGGACAGAACTGTCCCAATTTGCTCTTGTTTTACTGTCTTGTCCAGCCTCCAGAGTCATCTCAGAGAGGGTATTCAGCAGAGAAGGTGGCATCATCTCACCCAAACAGACAAAATTGTCCTCCATAAGCCTACAAAACATCACTTTTGTCATAATTAACCTGCATGGATCAGTTAGGATTTTCACACACACATTTGATTGAAGCCAATGAATAGATCTGCCATTGCTGACGGTGGCTATTTATCGCCAGCCTAATCATGCCACTGCCATTGTCTGCCTGTCATAATGTTACATACTGTATGGCTGCTGCAGAAATCCAAAGTCAGAGGTACCAACCTCTCTTTCTCTTCAACCAGTTGATTGATGGGGGTCCCAGGTGTCGGACTTCTACCGATCTGATATTCATGACCTATCCTGAGGATAGGTCATTAATATTAAAATCCTGGAAAACCCCTTTAGTTTAAAAAGCATAACAAATGCGACGGTGCAGTGTGTTTGTTAACATCAACCATACATTTACCCATAGATATACATGTCAGTTAAAGAACTTAAAAAGGAGGAGTAAGAAAGAAAAACTTAGGGGGGGGGGGAAAGAGTCCTAGGAGACCTCAGAGTGTCAGGCTCATTTAGAACAAGCACCGGCCTCTACATAACTTCGGAAGATCCACTGTTGCATCTAAATCTATGCCAGGTCTTTTGATGGTGTAAATTTAGACCATTTTCTACACCTAAAACAGGTGTAGAAAATGGTGAGATGGACCTGCTGGCCCGTCCCCTTTTTTAGACCTGGCATGAGAAAAAGTCACAGATTGCGGCACAAATAACCTTTGCACTGCAATCTGTGCCAGAAATACACCTAATAGACATATATCTGGTTAAGCACAATCTGCTCCCAATATGGGAAAATTTTTGGAATGTTTGTTTAAAGGGGTTTTCCAGGAATTTAATATTAATGACCTATCCCGAGTATAGTCAGAGCGAGTCAATTCGTTCCAAAACTTTGTTTTAATGCTGTATATCTAAAGTTGTGCACGATTTTGGTGAATAACATCAGCCTTCGATTCTACAACTTTAAAATCATTTTAAAGCCAGAATCCAAAGTCAGAGGTACCAACCTTTCCTTCAACCAGCTGATTGATGGGGGTCCCAGGTGTCGGACCCCCGCCGATCTGATATTCATGACCTATCCTGAGGATAGGTCATTCATATTAAAATCCTGGAAAACCCCTTTAGTTTAAAAAGCATAACAAATGCGACGGTGCAGTGTGTTTGTTAATATCAGCCATACATTTACCCATAACTATATCTGTCAGTGTCACACTGACATTTACTATTGCCGTCATTGAATTAAAGAGCTTAAAAAGGAGGAGCGAGAAAGCATAATTTAGGGGGAAAAAAATAAATAAACGAGTCCTAGGAGTCCTCAGAGTGTCATACCAATCAGGCCAGTCGGAGCACTTTTGATTTGGGTAGAATTCAGACATGAATTGAACTTTTGGACCAATTCAGTCAAAACGGACTCAAAGAATTTCAAGAAATTCACTCATCTCTACATGCCAATCATCTTTCCAAAATATTTTTTTTTTTATTAGGTTTTTATTAGGTTTCAATCAGGATACCATAAATTGTACAGCCAGCACAACAAATATCGCAATAAGACAACAATCCTACAATCGTAGCCTTACACATTCGGGGTTGTGTCAAACCATAGTTTTTGTATTGGTGGCCTATTGTCTTCTAAGATTGAACTATACCAATTTGAAGTTTAGAAACCTTATCACTTCCTCTAACCCCTTCAAGACCGTGCCACGTTCCATTTTTTTGCTTTTTTATGCCTTGCCCTCCTGAAGCCATAACTTAATTTTTCCATTCACAGCCGTATGAGGGCTCGTCTTTTACGGAGCAAGTTGTACTTTCTAATGGCACAATTTACAGCGTTCTGCAAGCAGAAAAACAGACCATTTTCATTCTCTGGGTCAGCACAATTGCAAATACCAGTTTTTCTTGTGATTTAAGACTAAAAAATAAATAAACAGATTGATATATGTATATATATATTTTTTTTCCAAGGTCTTCATAGGAACATAGCTGTGGAATCCTCGGATCATTCAGGAGGACCGAGGCTGCCGCACCCACCATCCGGCTTCCTCGATTCCCACTATGGGTAGCTGTTTAATACATTAGCATTAGGTATCTGTTTAAAACATCAGGTTCCTGGCAGCTATGGTGCCCACTGTACTCGCAAGCGGGTGCCATCTTTAAATACCCGACTCCCAAGGTATATTTACGTTGCGTGGTCAGGAGGAGGAGAAGTGTGTCACTCAACTAAATCTGCTACTGTATCACAAATAGCTTGTACTATTTGTAATATTGGAGTGTTTTTATTTGGTAGATGCACTTTTGGGCGCCTAGGCACTAGGTCTGAGTTTACTACCCTGTAACCTCCATAAAAGGAGAACTCTGAACTTATGTGCAACCAGTTGTCATCCGCTTCTTTTCCTTGTTATGACCAACAGCATAATGGAGGTTAAACACTGATTCTTCTTCAGTAATTTGTAGGATTCTTTTTGTTTGAAGGAATGGAAGACAGATTCATAGGAATCAATGTTTTGAAAAGCTTTTAGCACTGCACTTTAACATCAAACCTATAGGCGCCTTTCACACGAACGATACAGATTGGCTCAGGATGCATTTAGTAAAACTCGCACCATTTTGCAAGCAATTCAGTTAGTTTTGTCTGCGATTGCGTTCAGTTTTTTTCCGCGCAGGTGCAATGCGTTTTGATGCATTTTTCACGTGCGTGATAAAACAACTGAAGTTTTACAAACATCTCTTAGCAACCATCAGTGAAAAAAACGCATTTCATCTGGACTTGCTTGCGGATGCAGTGTGTTTCTCCCTAAAGCCCCATTTATTTCTATGGGGCCAGGGCTGCGGGAAAAATGCAGAATATGGAACATGCTGTGTTTTGCATGCAAAGCAGAACTGCTGCGTGAAAAAAAGGCTCATGTACACAGACCCATTGAAATAAATGGGTCAGGATTCAGTGCGGGTGCTATGCGTTCACATCATGCATCACACCCGCGCGGAAAACCCGCTCGTGTGAAAGAGGCCATAGAAATGGGGTCTTTGGACATGTTCCTAAATGCAAAATAAGAGCTTGCCGAGTCTGGGAAGTGGAGTTCAATCAGACCTGATCTCTTTTTCAAAAATAATCTGCTCCCTAATACAATAGTATATATTCAACCCTTCACACAGTTGGACAAGCTCAGTCCGGAGACTCTCCTCTGCATATAGGACAAATATTATACCACTCCCTGCCGGCAATCCTTTTACTCCGATTTTCAACTGCTCTAGAACATGGACCTTAGCACAAGATGGATCATTTCCAAACAGGTCAATATCTATATAGTGTGCTCTGTCTGCAATAGGCACTGGATGTGGTTGAGAACCAAGGCTAAGAAATCCTTCTGGAGAGGCATGGGAGCCATCACTGCCAGGTGTGACCTTGAAAGAAGATGCAGAGTCACTAGAATCCTCAGGATGTGAATATATCCAGACAATCTCTCGTTTCAGTAGAAGATCTAGGTTGGACTTCTGAGTGGCAATAGGAAGCCAACCTTGAACTAGCAATCCACCAGGAAGCAATTGCTCTCTTGTCTTGGACTCCTCAAAGAATCTGAGAATTTCCTCTGGTCCCAGAACAGATAGCTTTTTGGATCTGTCTTCATTATTTACTCGAGACTCCAGTAGCCTGAGTTTTGCTTCCAACTGGTCAGCAGAAACAAGTACAGGTATCACTGCCTAATGGGGAACACAATCAACATAGGAGAGAGGTTCAGATTTAAAACTTTCAATGCAATACATAGATGAATTGTTATAAAAGTAGAAGAGGAACAAATAGAAAACAAGGCTAGTTCTGAGCGAATCGAAGTATTCAAAGTGGACTTCAATCCAAATTTCAGGGAAAATTCAATTTGCTGTGAAGCCAAATTTCCTCGTGCTTCATGGTAACAAATCAATTTTCTTTGAAATGGCATTAAAAATGAAATCATACTTAACTCATCCATTTGAGAGCGAAGAGGCTGTCGCAGCCATATTGCTTGAAGTTCCAGCGCAAAACCTTGTGCATGAGATTTTGTGCTGGATCTTCAAGCAAGACGGCCAGGACGGCCTCTTTGTGCTCAAATGGATAAGAAGTGCAATTTTTTATTTTATTTTTTAACTGACCAACTAAGACCTTAATATTCATCTCAGATGCCAAGATCAGCAATGAACCTGGCATTTGAGAGGGTTGAATGACAGGTGGTGGAAGAATTGACATCCCAGTAGTCATTGCGCCCGGTACTTACAAAGAAATGTGCTTAGTGACGAAACAATTCGTCAAGCAATTTCTTTTTTTTGTAAAATTTGGCAATGCAGCCGAATCGAATATCTTAACGAAAAAAAACTAAAACATAGGAAACATTAATTATTTGACTATTGGTTGGAATAAATTATCTATTTTTTTAATCTGTTTATTCTTAAAGTTTGTAAATTGAAGAAGATTGAACATTCAAACACATGTATCACCTGTTTGCCAATGAAGTTGTAATACTTTTGCTCTTCTCATACTATTATAGTATTATTGATGATCCCAGTTTAATACACTGGACATTTAATGACAAGGTGCAGAACTTTATTACAACATTGGTTTGTTAGTCTAGTTAAATTGCTAGTTAAATATTAGCGTTGATAAGATATGGTGGGGGAAGGGTTAATTTTGCTATACTTGCCTAAGGGACCTGTTAATTGGTTTTTGAAGGGACCTGTTAATTGGTTTTTGGGTGAGATTAGATTCTCCACGAGCAAAGAGATGCATGGTTTTCTTCCTTTTTCTACCCTGTGCAGACAGGCTGAAGGTGCCATTTTGAAATACTAAGGGGCTAAAAGGTAGGCTTAAGCTTATGGCAGTGTTTGAGCTTATTAAAAACAAACCAGGTACAGTTGTGCTGGAGGAAACTCATCTGACTAAATATGATGTAAGGAAATACTATGGTCATAGTTCAGAACTTCAGTTAGCAAAATTAGAAATCGCCACTAGTCTTCCTTATCCACTCTTGTTAATAGGAAGCTAACACTAGGTCCTTCACCAGAACATGCTGCAAGGCCAGTTGTACTGGATAAAAAAATAATAATAATCACATTATGTCTTGAGTAAGATAGCAGAAAATTGGTGCAAGTTCACTGGAAGCAGACATTCTCGAAAGACCAGAATGGGTGCAAAGAATTGTAGACAAGCAGGGTGAGAACTAGGAGAGACAGATCGTGCCTAAACAGCAGATTGGTTAATGCAGAAACTTGACACGGTCAGAATAGCAGGAGAATCAGAAGCCAAATCGAGAAACAAGGGGTTAAATCAAGAAAACAAGCCAACGTAGGTACACGGTGTTGACGAGCAGATCTTCAGTTCAGACCTAAAGCATAGAAGTATAAAAAGAGCCACTTTACGCAATCACTGGCAATGATTAACTGACTTAAATCCTCCACCTAGCTCTGGGTTTGTATGCTGAGCCAGGAACCATGCACATCATGGCTTGCTAAACTAGTCCTGACAGAAACTACATCCTTTGTACAAGCCATGGAAAACCACCTCTTCTTGCTTGAACTCTTCAATGTTGTCGGAGTGTCATTTATGATGCAGGCAGCTCTTCTCAACATCCTCCCAATGAACCTCCCAGGAGTGCAGCTCCACACCCAATACTCTCATTCTTCCCCACCTACTTAGCACAATTTAGCCTGATGGCCCCCATTACACTAACATTCCCTGCCCAGTACTCCTTGGAGCATGCCCAGTCCCTTTTTCATGGTCCAGTATTGGCACTTCCTACTCTAGTACTGTGCATTTCTGCACCCTATTAGCCTCCTGGACTATATCTCAGATACACCAGAGAAGGAAACGCTCTTCTCCCAGCTTCTCCATTTGCAGGCCTGTGCCCCAGCAGCAGTAATAATTTTGGCGACATGGCACCTTCTATGCTCAGTAGGACCCACACAGGCCTGGGGATGATGTGCTGTGTTCACCAGGGGAGCAGGGCTAGCGAGATTATTTTTTTAAACTAATTAAACTAAACTAACTAATTTACTTAAAACTACAGGGACAGAAAAACTGTAAGGGGGCAGCATTAATGGGAGAGAACTACTGTTAGGGGGTCACTTTATAGACAGCACAGTTTTAGGCTCAACACTAAGCCGCCAGCATTACTGTAAAGGGGGAACTAAGGGGGCATAACTACTGTATGGGGGCACTGAGGGGGCGTTCTACTTCAAGGGGGCATAACTACTGTAATGGCATGTTCACATGGTGGAATTAGCTAGCTGAATTTTGGTGCAGACGCAGCACCAACACTCCAACAGCAGCCGCCGCATGGGTTCTGCCTCACATTGTTTTTAATAGGTGTACTGCGTTTCATGGCCAGCAGTTTAAAGTTGTGACTGCACCAAGAAGGGAGTTTCCCGCTTGGCACTGTGTCCAGATGGATGCCACTTAAAGCAGTGACAGGTGTCCGTTTGAGGTTTAGCTCAATTCAGTGGAGCTAAACCACGAGTGGGTCCATGGCCTTCAAAGTGAACAACCGCAGTGGTTTCTGCAGCAGATTTTGACAGCATCAAAGTCCGCCATGTGAACACACCGTAAGGGGGAGTAAAGGGGATTGGGTTGGATTGTGCGATAAAGATTGGATGGAGTTAGTGGAGTCACAGTGAAAAAACTATTGTGCTGTATCAATAGAGTTACAGTTATCTGGGTCTGTCTCTCTAGAGATAGAAATGGTGGTTGGGGTGTTAATTTCAGCCCTAAGGTAGAAAAACACCGCTGGCCGACACCAACACCTAGTGATAGTAATGGAGGTGTCCGTCAGATGCCTCCATTACAAACACCACACTAAAGTGTGAAAAACCCCACAGAAAAAAAAAAAAAAAAAAACTTAAATAACCACTCTCCGACTACAGCCCTTTAAAGGGATTATCTCACTTCATCAAATAGCATTTATCCTGTAGAGAAAGTTAACACAAGGCACTTACTAAGGTATTGTGACTAATCAGATTGCTTCCTTTGCTGGCTGGATTCATTTTTCTATCACACTATACACTGCTTGTTTCCATGGTTATGACCACCCTGCAATCCATCAGTGGTGGTCGTGCTTGCACACTATAGGAAAATCACTAGCATGTGTGCAGTGCCATGATTCCGGCCACCGTGTATAGTGTGATAGAAAAATGAATCCAGCCAGCAAAGTTAGCAATCTGGACAATCATAATACATTAGTAATAGAGATGAGCGAATTTCTTAAAAGTTCGATTCGGCTGATCGCAGAATTTAAAAAAAAAATTTGCTTCGTGAGGAATTACTTCGTCACGAAGCACACATTTTTTTGTAAATAGCAGGTGCAATGACAGGGAGCTGTGATAGCGCCACCCCCGTCATTGTACCCCTCAGATGCCGCATTCTTACATGATCGCAGCAACTCAGTGTAAAATTAACAATAAATTTTTTTTTTTTATTAACCTTACCGCCTCCATTTGCTCGCTACGGGCCAGCCACCGCCTTTTTGCTTGAAGGGCTAAATCCTGTGCGGTGCGGGATTACGGCATGATGATGTAATCTCGCGCAGCACAGGATTTCGGACGAGATCTTAAAGCAAGATGGAGGCTGGCGGCCCCTCGTGAGGAAATGGAGTAGGCAAGTTTGAATTTTTTAGTTTTTTTATACTATTTCTGGTTAAATCGATTCGCTGATACATGAAGCACGAGGAAATTCGGCTTATAGGCGAATCAAATTTATCCTGAAATTCAAATTGAATTCCACTTCGTGGGATTCGATTCGCTCATCTCTAAATAGTAAGTGCCTTGTATTAACTTTCTCTACAGGATAAATGCTATTTGCTGAAGTGAGAGGATCCCTTTAACTCCAGTGGCTCTTCAAAGGGAAGACTTTATGTTGTTAAAGGATAACTGTCACATTTGGACCCTAATTTTAATTTTCATATATGTAGTTACTATTACCATGATATTCCAGAATCACTAACTATTAGACTTACTTACCCCATATTTCAGAAGATTCAGCTCTTAGCAACCAGTCTGCATAAAACTACAATTTCACTATTCTGTTAAGATGGCTGCCACTGCCCTCACCCTGAGGCTAATCCCGCCTGCCCTCACTACCCACAATGCATTGAGCTCCTTGTGCACCAGCTTCTACACCTCAACCAATGGTTGCTCTCCACACTTAAACACGCCCTCCTCCTCCTTCTATCACATACACTTTAGGAAGTGGCTGGATTGTAGAGCCTTAATTTAGCTTGGACACAGAAAGCTGGAGCGTGCCTGCTGCAGCCTGGGTCTCTATGAATGAAACCCAGGCTGCTGCATAGTATTTCCTATGGAGCCATAGCCTGTAATAGGCTCCATAGGAAATATGTGATTTTCTTATATATTCTAAAGCTATTGGTTGAAAAAAAAATATACAGTTCAAATCACCCCCCCATTTTGCAAAAATGAAAAAAACAAAAAAAAACATCAAGGGTGTCGCAATGTGTGAAAACACCCGTACTATAAAAATATTAAAAAATATTCCCTATACGGTAAATAAAAAAAAAGGACATTTGCCATTTTTGGACACTTCATTTCTTCATAAAAAATTAAATAAAAGGTAATCAAAAAGTCATATAAACCCCTGAATGGTATCGATGAAAAGATCAGATTGCGCCACAGAAAAAGAGCCCCCATACAGTGGCATCCACAGATCCACCCCTAAATAGTGCCATCCACAGATCCCCCCCTAAACAGTGCCATCAACAGATCCCCCTCCCCTAAACAGTGCCATCCACAGATCCTCCCTAAACAGTGCCATCCACAGATCCCCCCCTAAACAGTGCCATCCACAGATCCCCCTCCCCTAAACAGTGCCATCCACAGATCCCCCTCCCCTAAACAGTGCCATCCACAGATCCCCCCCTAAACAGTGCCATCCACAGACCCCCCTAAACAGTGCCATCCACAGATCCCCCTAAACAGTACCATCCACAGATCCCCCTAAACGGTGCCATCCACAGACCCCCCTCCTCTAAACAGTGCCATCCACAGATCCCCCCCTAAGCAGTGCCATCCACAGACCCCCCTAAACAGTGCCATCCACAGATCTTCCCTAAAAAGTGCCATCCACAGATCCCCCTAAACAGTGCCATCCACAGATCCCCCTCCCCTAAACAGTGCCATCCACAGATCCCCCATAAACAGTGCCATCCACAGATCCCCCCTAAACAGTGCCATCCACAGATCCCCCCCTAAACAGTGCCATCCACAGATCCCCCTCCCCTAAACAGTGCCATCCACAGATCCCCCTCCCCTAAACAGTGCCATCCACAGATCCCCCCTAAACAGTGCCATCCACAGATACCCCTAAGCAGTGCCATCCACAGATCCCCCTAAACAGTGCCATCCACAGATCCCCCCTAAACAGTGCCTTTCACAGATCCCCCTCCCCTAAACAGTGCCATCCACAGATCCCCCCTAAAAAGTGCCATCCACAGATCCCCCCTAAACAGTGCCATCCACAGATCCCCCTCCCCTAAACTGTGCCATCCACAGATCCCCCTCCCCTAAAAAGTGCCATCCACAGATCCCCCCTAAACAGTGCCATCCACAGATCCCCCTAAACAGTGCCATCCACAGATCCCCCTCCCCTAAACAGTGCCATCCACAGATCCCCCTCCCCTAAACAGTGCCATCCACAGATCCCCCCTAAACAGTGCCATCCACAGATACCCCTAAGCAGTGCCATCCACAGATCCCCCTAAACAGTGCCATCCACAGATCCCCCCTAAACAGTGCCTTTCACAGATCCCCCTCCCCTAAACAGTGCCATCCACAGATCGCCCCTAAAAAGTGCCATCCACAGATCCCCCCTAAACAGTGCCATCCACAGATCCCCCTCCCCTAAACTGTGCCATCCACAGATCCCCCTCCCCTAAAAAGTGCCATCCACAGATCCCCCCTAAACAGTGCCATCCACAGATCCCCCATAAACAGTGCCATCCACAGATCCCCCTCCCCTAAACAGGGCCATCCAAAGATCCCCCTCCCCTAAACAGTGCCATCCACAGATCCCCCTCCCCTAAACAGTGCCATCCACAGATCCCCTCCTAAAAAGTGCCATCCACAGATCCCCCCTAAACAGTGCCATCCACAGATCCCCCTCCCCTAAACAGTGCCATCCACAGATCCCCCTCCCCTAAAAAGTGCCATCCACAGATCCCCCTCCCCGATGCTCACAGAAGTACATTTATAAACTGTAATCCGTAACTTTAACTGTAATCTTCGCTCATCTCTTTACTTGGATACCTTACTCTCAGCTCCGGTAACAGCAGGCAGTGCGGGCGGCGCTCACTCACTGACGTCAAGCACCTGCACCGCCTAGTGGGAGGAGCAGGCACGTGACATCAGTGAGTGAGCGCCGCCTGCACTGCCTGCTGTTACCGGAGCTAAGAGTAGGGTATCCAAGTAAAGAGATGAGCGATGATTACAGTTAAAGTTACAGATTACAGTTTATAAATGTACTCCTGTGAGCGGCGTTGGCCCTGTATATTCTATACTCAAATCCGATGGTATATTCTAACCCCCAGGCAAGCATCCCCGTCACCATGGGAACACCTGGGGGTTAGAATATACCATCGGATTTGAGTTTTTGATGGGAAAAGGAAGTAATATGGACAATCACAATCACAATAGTAAGTGCCTTGTATTAACTTCCTCTACATGATAAATGTGACTTGCTGAAGTCCCTTTCATTTATTGCATATAAGGCAACTGCACGGTTCTGGCTTTCCCGTAACACCCCTACACTAAGATATCTGGAAAATAATTTAAACCTATTTATAATTTAACTAATTATGAGGCATTTATTGACTCTTGAATGCCGTGGTGAATCAAAAACAAGTGAATGATCTAGATGCGTTTTTATCTCTCTGCTCATGGTAATTATGGGGAGGAACACTTACATTGTGGGTTCTGCATTATTTTTTTTTCTTATTGCTGAAATGCCATTAAATAAAGAGCAAAAAAAAAAAAGAAAACTAAAAGAAAGATTGAACCTACCTTACAGGTGATCATTTTGCATGTTTTCACACTAAGAGCGTGTGGATTCTCAGATCGAGAGAATCTAACTCTTTTAACCTCCGGGTGGTCAGAACATATAACATCCCAGCAAAACCTCTCAATCACTCCACCCACTCCACGTCTTCTTATCTCGGCGGCTACACGAAGATCTTCCACTACAGCAGTAGTTCCATCATCAACCACTATGAATGACTCAAAGCCCACCTGACGATCCATAAGGAGAAGAACAAGATGAGCATAGAGTAGGTCATGGAGTTTCTGCTCTAAGATTTTGCTAATCTGGCATATTTCACTCTGTGGTAATAACTTTGGAATGCTTTTATTTATCCAAGCGATTCTGAGACTATTTTCTTGTGACACATTTACCACTAACATGAAGTACAATTTGAGTCTATGTTTTACCTTTATTTATTTAAAAATTTAATTAAAAAAATTACTGAAAATTTTGAAAAATTCACCACGGATAGTAATGCCCCAAAATATGTATTACTTAACATTCACCATATGTCTATTTTATGTTGGTATCATGACATAATTTTTTTTTTAGGACATTAGAATTTTAAAAGCAATTTTGAAATTTAAGAAAATTTCCAAACCCACTTGTTTAAGGAGCAGTTTAGTTATATAGTCATTTTGTGGGGGCTTACATAGTAGAAACCACCCTTAAATGAGCCTATTTTAGAACTTAATAACCTCAAATTATTAAAAACAGATTTTACAAACTTTAGGTGTAAAATGGAGAGGACATTTTCGATTTTTTTTCAGATTTTCCATTTGAACTCATTTTAACTGGTAAAGCAGCAAGGGATAACAGCCAAACAAACTTCAACATGTTACCAATTCTGTAGTTTACAGAAACACTCCTTATGTGGGGTGCTGTATGGGCACACGGCAGGGTGCAGAAGGAAAAGAGCATCATATGGTTTTTGGAGAGCATATTTTTCTGAAATGGTTGTTGGGTACCATGTCAGATTTTATGAAAGCCTAAGGTACTCCTACAGTAGAAACCCCTTATGAGTGACCCCATTTTGGAAACTGCACCCTTCAAGCAATTTTTGGGCGGAGTAGTGACCAATTTGGCCCCACAGATGTTTCTGAATTTAGAGACACTTTGCTGTGAAAATTAAAAATTTCATTTCTTCCAATAAAATGTTGCCCCCCCCTCTCATTTTCACCAAATTTAGTTAAACATTTTCTTCTAAACACAAACACCTCATGTGTGGTTGTAAACTGTTTGGGTACAGGGGTCAGAAGGGAATGAGCTCCATATGATTTTTGGATGGGAGATTTTGTTGGAATGGTTTTTGGGCACTATTTTACATTTGATGAGACGCCAAAAAAAAAAAAGAAAAGGCTATTTTGACAGTTTATCACCTGACAGGGTAGATCATGTGACATTTTTATAGAGCCAGCCGTTCCGAAAGCGGCGATAGCAAACATGTCTTATAGTACAGGAATTGATGAGCTGAAAGGGCTTTACTTGAAACCAATCTTTTTTTGTAAAGGAAAAAATGTTCACTTTTATTTTTGTCCCACTGTGGGACAACAACTTTTCAGGGTTTGCTCCTTGTTTTGTTACAGTAAAATATGCTTGAGGATAGGTCATCAGTAAGAGAATGGCAGAAAGCTCATTTAACTTACTCTTAACAGAAAACCATTTTTAGCATAATTGGCTTTAAGAAAGTCAGTCAACTCCAAACTCAGTTTCAAAGATGGCATACTGCTATATAGTGTAAGTTCCCCAAAGTATAACCATCCCTTTCTTGTGTAAATCTGGTCCCCTAATCCTTTAATTTTAAGCAAATTAGGTTTTTGGTGCACTGTGGGTGGGGCCACTCTGTGCAGTAGACCTAGCGTCTCCTGTGTCACCGCTACCAGCTATAAAATCTCAGGGACTGTCCATCAATCAAGAGGGGGATGAGCAGGGCCACATCACTGGCCAAATGATAATGCATGAAATGTAGCGACCCCACCCACAGGGGCTAAAAAATTTCGGACATGCTGGATTTCAACATGTCTGATCCTATGTTCCTGCAGGAGATCAGACTCTACCAGAAGTCAATCAAAGGAGACCCGCGCTGCCTTTCAAAGTATAATGTGGAATACACTGAATGACACTCCAAGGAGTGTGTCGCTGCTGGTCTATAGTAGGGAGTAAATTGCCTAAACCCTAGAAGAAGTGAATCAAATCAAAGAACAACTTGATAAATAGACCACGCTGACTGTACAGTGTAAAATAATAGCTAATAGTTAATATCTTAGTATGTAGCACATTAGATGATATCCGCTACTGTGTCCACCGTTATTGATTAAAGTAATGTCCGGAGTCAGTACAAGTTGGTAAACTAATAAATGATAAACTTGTATAGATTAAGAAAGTATATGTGTATATAGTCACTTGCCTGTAATGGGCTGACTTTCGGATTCCTTCCTGATCTTCCTGGTGTTTGTACTGGAGGATAGCTGTAACAGTTCTATCTTCAGGTTTCCTCTACATGCGCGCGAGGGAAACCCTGGCTGGTGATCCACGAGGACGCTGCTTCCGTGTGACGTCACACTAGGGATGGATGCCTTCTTGGACCAAAACACCTCCAACGCGTTTCGAAATTACCGAATTTCTTCATCAGGGAAAGAAAGAAATTCGGTAATTTCGAAACGCGTTGGAAGTGTTTTGGTCCGAGAAGGCATCCATCCCTAGTGTGACGTCACACGGAAGCAGCGTCCTCGTGGATAACCAGCCAGGGTTTCCCTCGCGCGCACGAGTCACCGGCCAGGACCGCACGCTTGTAGAGGAAACCTGAAGATAGAACTGTTACAGCTATCCTCCAGTACAAGCACCAGGAAGATCAGGAAGGAATCCGAAAGTCAGCCCATTACAGGCAAGTGACTATATACACATATACTTTCTTAATCTATACAAGTTTATCATTTATTAGTTTACCAACTTGTACTGACTCTGGACATTACTTTAATCAATAACGGTGGACACAGTAGCGGATATCATCTAATGTGCTACATACTAAGATATTAACTATTAGCTATTATTTTACAATGTACAGTCAGCGCAGTCTATTTATCACGTTGTTCTTTGATTTGATTCACTCTACCAGAAGTGTCTAGCAGTGGCTTATTTCCCTCTCCCTAATAATATTCTTCATAAATGTGACCATCAGTCATCATTTACTCTTTTCTACTCACCACTTTCCCTTCACACCTGGCCACGAACATTCTTCTCTGGGGTTCCTTCAGCCATGTATGGTACTTCACAGGCACATAGTCTACTCCATTGTATAACCCATTAGAGATAGACATCAGTTCTTCATAGTCTTCTGCCGTTGCAGGCGAAAAATCTATATTTGGAACTGAAGTCGGAACCGACATGGTGTCACTGCGCGATATAGACCAGAGTCTCAGCTGAAAGGAGAAAAGTAGAAGTTTAATCAGGCAAAGTCTACCATCATTCTTGAAATTAATAGGGTTCCCAGTAGAGATGGCCTTGCGGTTCGCCCGGCGGTCGTTTTGCGGCGAACTTTGTTCGTTCGTGGTTTGCCGAATGAGCGAACATATGGCAATGTCCACCGGCGCCATATTCTTTTACATTGTGAAGAACTTTGACCCATGGCACATCCATCAGGTGGTACAGGACAGACAATTGAGACATTTCAGCACATGGACATACCCCCTACCTTATAAATAAACCCAATCTGGCCGCCATTTTACATTCAGTCTTTTTCCAGTGTAGGGAGAGGTTGCTGTGTGGAGCAGGGACAGACTGTTAGGGACACCAAACACTAGCTAATAGGGCCACAAAAGTCCTTTTAAGGACTGGTATAGGTGTGCTATCGATAGGTGTGACTTACTGAAGGGTGTAATATACTAATAATATACTTTCTAACATAGAAAGTATATTATAGTGCAATTGTATTGTGCGGCAGTTGTGTGCGGTTCTGCTGCGATACTGCAGCTACACAGAGGGACAAACGCTATTGGAACAAATTATTTCTACTGGTGTGATATACCAGTTGCCCCACAAAAAAACAGATTGAAGCAGGGGTGTGATATACCAATAATATACTTTCTATATAGTGCATTTGTATTGTGCAGCATTTGTTTGCGGTTTTGATGCATTACCTCAGCTACAGATAATGACAAACGACATTGGAACAAATAATTTCTACTGGTGTGATATACCAGATACCCCCCGAATAAACTGATTGAAGCAGGGGTGTTACTGTATATACCAATTATATATTTCTATATGGTGCATTTGGTGAGATTTCTTTCGCCATGTTTTTAATCCAATTTTATATTTTTTGTTCTTTTTGGCCTCATGCACACGGCCGTTGTTTTGGTCCGCATCCGAGCCGCAGTTTTGGCAGCTCGGATGCGGACCCATTCACTTCAATGGGGCCGCAAAAGATGTGGACAGGTCTCCGTGTGTCGTCAGCATCCTTTGCTCCGTTCCGCAGTCCTCCCAAAAAATATAACCTGTCCTATTCTTGTCCCCGTTTTGCGGGAGTTATATTAAAGGCTGTCCGTTCCGTTACGCAAATTGCGGAAAGCACGCGTACGCCATCCGTGTTTTGCAGATCCGCGATTTGCGGACCGCAAAACACACAACGGTCGTGTGCATGTAGCCTTAAACATATGTATTTGACCTGTATTTGTACTGGCCTGCAGTAAAATTGATATCCATTGACTGTGTAATATTCCTCCGGCCACATAATCACTTGATTTTTTCTGTCCGGTGAATGCCTAATGTTTGGGGCCTGTAGTCCAGTGGCCTATAGCAGCGGTCCCCAACCGCCGGGCCGCGGCCCAGGACCGGGCCGTGGAGGATTGTTAGCCAGGCCGCGGCGATCAGGGCAGTCTTTAACTCTGTACTAATGAAGCGCTTCAATTATGGAAGCGCTTCATTAGTACAGAAGGACCAGGAAGCGGTGAAGGATCTGTACTCACCACTTCCTGGTCCTCGGCTCGGCTATCGGCTGTGCATGGCTGCGCACAGTGTGAGGTTGCTCTGTGACCTCACACTGTGCGCCGCTATACACAGCCAGCCGACAGCAGAATGAAGAGGATCGCGATGGTGACCAGGAGCAGGAGAGGTAAGTGTTTTTTTATTTTATTTTATTTGCACTAGGGGCTGATGGCTGACCTGGGGGACATATGGCTGACATGAGGGGCTAATGGGGCTGACATGAGGGGCTAATGGGGGGCTAATGGCTGACATGAGGGGCTAATGGCTGACATGAGGGGCTAATGGGGGCTTATGGCTGAAATAAGGGGCTAATGGGGGGCTTATGGCTGAAATAAGGGGCTAATAGGGGGCTTAAGGCTAACATAAGGGGCTAATGGGGGGCTTATGGCTGAAATAAGGGGCTAATGGGGGCTTATGGCTGACATGAGGGGCTAATGGGAGGCTAATGGCTGACATGAGGGGCTAATGGGGGGCTTATGGCTGACATGAGGGGCTAATGGGGGGCTTATGGCTGAAATAAGGGGCTAATGGGGGGCTTATGGCTGAAATAAGGGGACTAATAGGGGGCTTAAGGCTAACATAAGGGGCTAATGGGGGGCTTATGGCTGAAATAGGGGCTAATGGGGGGCTTATGGCTGAAATAAGGGGCTAATAGGGGGCTTATGGCTGACATGAGGGGCTAATGGGGGGGCTTATGGCTGACATGAGGGGCTAATGGGGGGCTTATGGCTGTCATGAGGGGCTAATGGGGGGCTTATGGCTGACATGGGGGGCTTATGGCTGACATGAGGGGCTAATGGGGGGCTTATGGCTGACATGAGGGGCTAATGGGGGGCTTATGGCTGACATGGGGGGCTTATGGCTGACATGAGGGGCTAATGGGGGGCTTATGGCTGACATGAGGGGCTAATGGGGGGCTTATGGCTGACATGAGGGGCTAATGGGGGGCTTATGGCTGACATGAGGGGCTAATGGGGGGCTTATGGCTGACATGAGGGGCTTATGGCTGACATTGGGGGGCTTATGGCTGATATTGGGGGGCTTATGGCTGACATTGGGGGGCTTATGGCTTACATTGGGGGGGCTTATGGCTGACATTGGGGGGGTTTATGGCTGACATTGGGGGGGGGTTATGGCTGACATTGGGGGGGTTATGGCTGACATTGGGGGGGTTTATGGCTGACATTGGGGGGTTTATGGCTGACATTGGGGGCTGATAGATGGCTAAAGGTTTGGGGGTTGATCTGAGCCATTGGGGGTCTGATCTGAGGTCTGATTAACATTGGGGGTCTGATTGCTGGTCTGACCTGAGGTGTAATGAAAAATATTTTTTTCTTATTGTTCTCCTCTAAAACTAGGTGCATCTTATAGGGCGAAAAATACGGTACAGTGCAGCAGAGACCAGTGCAGCAGAGACCAGTGCAGCAGAGACCATAGTCAGTTTATATAGTCATTATATAGTGTTATATATTTTAATATGCACCTTGTGTTTTGTTATGCGCGTGAATCAATCAGCCCCGCCCACCCCATAAGCCCCGCCCCAGAACCCCCACCCCCTTCCCCCATCCCCACTTGGTCCCTGGGAAAATTGTCTTGCATGAAACCGGTCCTTGGTGCAAAAAAGGTTGGGGACCACTGGCCTATAGTACAGTTTTTATCCATTGACCGCATAATGTACCTCGAGCCTCATAATCAGAATTTACACTAGCGGCAGGACGGATCCGACAGGCTGTTAACCCTGTCGGACCCGTCCTGCTGCTATTTTGCCGTGCCGCCGGACTGCCGCTCCGTCCCTATTGACTATAATGGGGGATGGGGGCGAAGCTCCAGCGCAGCACGGCAGTGCGCGGTGAGAGGCCGCCGGACTTTATGATTATCCTTTCATAAATCTGGTTTGTCTTTTTTGGTTTAAGTCTGACCTCTAGTGGTCGTTTCCTTGTAAGACAGATTCAAATTCGCTAAACTGGTCTTAATAGTATACTATAATGGGGTGTGGCAGAGAACATATAGCACGGTGGCTCAGTGGTTAGCACTGTTGCTTTGTGTGTTTGGGTTCCTGGGTTCAAATCTTACCAAGGACAACATCTGCATGGAGTTTGTATATTCTCCCTGTGTATGTGTGGGTTTTTTCCAGTTTCCTCCCACACTCCAAAGACATACTGATAGGGACCTTAGATTCTGAGCCCCATTGGGGACAGCCTGATGCTAATGTCTGTAAAGCAGTGCGGAATATAGTAGCGCTATATAAGTGCATAAAATAAATTTGCCAACATCATAATTTTATATCACACAGTGAATGCTTTAAAAATACATCACACAAAATAATGTTAAAATTGCTGTTTTTTTTTTAATCTTTCCCACTAGAAATAAAATAGTAAAAGTTAGTTACTACACTATATATACCCTAAAATAGTTCCTAGAAAAAAACACAACTCGTCCTGCAAAATTCAAGGTCTCATACAGCTAAACTGAAGAAGACTAAAGGCTAAAATCAGTTATGTCACATGCACTTCAGTCATCCAAGTCGTTGCGCTGACTACATTAACTTCTGACATAATTCAATATCTACAATAAAAATGTGACATTTTTTAGAAGGTTTTTCTACTTTTGATGTGACAGTTCGGCCGTGGCTCGCTACTGATAAAATAAATGTGTCTTGGAAATGGGAGATTTCTATCTGCGTGTTCCGTCTCGTTCCTAGGACTCTTAGAACTCACTTACCTTGTGTGTCATATACACTCCCTCCAGTCCTAAGAACACCCCAGGGGCAACCTACAACCCTGGCAGATACTTATCTCTAAAAATACTTATAGAGGTGACAAAGCAATGGACATGGCATTAAGATACAATCACAACACATTACACAGAAGACACCAGCACACAGCGGCCTCCTGTCCTGCCCGACCTGGATACTCAGAAAATGTGGTCAGTAACAGGCTGAAAATATCTATAAAGCCTCCTGAGATATTATACTTATATTATACTAGACATTATACTAGACATACACAGAAAGTAGATGTAATCCAACCTGTTCTTGAAGTAAGAGCTGTTCGTCCAGGGGTGGCTAGAAGAAGAGTCCTCGTGCTCTACATGAAATATATGTCCCCATGTCTCAGCCCCCTCCATGGACTCCACCCATTAACTATGTGATGGACGGAAGGGGGGGAGGTCCCACAGGCCAGGGGTCCCTTAGGCTGGGTTCACACCTGAGCATTTTACAGCGCGTTCCTACGCGCTGTAAAACGCTCAACAGGCAAGAACCAATGATCCCCTATGGGCATGGTTCTCACCTGAGCGTTTTACAGTGCTTACGAACGCGCTGTAAAACGCCCTACGCCCCAAGAAGTGCAGGAGCTTCTTTGGGGCGTATGGTCGCGCATTCCCGTACATAGACTTCCAGGAACGAGCGACAATGGGCGTTTGCTTGTTGCCGGCCGCGAATAGGAACGCCCGATAAAATCGTGCATACAGAGCTCTCCATGCAGTACACTCAGGTATGAACCCAGCGTTAAAGTAAAAGTTTTGTAGTGACGCCAGTTGCCTTGAAGCAACAGGGGCAGAGGGCCCCTTTTTGTAGATGTTGTGGTTGGTACCAAGGGTAGGAATGCCAGTGGTGTAGGGTAGCCTAATGTCCCTTTGTGGTATAGCACTTTTACGGTTGGATATCCGGGAACCGCAAGCGTGGCTGTCCGTTGCATAAAAGGGATGGTTGAATGGAGGGATGAAGAAATAAATTGGAGTCTAGACTTGGTATAACATTGAACAACAGCTTTACTTGAATAAACTTTCGTCAGGCAACAGTCTTCCAACTTTGTCTTCGTCATCAGCAGGCTTTGGCATAGATTCTGGCAGGAAAAACACATTTGGCCCTGCTACATCTAGTACTCTCTGGCTCTGCTGTGCTAACAGGATTAAAAAGGAACTTTTCCTTTGCTGCCGCACTTATCTTTCTGTAGTCTGGTTTGTCTTTGTATTTATCCAAAGGAGCTTTCTCCTTAGCTTCTGAGGCTCCAGGCTTTGGCCTCAACATTCAGCAGGGATTAAGGTGCTCTGCTAGCTGGAGCACAGCCTTCCCCTAGCAGGGGGTAACTGTCGTAAAGGAAGTGGCTGCTCGTTAGTGGAGGTGAAAAGCTGCATTTACATGCAGAGATCACCTCCGCTGTATGAGGACGAGCGATGGCTGCTGCTGCCACTCATACATATATATTGTTACTGGGCAGCAGATCGCTGTTTGGACAGCATGATCTGCTGCCCAAAAATGGTGATTTAGGTGTCTGCACCAACAATCACTTCACCTAATGAATGAACTTTTCGTTCAATCTTCAGATGATCTGCGGCACCTTTAGACAGGTAGATTATCAGGAAGGAGCATTTGTAGGATTGTTCATTCCCGATAATCTGTCCAACAACTGGGCACCAAAGGGTGTATTAGACACCCCAATGCTGCAAGCGATTGTCGGGAGGGAAGCATTCCCTCACGGCAGTGGCCAGATAGCTAGCAGAGGACACTGCTGCTATTACATGCAGAGATGTCCTCAGCAGCATGGGGAAGAGTGATCGTTATGCCAGGGGCGTAGCTATAGGGGAAGCAGGGGGAGCGGCTGCTTTGGGGCCCTGACCCAGAAGGGGCCCATCCAGGAGTAGGAGGACTAAAAGATTTTGTCAGGGCCCCCTCAACAGTTTTACACAATGAAATTATATACAGTGACAGTATAGACAGTGTAGAAAACGGATGGAACAGCTGCCGGGCCTGGTCTGAGAGAACGATCTTTACTATCCACAGGAATGGGGGCGGCATGAAAGGAAGGGGTTGCAAAAAAATTACTGGGGGAGAGGGGCCCCATTCAAAAATATGTTGTGGGGCCCAGTCATTTCTAGCTACGCCATTGCTTTATGCCATCACTCGTCCCCATGCAGGAGAGCAGTATGCCGGCGGCAGATCATGATTACACAGCATGATCTGCCACCAGCAAATCCAGATCTTTCAGCATGCCAAAAGATATGATCTGTCCAATAGACAAGCAATCGGAGGCAGCATTAGACTGCCAGATCGTCAACGATTATTGGGCAGAAAATCTGCCCGTCTAATATATATGATATTACAGCAGATTGTTGGGAAGGAAGCATTCCTTTCTGATAATCTGCTGATCACTAGTGGAGGAGATCTGTGCATTTACATGCAGCGATCTTCTCCAAAGTATGGGGAGGAGCGATCACTAATGTCATCGCTCTTCCCCATAAGGACTCGTTGTTTGCTATACAGGAGATCATGTTTACATGGCACGATCTGCTACTGGTCATTGATGGTTTTGGTGTGTGTGCAAAAACGATCGGATTATCCGATGAACGACAGTTTTTCGAGACTGGTCTGGCTGTGGAAGTTGCGTCATGGGTAGTGTTGGGCGAACATGCGGAATATCGCGCGTGCTCGAGTCAGTGTATTTAAATCTAATTTAGCCTCTATTTCTGGAAAGTTTCTGACGGGATTTAAACTCACAATCTTCTACAATACAGCCAAGAATGTTTACCACTACACTATAGAGCTGCATGGCCAGTTACTAACAAAAAAAAAAAAGAGACTTTTACTGTATAGGAAATACTTACTAGTAGTAAGTATTCCTATACAGCAGAAGTCTCATATTAAATGTTTTTTTAGTGACTGGCCATGCAGCTCTATAGTGTAGTGGTTAACATTCAAAATGTGTAATTACAAAAAAATAATATATATATATATATATATATATATATATAAAATCATACTTCTGATATACAGTATATGAATGCATAAAATGTGGGAAACTACTACTGATGTTCTGAATATTCTAAATATATAATAATATATGTAAATATATTATGGTTAAAAACTTATATATACTGTATGTTTAAATTCAATTTTGCCTCTATTTCTGAAAAGTTTCTGAAGGGATTCAAACGCTCAACCTTCTACATTACAGCGCAGAATGTTAACCACTACACTACAGAGCTGCATGGCCAATTACTTTAAAAATAAAAATAAAAATGAGACTTCTGCTGTATAGGAATACTTACTACTAGTAAGTATTCCTATACAGCAGAAGTATTATATATATATAAAAATAAATAAATAAATACACCGCAGCACATCCAGTAGGTGAAAAACAGTGGGATCCTTTATTCACCCATGCAACGTTTCGATCCGCTTGCTGGGACCATTCTCAAGCAATACATCTTAGTGAACAGTGGATATTTATGGGGTCACATCGTATTAACATACATAAGTGGCAATTGACAATAACATAGAAAAATGTGCTCCAAAAGACTCATGTATATCTATACAAGCATCATGCCTAGGAGAAAACATCATTTGATACAAAAATTCATATATAAATTTCATCCAGGTATAGTGATCTAGAAGAAATACATGTATTTTGCATAAGTGATAATCAACAGTGAATAATCGTCACCTGTATGTTTAAAAACGTAGGCAGAAATGCCTGACTTTGGAACTGCACTCCACGACTCTGGTGGAATATGTTAAAACTAATCGCATACCCAGAGGGATGCGCACACAACCTAGATCATCCATGCATTCGCATGACCCAGAGTTCCGTTTTAAATACGAACAGATCTCCAACAAATACTCACGGGACTTAATGCTTCTTAACATAGAATTTATGTGTAAAGATTTGCCTTCCTCCACAGCAAGTAAAATGGAGGAGGAGGCTTCGCTTAAAGCGATATTGCCCTCACATGAATTTGAGGAATACTGCAAAAATTTCCTCACCTGGACAAACTTAAGAATGAGATCCAAGAAACTAAAAGAGGGAAATGGCAACGCGTTACTATGGATTATACTACGGGACATGTGTATAATTGGGCTGATGGAAACCGGTCTAACCAGAACCAGGGTCAAAGAAAAACCAAAAAGAAAGATGATTCTACCACAAGTAATTCTGCTACTTTTTTAGGGATTCCACCAAACACTGGAAAAAAGCCACAAGAAGGGGCGGTCGGAACAGAAATCGACACCGGAAGAGCAAGGAGCCAGAAATCCTTAAAAAAGACCAATGCTTGACTGAACAGACTGTGGTAAATATATCCTCACACATTCTGACACCAGTACAGATACAGGTGCTAGAGAAGGGTCTCCGTTTTTGGCCAGCTAGTGCTATCAATTGGTTTGAGTTAGAAGCAGATCTATTGTATTTTTTTAGATTGATAAAACTTCAGATTTATTTCCAGGATGTACATAATACTGCCACTAAGCCTGTTCATGAATTGTGCTTGTCTGATTGGGGGTTAAAATTTAAAAAGGATTTTTCTCCTCAAATATCCTCGAAGGCATTCGAGGTATTTTCAGATGCAGTGTTGAGAGATATACAGGAATTGAAACAATCTGGTTTGTGTGACCACATACAGCATCCTAATATGACTAAACAGGAACTGCAGGCTTTGAATCAGTTAATCCATGACCACTCCCTCACCATCAAATCAGCCGATAAGGGTGGTGCGGTAGTGGTCATGGATACTTCTATGTATTTAGCAGAAGCTGCACGACAATTATCAGACAACAGAGGTCTATGTTAAACTCCAAAGGGATCCTAAATTTGAAATACAACGTGAATTGAAATGTCTTGTTAATAAGTATGCACAGATAGGCCTTATAGATGAACAGCTTAGTGAATTGTTGTTGATAGATTTCCCAGTGACTCCTTTATTTTATTTATTACCCAAAATTCACAAAGATTTACGGTGCCCTCCAGGCAGACCAATTGTTTCGGGCCGTGGTTCCCTGTTGAGCAACGCGTCCATTCTTTTGGATAAAATACTTCACACGTATGTAGTGAGATCAAAATCCTACATACAAGACACAACAGATTTTTTGGGAAAGTTAGCAGACGTGTCGATGCCAGAGGGCGCCATATTGGCCTCCTTCGACATCGTCAGTCTGTATACTTCAATACAGCACGATATTCCAAAGTCAGGCATTTCTGCCTACGTTTTTAAACATACAGGTGACGATTATTCACTGTTGATTATCACTTATGCAAAAAACATGTATTTCTTCTAGATCACTATACCTGGATGAAATTTATATATGAATTTTTGTATCAAATGATGTTTTCTCCTAGGCATGATGCTTGTATAGATATACATGAGTCTTTTGGAGCACATTTTTCCATGTTATTGTCAATTGCCACTTATGTATGTTAATACGATGTGACCCCATAAATATCCACTGTTCACTAAGATGTATTGCTTGAGAATGGTCCCAGCAAGCGGATCGAAACGTTGCATGGGTGAATAAAGGATCCCACTGTTTTTCACCTACTGGATGTGCTGCGGTGTATTTATTTATTTATATATATATATATATAATACTTCTGCTGTATAGGAATACTTACTAGTAGTAAGTATTCCTATACAGCAGAAGTCTCATTTTTATTTTTATTTTTAAAGTAATTGGCCATGCAGCTCTGTAGTGTAGTGGTTAACATTCTGCGCTGTAATGTAGAAGGTTGAGCGTTTGAATCCCATCAGAAACTTTTCAGAAATAGAGGCAAAATTGAATTTAAACATACAGTATATATAAGTTTTTAACCATAATATATTTACATATATTATTATATATTTAGAATATTCAGAACATCAGTAGTAGTTTCCCACATTTTATGCATTCATATACTGTATATCAGAATTATGATTTTATATATATATATATATATATATATATATATTATTTTTTTGTAATTACACATTTTGAATGTTAACCACTACACTATAGAGCTGCATGGCCAGTCACTAAAAAAACATTTAATATGAGACTTCTGCTGTATAGGAATACTTACTACTAGTAAGTATTTCCTATACAGTAAAAGTCTCTTTTTTTTTTTTGTTAGTAACTGGCCATGCAGCTCTATAGTGTAGTGGTAAACATTCTTGGCTGTATTGTAGAAGATTGTGAGTTTAAATCCCGTCAGAAACTTTCCAGAAATAGAGGCTAAATTAGATTTAAATACACTGACTCGAGCACACGCGATATTCCACATGCTCGCCCAACACTACCCATGACGCAACTTCCACAGCCAGACCAGTCTCGAAAAACTGTCGTTCATTGGATAATCCGATTGTTTTTGCACACACACCAAAACCATCAATGACCAGTAGCAGATCGTGCCATGTAAACATGATCTCCTGTATAGCAAACAACGAGTCCTTATGGGGAAGAGCGATGACATTAGTGATCGCTCCTCCCATACTTTGGAGAAGATCGCTGCATGTAAATGCACAGATCTCCTCCACTAGTGATCAGCAGATTATCAGAAAGGAATGCTTCCTTCCCAACAATCTGCTGTAATATCATATATATTGCGTCCCCCCGCCCCTTCCTACCCTCTGCCCGCCCATTCTTTCCCTCTTACCGCCTTTGTACTAACTTGTTATTCTGCCGATATCCCGCGCCTGCGCATTCCTTTGGCCGGCGCATGCGCACTGCGATGCCCATTCCTTGTACGGCATCACAGTAACTATTGCGCATGCGCCGGCTAACGACGCCGATGGACCGCCTCCTTTGTTGTGTTTTTGCGTCGTTAGCCGGCGCATGCGCAATAGTTACTGTGATGCCGTACAAGGAATGGGCATCGCAGTGCGCCTGCGGCCGGCCAAAGGAATGAGTGCGCAGGCGCGGGATATCGGCAGAATAACAAGTTAGTACAAAGGCGGTCAGAGGGAAAGGATGGGCGGGCGGAGGGTAGGAAGGGGCGGGGGGACGAAAAGAAAAGGCGGAGCTAGCAGGGCACCTAAGAGAGTAACGCCGCCCCTGGGCACTTGCGAGCCCTCATTTGCATATCTTTTAAAGATCGTTTTTGAGGGTTCTATAAGTCCAGGATTGATGCCAGAGGTAACGTTTTTATTAACTGTAAGCATGCTAGGGAGCTGTGGGAAGGGTTAAAAAAGTGAAATGCTGGTGACAGACTCCCTTTAAGTTTTATTTGACCTGTGATTCTTGTTATGTCATCTATGTTTTATGGTGCCCGTGCAAGTTACTGTACGTGGGCGAGACCACATGCGATTTTAAATCTTGCATTAATCAGCATCGCTATTCAATCCGCAAAAAACGCAAAGACTTGCCGGTTTCCCATCACTTTGTGGACAAGGGCCATGGCAAAAGTGATCTTAGATTTATGATCCTGGACCATGTCCCATTGCCACGAACGGGTGGAAATCGCATTAAAATGCTTAAAAAACGTGAGTCTGAGTGGATCTTTAAATTACAATCTGTCAAACCGGGGGGTCTGAATGTGGAATATAAACCCTGGCTATTTATATGATTTCATATTTTTCTTATCCTTGTCAGCGGATGTGTTGAAAAATTTGTTCTTTTTAATACAATATATTTTGATAATATATTTTTTAATTTCACTTTTAGGACCTATGGATGGAAGGGCTTAGCTCATCAGTTGGTTGGATGCTCTGGACACTAACGGCATATTCTGTGACATTATGTATACACATTGGGCTTTATACTTTGTCTGCTTTATGAATGAGTTTTGTTCTACAGTACTAATTACGGCCATCTAGGATATTATCGCCTTCTACGAGTTAACTATTTGTGGGTGGGACAAGTGGGCAACAGCTGCCGCTGGCCCCCGCTTTTTCAACTTGCATATCTCGGAGTATAGTGCATCGAGAGATAGCACATCATCCGATAGTATATCCAGGGCGAATTATCCTGATTTATGATTGGCTTTTACACATTATTATGACGTGTTTACCTTTGCTTGACGCTTTGCTCATGTGACTGGCCAGGTGACGTGTCACGTGATGCACTATCCGGGATCATGTGATTTTCCGGAGTGACATCACGGACATGCGCAATTATAGTTCCGAAACGCCGTATCCATGTGTTGCAGTTACATAACATTGTATCCTCCTACCACTGAGCACGCCTTACTCCACGCTTGGCCCACCTACGTTTTTAAACACACAGGTGACGATTATTCACTGTTGATTATCACTTATGCAAAATACATGTATTTCTTCTAGATCACTATACCTGGATGAAATTTATATATGAATTTTTGTATCAAATGATGTTTTCTCCTAGGCATGATGCTTGTATAGATATACATGAGTCTTTTGGAGCACATTTTTCTATGTTATTGTCAATTGCCACTTATGTATGTTAATACGATGTGACCCCATAAATATTCACTGTTCACTAAGATGTATTGCTTGAGAATGGTCCCAGCAAGCGGATCGAAACGTTGCATGGGTGAATAAAGGATCCCACTGTTTTTCACCTACTGGATGTGCTGCGGTGTATTTATTTATTTTTGTATTATCACTTTGGTTAAGTGCAATACCGCTGGCAGCCAACAGCTGCTTCACAAGGTGTGCTGCCCTGAATTTTCTCAAGTATATATATATATATAATTTTTTTTATTTTTTATTTTTTTAATGTAATGGGCCATGCAGCTCTGTAGTGTAGTGGTTAAGATTATTGGCTTTAATGTAGAAGGTTGTGAGTTCAAATCCTGCCAGAAACTTTTTGGAAATATAGGCTAAAGTAGATTTAAATACACTGGGTGTCTCCAAGCACTGACTCCATATATGGACATAGCTATATATGGAGTCAGAGCAGGGACTCCTAAGCCGAACTAGAGTCCCGACTACCTCCCCTCTTCAGAGCAGGGGGTGCCTGGTTTAATGCTCAGGTTCTCCCATAGATTTCCATTGTGCTCAGGTGCTCTGTAGAGCACCCGAGCATCGGGAAGTGCTCTACTAGAGCACACGAGCCCTTTGGTGCTTGACCAACACTAGTCATGGGCTGTACAATTATCTGAGGAGTCTAACTGCTCACATCTGGATAGTGCTATGGATACTTTTCTACAAAGTGCTGTAAATGTCTTGGCCCAGTGGATCTGGATGCAAAGCTAAAGCTTATACAACAATATCAGCAGAGAGACGCTGCAGAACGCCAAGCTGCAGAATGCAGCTTGCTAAAATGTCCAGGCAACCAGAGACCAGAGAGACTAGTTTTCACAGGCCACTGTTTTGGAAAATTATGGATATCTGGACACATACTTGCAGGGATTTGAGAAAACCTACAGACAGTACCAGCTGCCCCGCAGTCATTGGGCGCGGTACTTAACATCTGGACTGAAAGGAAAGCCTTTGAAACCTTTGTAGATCCTCCCCTGAGCTGGATCAGGATTATGAGGCAAACAAAAGTGCCCTTTGGTGCGTATGGCTCTTTGCTAGGAGAGGGGTATACGGTCTTTTGCCGTAGTGAGGGCTTGGCGGTTTGTGGAGGGGGTTGCTTCTAGGCGAGATCTGCAGATATTGCTCAGTATTGAATATACAGCTAAGCCTACTTGTCTCTGACCCTAACTCTAGTCTTGAGTGGGGAGATAGGCTAACTGGCTGTAATCGGAGCACTCACCCTGAAAAGGGCGACCCCCAGCCGCTGGAACCTTGGGCCTGACCTAAATATCCCTTCCTCTAATAGCTGACTGCAAGTTCTAACCGACGCGTTTCGCCATAATACAATGGCTCATCAGGGAGCGATCAGTGCAGTGGCAGAGCTTCTTCATATAAAATGGCATTGCCTATCCTACATTGGGTAATTTATTAACAAAAGTGCCCTGCTGCGACATTTTAACATTTCCCCAAAGGCTCACAGACAAAAGTTCAGAAGCTGAAAGCACAATGTATCTGACACCTACTGTGGACTTGTGGCCAACTTATCTACTATTTTCCAACAATGGATTGGAGGGGATGAAAACACCAGCTTTCTACTCGGGTCGGGCGCCAGCAAATAGAAAAGGAGCCATTCCACCGTGAGATATGGGCAGCTAGGAGGAGCCTCCACCTGTTATTTATTCTGTTTCTGAGGGCATGGGAACAAACAGACAGTGTTTTGTTTACCATGAGGTTGTGCACCTCAGTGCCAACTGTCCTAAGAAGAGGAGACCAGCATCCACTGGAGTGATACCAGCCTCTAGGTCACCCCCAGCAGTTCTGTGTGCAGCAGGATACAGAGAAATCCACAAGGACAACCTGCAATTGGTCACAGTGAGTGACAAGGTGACAGTGGGTTTGAGAGATACAGGGGCTGACCTTACCCTTGTACTTCCTGTGCATGTGAGTGCTGAGGACATAGTTGAGGGCAAGACTTTTTCTGTGAGAGCGTTGGGAGGAATACACCCTGCTGTGCCTATGGCCTGGGTGTGGTAGGGCGAGGTGTGAGAGAAGTCACGGTACTTGACAATATGCCTACAAATATTTTGCTGGGCACTGACTTAGGCAGGATGGTTTGAGATGATACTGTTGGCAATATGTCATAATCTAACTCTGTTTATTCACCTACATCCTCACCTGAGGTAGGGACAGTGGCCAACAGTTCTCATGTGTCAAGTAATAGTCCAGCAGGTAGTATGTGTGCACTACATGCTCTAGATTACATTGGGGGTAATACTGTTGTGTTAGAAACCAATCCTGTTCTTCGGTCCGTCCCCTCAGATATGTTGCCAGATACAGATCTAGACAGACAGCTTTCCTCAAATGGGATTATAGTGTCTAATGGTGTGGCAACCAATGAAAGGGAAAATGTGCCTTGCCCCGTAGTACCAGTACAGATAGGCAAAGTTGGTAGAAATAACTGGTGAGAGGATGCTGTAGGTTGACTGTAGTAGTGATGCTAATTCTCAGCAAGTTAGCTCCATTGTACACAGGTGATAAATTCTGAAGAAACTATCCTTAGGAAGTCTTTGCCTGGGTCAGAGGTTGCTGGATGCCTAGAGACTCCACAAAAACTGCTGTATCCATTAATGCCACATGCACTTCTCTAAACTTCTCCCTTGCTGGCTTCAGTAGTACTACCCTGCATGATAGTGCTGCTTTGTATAGCCATACCAGAAGAAAGGATTTACACCTTTTCCCAGTGTTCGTGGTCATAAACTCCCCAGGGTGCCCCAGCACTGTACCTATACAAACATGCAGGGGCGTTGTTAGGTCAAAACATTGGGGGCTTGAGCCCCGGATGTTTTGTCCAGTGCCCCGAATGTTATGCTGGTAGCATTTTTGTCTATTCCAGGGCCCTTTAATATTGATTGGACCTAGGCAACCCCCCAGATCATTCCCCCACCCCCCTTGTACTTGTTTCGCTGATCTGCTACTTGCGGGCTGGTGGGCTTCACAGGATACAGAGCCTCCATTATCGTTATCTGAGGAATGGGAGGGGGGGGGGAGTTGGATAACTCATATGACCCTAACCAATCCAGTAGTGGATAGGGGACTACTTTCTTTAACTGGAAATTGGAATAATCCATTAATGCTGAAATAAAATTTGTAAAAATAAAATAAAAATGTAAAGGTGCATTTTGTGTCCCTCACCAACTCTGCATAGAATTATCGGGAAGGAACAGTTCCTTCCTGATAACTGTCTGCTGCTTGTTAGTGGAGGTGAAGAACTACATGTACATTTACACTTACAGGCTGGTGTCATGGAAGATGTGTGCACACCTTGTACTTGTTTCGCTGATCTGCTACTTGCGGGCTGCGCGGGCATGAGTTTAGTCACTTCGGTGCGCAATTCTGTCCTGCGGCGCCTGATCCTGCAAGACAGATCAGGCGCTGCAGGACGGGATTGCGCACAAAATGCACCTTTACATTTTTATTTTATTTTTACAAATTTTATTTCAGCATTAATGGATTATTCCAATTTCCAGTTAAAGAAAGTAGTCCCCTATCCACTACTGGATTGGTTAGGGTCATATGAGTTATCCAACTCCCCCCCCCCCCATTCCTCAGATAACGATAATGGAGGCTCTGTATCCTGTGAAGCCCACCTTAAATGGACAGAGTAGCTGGTCAAAAATGTGCACAATTACTCTATTCTTTTCTATAGGAGTGCCAGAGATAGCCGATTGCTGTACATAGCTATCTCCGGAACCTCCATAGAAATAAGATCTGTTATTTAAGTACGTTGGCTTGTATGTTAAATCTTATTATGCAAATTTCAACACAGTGGGCTTGTGCCCCGGATGTTTTCAGACCCTAGCAACGCCCCTGCAAACATGAACAAAGCTTACCATAAGAGAGGGCCCCTGGCATTAGCTGTATGTAGTTTGCCTGAGGAGGAGCAGGAGACAGACCCTTTACTGGACTTAGCCTCCTCAGGGAGAAAGGGGGGGTCCTTAGAAGATGCGACCATTGGTAAAGAGTTGACTGAAAATCAAGTGAGACAGCTGCATGAGACACTAAGTCCCCACTGGAGCTGTTTCACTGGAAAGCCAGGAAGGACTCAACTAGCGACTCACCGTATAGACACAAGCAATCAACCTCCTCTAAGACACCCCAACTATAGGGTCTCCCTGGAGGTACAAGCAGACATAATCAGGGAGTTAAGGAAATGTTGGAGCTGGGGGTAATTAGAAAATCCCATAGCTCTTGTGCTGTCCCAGAAGTGCTGATCTCTAAGAAAGATGAAGGAACCAGTTTCTGTGTGGATTATAGGAGGTTGAATGAAGCAACTGTTTTTTTATGCTTATCCCATGCCTAGGATAGACGAATTGCTGAAGTGAATAGTCAGTGCCCACTATATAACTATTATGGATCTAAGTAGGGTATACTGGCAGATTGCCCTGACACCAGAAGCCCAGGAACGTTCTGCCTTTATTACTCCCTTTGGGTTATATGAGTTCCTGAACATGCCCTTTGGTATGAAAAATTCTCCTGCCACCTTCCAGAGGGTCGTGAATCACTTTCTAGAGGGTCAGGAGGGGTATTCACTGGCCTACCTTGATGACTTTGTGGTGTTTAGCCAAACCTGGGAGGAACACCTGATTCATAAAATAGCAGAGGTAGGTCTGACCATCAAACCTGAAAAAGTGAGATGCACTGGGTAGGGGGAGGTAACCTATGCCCTGAGCCAACTAAAGTAAAAGTTATTACTGCTTGGCTCACTCAAACGACTAAAAAACAAGCAATGTCTTTTCTAGAGACCACTGGATACTACCACATTACAGCACTCTAGCTAAGCCCTTGACCGACCTGTCAAAAAAGAAGTTACCCCAAGTAGTTACTTGGACTCCAGAGTGTGGGCAGGCTTTCTCCACTCTGAAACTAGTGCTGTTACACTCTCCAGCACAGCAAGCCCCCAATTTTTCTTGGAGGTTCATAGTACAGACAGATGCCTCCAACTATGGGCTAGGAGCTGTGCCAGGTAAATGAACGAGGGGAAGAGCATCCCATAATGTACCTCATAAGAAAACTGCTCCCCAGAAAGGTGGCCTATACTGTAGATGAAAAGGAGTGCCTTGCACTTGAATGGGCATTGCAGAAACAGCCCTACCTGTACAGAAGGGACTCCATAGTGATCGTTGATCACAATCCTCTCAGCTGGTTGAACAAGGTAGCTGGAAATAATGGCAAAATACTAAGGTGGAGTCTGACCCTTCAGCAGAACACTTTCACTGTACAGCACAAGAAAGGCAGTCACCATGGTAATGCTGATGGGTTATTATTAGTGATGGACGAACTTCGGCCAGGACGGTTCGCGAACGCGATCAAATGTTAGCGAACCGCAAGTTCGCGAACCACATTCAAACCTTCAGCTCATATTTGCAGCCAGAAAACACTTATTAGAAGTACACAAATAGTCCCACAACATGGACAGTGATATACCAGAGGGGGATCATTGGCAAAAATTCCCACAAAAAATATTAATCAGGGGCCATTTTTATGCGTCTTAAAGGGAAACTCTCAAAAATGTGCCCTGCTGGAGCCTAGAAAAATGTTATTTCCAATCGGTTTGATGTATACAAATATGCAGCACTCCACGTTTTTGTATCCTGCAGAGTCTATTAAAAAAATGCATACGTTAACGTAAATATTTTTTCTACCATGGAACTGTATGGTGAACGGACGCCACTGTACGGCATCAGTCTGAGGCATCTGTTAACGCATACATTTTTGGTATGCATTAAATGGATGGCAAAAATAGGATGTGAACCCAGCCCTAGTGTCAGAATAAGCACCAGTACACAGCGGAGCAGCGTGGCGGAGAGGGGAGGCCGCCATGTACTGACAGAGCGCTACCTGGTCCTGGTGGTCAGGGATGAGGACTGTGTTTCCCAAGGATCGATTTCTAGTGGTAAATATAGGGCACAGTATAATACACTAGAATCTATATAATATAAAGATATTAGCCCTACTCCCGAATAATAATACAATTAGGTGGTCATTTATTATATAGAAATACGTCTATGTTAGGCGTATTTATGACACAAATTGTGGCGCAAAGGTCCTTAGCACCGCAATCTGCATCTTTTTCCCACTCATGCCAGGTCTAAAAAAGGATGGCATGGGCAGGGAAAGGGATACAGTTATGGCCATCCAGTTATTGGATACCACCGCCATACATTGACCGAATACCACCGCCGTACAGTGACCGGATAACACCTCTGTGCAGCGACCTGATAACACTGCCATACCGTGACTGGATAAAAGGGTATAAGAGGGCACAGTACAGGGAATGACTAGGGGCACTGCACAGGGTGTGGTAAGAGGGCACAATGCAGGGTATAAGGGGGCACAGTACGGGGTAAGGGGCACAGTACAGGGTGGGGGTACAGTCACATGACCCTGTGACATTAGAAGGTCCTTATGGTGAATACGGTTCATACGCCACAATAATGAGAGGCAGAGGAGTGAGACAGGGGTGTGATTATATGGCTAGAGATAAAAATTTAACTGTCGGCCAGTACAGGCCCCAAAAATTAAACAATAGGCATTACCTGTCAGCAAACTTTGGATTCTGTGGCTGGAGTTACATTAGGTGGCCACAGGATAAAAATGGAACTGTCGGCCAGTACAGGCCCCAAAAATTAGATGGTGCAGATAGAGAGGATGAGGAGGGTGCAGATACAGAGGATGAGGAGGGTGCAGATACAGAGGATGAGGAGGGTGCAGAAGCGGAAGGCTGAGTGAGCCACTCAACCAACTCTAATGCGTCCTTTGACGTAATCGCACGCACCTTCTGCAACTTCCCACTTAGGCTGCGGCCTGGTGCACCTGCCCGACCCCTACCACCCCTGCGGAATGGCGGCCTCTTCCTCTGCCTGTCATTTTCAAAATGACCCTGTGACAAAAGTCCCTATAGGAGAGCAATATTTGTGGAAGAAGGTATATCACACCCCGGCCTCAATCAGTTTTTGGGGGGGCAACTGGTAAATCACACCAGTAGAAATGATTTCTTCAAATAGTGTTTTTCACTCTGTGTAGATGCGGTAAAGCAGCAAAACCTCAGACAAATGCTGCACTACCTAAATGCACTATATAGAACGTATATTATTGGTATATAGCACCCCTGCTTCAATCAGTTTTTTGGGGGGGCAACTGGTATATCCCACCAGTAGAAATTAGTTGTTCCAATAGCGTTTGCCCCTCTGTGTCGCTGCAGTATCGCAGCAGAACCGCACACAACTGCTGCACAATACAATTGCACTATAATATGTTAGAAAGTATATTATAAGTATATTACACCCCTCAGTAAGTCACACCTATCGATAGCACACCTATACCAGTCCTTAAAAGGACTTTTGTGGCCCTATTATCTAGCGTTTGGTGTCCCTAACAGTCTGTCCCTGCTCCACACAGCAACCTCTCCCTACACTGGCAAAAGACTGGATGTAAAATGCCGGCCAGATCAGGTTTATTTATAAGGTACTCAATTGGCTGTCCTGTACCACCTGATGGGTGTGTCATGGGTCAAAGTTCTTCACAATGTAAAAGAATATGGCGGGCGCGAATATCTCCATATGTTCGCCTGTTCGGCGAACAGCGAACGAGCAAAGTTCTCAGCAAAACGACCGCCGGGTGCATGGCAAGGCCATCTCTAGTTATTATCATGCCAAAATGAAGGTATTGTACCTGGTGAGCAGGGAAACTGTCCTGTGGCTGACAGTACCCCTGTCACCTTTTAAAAGGGGGAGGTGTTGCAAATATTGATATTAATTTGTGTCCAGCTCTTCCCCCTCTCTGGTGATTCTTGTGTATATGTTTGTGTGTTCAGATTTGTGTCTGCTCATCTAGGGCCTTTGAAGTTGTCTTCTGGCTAGTCACACCTCAGCAACCGGAGGTAATATGGGGCTGATGTCATAAAACTCAAAAATCTAGCTTTACTCATATCTTCCACTGTGACATCAGAGGATGGGGGGATGGATGTAGAAAGAGAACATTCATAAGGTATGAAAAACCAGGGCTGGGTGTCATTACTTAGGGCTCACCGAAGTAGTGAAGATTTGTCCTAGTTTTCTGCCCGCCCCGGCACCGGAGCCCATGCCGTCAACGGGAGTGTTAGGTTCCTGGTTTATTTCCTTTTATTTTTAAAAACTGTTGTTCATTATATTTCTGTATGTCTTTTGTTCCTATTTATATAAATATATATAAGCATTGTGACTCTTTTCGTCATATTAAACTATATTTAATACATTCTGTCTTGTGTTCTTCAACGAATCTACGTGCTAAGCTCAAAGCATATAAGGCGAACAGTTTGGGAGGAATTTGTAATATTTAACTAACAAATTCATTATATAGGTAAAGTAGAGAATAACTGAAGGCTTCCTGTAAGAGTGAGAGTTCTTGAAACGAACCTTAGTGGTGGCAGTAATGAGGTATTAATAGGAATAGTAATAATTTAGATAAATCAATTGCCAAACCCACACATCACATGAACTCCAGTGAGGGTGATCATGACACACACTAACAAGCTACAGATGCTCTAGGCTGCTAGCCAAATATGATAAAGACTATAAGGTAGTCTTCTAAGATGAATCTCCATACTGTATAAACATCTGTGACTGTATGTACACCCCCGCTCTGAAATACAGAAATTATCATTGATCCCACCCCACGTGTGTCTGTGGTTTGTTGATTCTCTAACGGCTGTTGAACTTATGACATAATTTGGAACCGAGGGCACATAGGTCAAGAGATAATTTCTCTGACAGTAAATTGGCCTATCGAACAGGGATTAGACAAACCAGCATTAACCCATCCGGGACCAGAGAGGAGGACAGACACCCGGGGACAGCAGAATAAATAAGTAGCTGCAAAGGTAAGAAACTTTTTTCTTGCATCTTTCTATTCTGCCTTCTCTTTGTGTCAAAGCCTCCCATCCCGGTGAGTTGTTTTGAGTGTCACGGCCTCTGCTGTGTTTGCCGTGACACGCTAGCCGTCCATGCTGTTGCCAGGGGCAACGTGTTGTTGTTGCAGCATGTCGGTGCCTCCTCCTTTCTCCTGGGGCCTTCCCTGTCTGGTGCCGGAGGGGTTAATTATCTGGCTGGTGGGGATCTAGGTGTGTTCTGGGTGTGGTCTCTTGGCTCTTCATATTGTGGGTCTTAGAGTCTGAGGTTAATTGCCCTTCAGCCTTTGTGTGAGCTGGAGTGCTGCTCTTATCCTGGAGATTCCGTCTGTCTAGTGGGAGGGCCTCCTAGCTAGACATACTGTCACGATGGGGAGTGGGCGAAAACTCCCCACTGTATAACGAGGGAAAACGGGAAAGCAGCGAGGCCTGAACACCAGGAAAAAAGAGCAGGTCACCTCCTAAAGCCGCCATAATCCTGGCCGTGACTCCTAACCATGTGAGCAGTCCCAGATGGTAGGTGGGCTCATACACAGGAACCTAGGACCCTTAGACGCCCTCAATATCCCTGAAATAAGGTTAGGAGCAGTTGACGACCTGTTCATCCCAGACGCGGATGAACAGGAGTCTCTACCGGCCTAGCGGCAAAGAATGGGACGGCCAGTGAACAGCCACGGGATCGGCAGGTAAGAGCCCAGAAACAACATGTACCTACCTGCCGCAGGCAACAACGACGACCAGACCCCATGCAGACAGGAAGCATGGCGGCCCCTGGTGGAGCTGCTCACCAACTAGTAATTCCCCCTCCAGGGAACCCAGACACCCCCTTCCAGAAGTCACAATGAAAGACAGGGGGATGTCTAGCACACGTGCTGAACTATAACACCACCAGACATGTGACAATGACTAGACATAAAACACCAACCATACCAACCACACATATAAGAGGGGTAGAGAAGGGAAGGTAAATACAAAGGCAACATAGGTGACATCAGGGAGACATGGATGTCACACTAGGTGGCCCTCAAGGACTGGGCAGATGAAACACCCAGGACAGGAGCAAGCTCCAGCACCAACAAAGGCTGGAGTACAACTGACTCCAGCCTGGAAGCCATAGGTTAAAAAAAACTAGTGGCCACACCCAGACAGGAAGTTAACCCCTCCAGCACCAGACAGGAGAGGAACCAGGAGAAGAGGAGCAAAGCACATACATGCTGCGACAACAACGCATTGCCCCTGGAAACCAGCATGCACGGCTAATGTGTCACGGCGCACAACAAAGACTAAGGTCTAGTCAAACGAACTGATTTGGAAACGATGTGCTTTCTGGTTTATGTATAACTCAGTATCTGTTTGTCCTACTCAAATCTCTTCCTCTGCCCCTCCTTGTGCCGAGTCTTCTGATCTGGGTGACTTCTGTGTCTATAATGTCCAGTCCAAGAAACTTTTGTAAATTAATTAAGTTTTAGATGTGATGATGGTTAAGACTAACTAACCCGGTTAAGGGGGTTTTCCGAGTTCAGAGCTGAAACCAGACATATCCCAATCTTCACCCCTCCAGCCCCCATGACATGAACATCGGAGCATTTCATGCCCCGATGACCATCCTTGCCCTGTGCTGGGCAAGGGCTATTTTGTTTATATTATTACACTTCTAGGCAGAGGCTTCCGCCTAGCAGTGTTCCTGGTGACGTCACCACCTCTGATGGGTGGGATTTAGTGCTTCCCTAGCTGTTTTATAGTTTAGGGCAACGCTAAAGCCCGCCTATTAGTGCTGGTGATTAGAGATGAGCTAATTTTTCAAAAATTCAATTCGGCCGGTTTGATAATTTTTTTTTGCTTTAAAACGGCTATTTACTGGATGCAGAGAGACTTTATAGTGGTGTAGAACACGGTGCCTTGCTGTAACACACATAGGGAGTCTGCTGTGGTAGTGAAACAATACTGTTGGTCAGTTTGACATGCAGATGACAGGCGTCGTTCTTAGAATCACTGCACACTTCACTTATTTGGACTGACCAAATATCTCAAGTGTGAACTCTTATTACAGGTCAATGTTAGCGCCAAGAAGAAGTGCACTCCTTTTACACCATCATCAACAGATTCTACAGAACCTGTTCTATTAAACGCTTATGCAAGTAGAGCCCCCCGACAGAGTGGAGAGGGTGTCATCAGTAAGTTTGTGTTGACGTCACAGATTATTTTGCTCTTCCTCTGATCCGTCAGAAAAATAACCCCCAAAAAACAGATCCTGTCTATTGAGCTTTCGCCTTCCCTTGGTCAGCATTTGGTCAGTAATCCATCAGTATTGCTAATGCCAAAAAGAACAGGAGTGGATACAAAGCAGAGAAGACTGAGTCAACCATTCAAGAACAGCTGGGTTACTGGTCAAGACACGACCGCTAGATGACACCGGGAGCTCAAGCCTCTCACTGCAACTCCTGCTGCCACGCCCCCTTACTCTGCTACAACCTGTGCCAGAAACATTTAGGCCTCTGCCACTCCCCTGTGCAGGGTCTGGCACTTCTCTGTCTGACATACTGTAATTTTCTCACTTCACCACACAACAGTTAATAAGCCCTCCCCCCCATAATACACACAAAAAAGGGATTTAGAACATATAACTGCACCATTAAATGGCAAATATATTTTAATTTTGCCACTAATACACGACAAAAAGGTCTTTAGAACATATAACTGCACCGCTGAACGGCAAATAAATATTTATTTTGCCAATAATAAATAACAAAAAGGGCTTTAGAACATATAACTGCACCACTGAACTGCAAATATATTTTTCTTTTGCCACTAATACACAACAAAAATGGCTTTAGAATATACAGTCAGGTCCATAAATATTGAGACATTGAGAAAATTCTAACATTTTTGGCTCTGTACACCACCACAATGGATTTGAAATGAAACAAACAAGATGTGCTTTAACTGCAGACTGTCGGCTTTAATTTGAGGGTATTTAAATTCAAATTAATTGTAGGAATTACAACAGTTTGCATATGTGCCTCTTACTTGTTAAGGAACCAAAAGTAATAAGACAATTGGCTTCTCAGCTGTTCCATGGCCAGGTGTGTGTTATTCCCTCATTATCCCAATTACAATGAGCAGATAAAAGGTCCAGAGTTCATTTCAAGTGTGCTATTTGCATTTGGATTCTGGTGCTGTCAACTCTTAAGATGAGATCCAAAGAGCTGTCACTATCAGTGAAGCAAGCCATCATTAGGCTGAAAAAAAACAAACAAACCCATCAGAGAGATAGCAAAACATTAGGCGTGGCCAAAACAACAGTTTGGAACATTCTTAAAAAGAAGCAACGCACCTGAGAGCTCAGCAACACCAAAAGACCCGGAAGACCACGGAAAACAACAGTGGTGGATGACCGAAGAATTCTTTCCCTGGTGAAGAAAACACCCTTCACAACAGTTGGCCAGATCAAGAACACTCTCCAGGAGGTAGGTGTATGTGTTTCAAAGTCAACAATTCAAGAGAAGACTTCACCAGAGTGAATACAGAGGGTTCACCACAAGATGTAAACCATTGGTGAGCCTCAAAAACAGGAAGGCCAGATTAGAGTTTGCCAAACGACATCTAAAAAAGCCTTCACAGTTCTGGAACAACAGATGAGATGTTCCTATGGACAGATGAGACCAAGATCAACTTGTACCAGAGTGATGGGAAGAGAAGAGTATGGAGAAGGAAAGGAACTGCTCATGATCCTAAGCATACCACCTCATCAGTGAAGCATGGTGGTGGTAGTGTCATGGCGTGGGCATGTATGGCTGCCAATAGAACTGGTTCTCTTGTATTTATTGATGATGTGACTGCTGACAAAAGCAGCAGGATGAATTCTGAAGTGTTTCGGGCAATATTATCTGCTCATATTTAGCCAAATGCTTCGGAACTCATTGAACGGCGCTTCACAGTGCAGATGGACAATGACCCAAAGCATACTGCAAAAGCAACCAAAGAGTTTTTTAAGGGAAAAAAGTGGAATGTTATGCAATGGCCAAGTCAATCACCTGACCTGAATCCGATTGAGCATGCATTTCACTTGCTGACGACAAAACTGAAGGGAAAATGCTACGAGAATAAGCAGGAACAGAAGAAGACAGTTGGAGTGGAGGCCTGGCAGAGCATCACCAGGTATGAAACCCAGCGTCTGGTGATGTCTATGCGTTCCAGACTTCAGGCTGTAATTGACTGCAAAGGATTTGCAACCAAGTATTAAAAAAGAGAAAGTTTGATTTATGATTATTATTCTGTCCATAACAAGTGGGAGGCACATATGCAAACTGTTGTAATTCCTACACCGTTCACCTGATTTGGATGTAAATACCCTCAAATTTAAGCTGACAGTCTGCAGTTAAAGCACATCTTGTTAGTTTCATTTCAAATCCATTGTGGTGGTGTATAGAGCCAAAAATGTTAGAATTGTGTCGATGTCCCAATATTTATGGACCTGACTGTATAACTGCACCGCTGAACAGCAAATATATTTTACTTTTGCCACTAATGCACGATAAAAAGGGCTTTAGAAGATATAACTGCACCGCTGAACGGCAAATATGTTTTTCTTTTGCCAATAATACACGGCAAAAAGGGCTTTAGAACATATAACTGCAACTTAAATATATTTTACTTTTGCTACTAATGCACGACAAAAAGGATTTTATAACTTATAACTGCACCGCTGAACAGCAAATATATTTTACTTTTGCCACTAATGCACGATAAAAAGGGCTTTAGAAGATATAACTGCACCGCTGAACGGCAAATATATTTTTCTTTTGCCACTAATACATGACAAAAAAGGCTTTAGAATATATAACTGCACCGCTGAACGGCAAATAGGCCCTTATTTTTTTCCACTTATACACGCTACAGAAGGCTTTAGAACATATAACTACACAGCTGAACGGCAAATATATTTTTATTTTGCCACTAATACATGTCAAAAAGGGCTCTAGAACATATAACTGCACCGCAAATATATTTTACTTTTGCCACTAATGCACGACAAAAAGGGCTTTAGAACATATAACTGCTCCGCTGAACGGCAAATATATTTTTCTTTTGCCACTAATACACAACAAAAGGGTTTTAGAACATATAACTGCACCGCTGAACTGCAATTTTTTTTCTTTTACCACTAATACACAACAAAAAGGGTTTTAGAACATATAACTGTGCCGCTGAATGGCAAATATATATTTTTTTTGCCACTAACACATGGCAAAAACGGCTTTAGAACATATACCTGCACCGCAAATATATTTTACTTTTGCCACTAATGCACAACAAAAAAGGCTTTAGAACATATAACTGCACCACTGAACGGCCAATATATTTTCCTTTTGCCACTAATGCACGACAAAACGGGCTTTAGAACATATAACTGCACCGCACAAGGGCAAATAAGAGAAATATTTCCTTGTAATTAACCCTGTTACTGGCTGTATCAAACAGCACTTGCACCCCAATAACAAGAACGGTTTGCTTGAATTACAGAGCTGTATAATGGCAATTTGAATCCCCAGTCAGTGCCTCAAGGTGTAATAGGATTGTTCCTATTACCCAGGCTGTAACCTCCCCTACTGAAGCCTGTTCAACATAAACGTTTTTTTTAGCACAATTAAGTTTTTCTTAGCACTGTCCCTAGCGCCTGCTGAGGTCTCTCCCTGCACTAAGTGCACTGGAAAATGGCAGAATCCAAGATGGCTGAGGTTATTTATAGGGCTGTGACATCACAGGGCTGGCTGGCTGCAGTTTGGCTGTATGCATGGCATTATGGGTGATCTCGCCTTCCCAGAGTTCCTTGCTCAATGTCCTCACACGTGCAGCAGCCATTTTAGGTAAAAATGCAATTCATTATCACGAAGCATAAGGAAATTCGGATTCGGTGCGAATCAAATTTTTCCTGAAATTTGGATCGAATTCCACTTCATCAACTTCGATTTGCTCATTTCTACTGGTGATGATAGCAGACTCACTGCTAGGTGGAAGCCTCCGCCTAGCTTTTACCATGGAGAGCCCAGTACGTCTCCGGATCTCAAAAAAATGCCTTTGTCCTGCGCAATTCAGCAGATGGCAAAGAAGAGCATCGGAGCATGAAATGCATTAAATGTCAGGGGGGCTGAAGGGGTGAAGATGGGGATATGTCCAGGTTCAGCTCTGAACTTGGACAGCCCCTTTAAGTCTGCAGTTGAGACAATCTGTGGATGGCAGGGTTCACTTTTGAGTGACTGGTTAAAGTGTCTCACAGCTTGTTTTGGTAGCCCTGGGCATTCCCAGAGTGCAGTGAGACCCCCCTCTCCTACATCCATCACAGGACAATATGTGCAATGCACATCATGGCAGTTTTTTACATACCAGGCCACGCCTCTAACTCCGCCCAAGGCATTACTGACTCCATCACAACTGCAGCAGCTGGGGATTGGTTAGGTGAGTGTAAGTTCCTTTATTTTTTTACAGCATGTGGAGCCCCTGGGACAATTTTCTTCTTGCGCTTCAATATCCATATAAATATTAGCACATAAATCATCAGATTGCAGACATTTGCAGCGACCGGGACACGCAGGGGAAAACAGGCTCACGGTGGGCCGATGGGGGCAGTAGTTTGTACTCACGGTTAGCAGATGCCCCCTGGGCCGGCGTGCAGTGATGAAGAAGACAGCACAAAATCCTCCAGGGCACTCTCTGTTGCAGGAAACAGAAGCCAGATGTTGGTTGAGGTGCCCTTGATGGTAATTGGTGTTTAAGGTGTTTCGGTGGCTGGGTCCTTGGTTCGTGATGCCAGCACTGCAAGGTGCAAATGTTGAGTTTAGTAGTGGAAATGATGAGGAGTCAGTTGTAAACCAGTAGAACATTAACTGAAAATCAATAGTCTCTGGACAGTTGGTACAGTTCATCAATGGATACTATGAGCTATCCTTTAAGGGTGATCTCCCTTGTGGCAGGCAAACACTTCTGCTTCATTATTTGCAGAAATACTCTTATAAATAGGTTTTTCCACTATGACCCGGAAGACTTGTGTAGTGGATAAGGGCAATTCTGCACACTAATTGTCCATTTGTGTCCTAGCACTCTGAAAGTTGCTCTCAGGCACTTGTGCTAATGAGGTCCATGAGCTAAGTTTAGTTGTTATCCTCGCTAGGCTCTCTAGATCTTTGTACATAGACTCACTGTCTGGTGCTTGGTTGCTGTGGTTGTCTTCACCAGGCTTGATCAGGGCCCAGAGGAAAGGAAAACAGTTACATGGTGACTTTAGCCTGTTTCTCTCCTCCATGAACTTGCTTCTCCTCCTCTCACCAACTACTAACATAACATACTCCTCTAAGCTAGACACACACAAGCAATATATATTATGTGGTGCCAGCACCACCTAAGGGCTAGTGGGTGTAAATGAAATTGCCAGTCTGATAAAAGGAAATACCATACATTGCAAATAAACACTTATATATATTCAGATGTTTAAAGTGTCCCATTTACACACATATGTGGGACACTGCATACACCACTGCTAAAAGATAAGTCGTCCTCGACGTTTGCAGTGACACTTCAATAACCTGTAATAAAGGGTTATGCACAACAACACATTCTAGGCAATTTATCACATCCACATTTTGCATATTTCACATTAGGTAGCAAAAAGGAATAATGGGCGTTGTTCTTGTTCTTTAATTGACAGGGATAAAATAGGCAGTGATCTCACATTTGGGGCAATGCAGTCTATAACATAACCCTGAGACAAAGTCCATCCCTGATTTGGGGTATAAATGATTTGTAATCCAAAGGGTTAATTCAAGTGTAAAGTTTTTGATTTATAAGAGGCTGTGCATTGCATAGGATAAGGCACAGAAAAATGTCTTTCTGGGTACATTTCTTGAACGTTGCAGCAAACTTCTTAGTTTAAAGTCCCAGATAACCTGAGAAGGGTGTAAAAAGGGGATAAAATGGCACAAACTTGGCGCAACTGGGAAATGGCAAAATGATGGAGTCCTTGATAGAGTCTTACAAATGAGGAGAGGGCTCTTTAGTGGTTTTGGGAACTACCACTTGTTAACAGCAATCTGATAATGTCTCTGGCTCCATTTAAATCATTGGCCAACCGGCCTACTTAATCATAGGGGTCTGGAGAGCTGGGTACATCAGTGGGTAATGGGCTCCCAGAATCCCAAGAGTCAGGGGATGGTAGTTCTCCAATACCTTCAGATAGACGTTTGGTAGGCACAATGGAGAGTTGCAAATGTTTTCTCACCTCATCAAAGATGGAAGGACTTTCCTCCAGTTTCTGTATCCTGGGTTCCTTTTCAGCAAGAGCTGGTACTACTGTAGCTGTAGGTCTTTGGTTGCCAACAGGAACAACTTCAGTGTATGGGTGTGTAAACAGCCTCAGTACAAAGGGTTGAACAGGAATCTCCTGGCAGTGTTGCAAGGTAAGTTGTTGCATGAGCTGTGCGCAATCTTCCCTTGTAGATGCAGATTCCTCTGCTGGGGTGAACTCGACAACTTCATTCGCATAAAGAAAGTTTGTACTCACGGTTAGCAGATGCCTCCCTGGGCCGGCGTGCAGTGATGAGGAAGACAGCACAAAATCCTCCGGGGCACTCTCTGTTGCAGGGATATGTTGGCAGATGTTGGTTGAGGTGCCCTTGATGGTAATTGGTGTTTAAAATGAAGGTGCTTTGGTGGCTGGGCCCCTGGTTCATTACACCAGCACCGCAAGGTGCAAATGTTGAGTTGAGTAGTGGAAATGATAGGAGTCCGTTGTAAACCAGTTGAACATTTACTGAAATCAATAGTCTCTGGACAGTTGGTACAGTTCATCAATGGAAAGCTTGTTGTATAGCATAAGAAATAATAAGTTCAATTGTACTCCTATTATCAGGTAGTGGCAGTTGTCAATGAAGGAGTTGTCCCTTTTGAAGTATACACTTTACAGGCAAGGATCATGGTGGTAATCCCAAGTCCACTCTATAGCACTCTGGTACTAAAGTATGCTGATATATCTAGTTACTATGAGCTATCCTTTAAGGGCGATCTCCCTTGTGGCAGGCAAACACTTCTGCTTCATTATTTGCAGAAATACGCTTATAAATAGGTTTTTCCACTATGACCCGGAAGACTTGTGTAGTGGATAAGGACAATTCTGCACACTAATTGTCCATTTGTGTCCTGGCACTCTGAAAGTTGCTCTCAGGCACTTGTGCTAATGAGGTCCATGAGCTAAGTTTAGCTGTTACCATCGCTAGGCTCTCTGGATCTTTGAACATAGACTTACTGTCTGGTGCTTGGTTGCTGTGGTTGTCTTCTCCAGGCTTGATCAGAGCCCAGAGGAAAGGAAAACAGTTACATGGTGACTTTAGCCTGTTTCTCTCCTCCATGAACTTGCTTCTCCTCCTCTCACCAACTACTAAAATAACATACTCCTCTAAGCTAGACACACCCAAGCTATATATATTATGTGGTGCCAGCACCACCTAGGGGCGAGTGGGTGTAAATGAAATTGCCAGTCTGATAAAAGGAAATACCATACATTGCAAATAAACACATACAGTTGCAAGAAAAAGTATATGAACCCTATGTTTTGATATGGATTTCTGCACAAATTGGTCATAAAATGTGATCTGATCTTCATCTAAGTCACAACAATAGACAATCACAGTCTGCTTAAACGAATAACACACAAAGAATTAAATGTTACCATGTTTTTATTGAACACACCATGTAAACATTCACAGTGCAGGTGGAAAAAGTATGTGAACCCCTAGACTAATGACATCTCCAAGAGCTAATTGGAGTGAGGTGTCAGCCAACTGGAGTCCAATCAATGAGATGAGATTGGAGGTGTTGGTTACAGCTGCCCTGCCCTATAAAAAACACACACCAGCTCTGGGTTTGCTTTTCACAAGAAGCATTGCCTGATGTGAATGATGCCTCGCACAAAAGAGCTCTCAGAAGACCTGCGATTAAGAATTGTTGACTTGCATAAAGCTGGAAAGGGTTATAAAAGTATCTCCAAAAGCCTTGCTGTTCATCAGTCCACGGTAAGACAAATTGTCTATAAATGGAGAAAGTTCAGCACTGCTGCTACTCTCCCTAGGAGTGGCCATTCTGTAAAGAGGACTGCAAGAGCACAGCGCAGACTGCTCAGTGAGGTGAAGAAGAATCCTAGAGTGTCAGCTAAAGACTTACAAAAGTCTCTGGCATATGCTGACATCCCTGTTACCGAATCTACGATACGTAAAACACTAAACAAGAATGGATTTCATGGGAGGATACCACAGAGGAAGCCTCTGCTGTCCAAAAAAAACATTGCTGCATGTTTACAGTTTGCACAAGAGCACCTGGATGTTCCACAGCAGTACTGGCAGGATATTCTGTGGACAGATGAAACCAAAGTTGAGTTGTTTGGAAGAAACACACAACACTATGTGTGGAGAAAATGAGGCACAGCACACCAACATGAAAACCTCATTCCAATTGTGAAGTATGGTGGTGGGGGCATCATGGTTTGGGGCTGCTTTGCTGCGTCAGGGCCTGGACGGATTGCTATCATCGAAGGAAAAATGAATTCCCAAGTTTATCAAGACATTTTGCAGGAGAACTTAACCACCAGTTGAAGCTCAACAGAAGATGGGTGTTGCAACAGGACAATGACCCAAAGCATAGAAGTAAATCAACAACAGAAGAAAATACGCCTTCTGGAGTGGCCCAGTCAGAGCCCTGACCTCAACCCGATTGAGATGCTGTGGCATGACCTCAAGAAAGCGATTCACACCAGACATCCCAAGAATATTGCTGAATTGAAACAGTTCTGTAAAGAGGAATGGTCAAGAATTACTCCTGACCGTTGTGCACGTCTGATCTGCAACTACAGGAAACGTTTGGTTGAAGTTATTGCTGCCAAAGGAGGTTCAACCAGTTATTAAATCCAAGGGTTGACATACTTTTTCCACTTGCACTGTGAATGTTTGCATGATGTGTTCAATAAAAACATGGTAACATTCAATTCTTTGTGTGTTATTAGTTTAAGCAGACTGTGATTGTCTATTGTTGTGACTTAGATGAAGATCAGATCACATTTTATGACCAATTTGTGCAGAAATCCATATCATTCCAAAGGGTTCACATACTTTTTATTGCAACTGTATATAGATTCAGATGTTTAACGTGTCCAATTTACTCACATATGTGGGACGCTGCACATTCTAAGGTCCAAATTGTACCAAATAATGAAGTTCTGGTCTAATATATAGGTATCAACCATGCAGAGTAGTTTAGTAAGGAGCAATGTAGTAAATTTATTATGGCATATTTCTACATTAATTCCCCAGGTCAAAAATAGGACAGAGGAACTTGGGTGAAAAAGAGGGACTGTACCTCCAAAAGAGGGACACTTGGGAGGCATGCAGGTGTAATGTACGACTGCTAATTCCCTGTGCTGTGATCAATGTCAGTGTGCTGTAGAGGCGGTATTGGATGTGAGAGACGGTCAGTTTCATGTAATATGTACCTACTAAGACGTTAGACCCTTAATAAGGAATAGCACTATTGTACTGATAGACAAGTCTTCTGTAATGTAGAAATATAGGTTCAAAGTTTGTGAGCTTAATTCACATTGGAACCAATTCTGTGCCGGTTACAAAGTGAATATAGACTCCTATAGATATTAGATTTGTCTTCCAAGGGAAAAGTATCAGATATTTGGACCTTGGAAATGAATGTTTATGAGTGAGAAATCCTGAATGGTAAATTGTCTGAATGAAGTAAAAGCAGATATTATGAGGAACCTTGACTGTTGAAGTGTGAAAAGAGACTTGAGTGATCTATGAGGGACAAATGAATAAGTCCCTGATTCGTGAGGTTCCCAGTAGGTTTGACACTTTGTATGTGACGAAGACAAAGGAAAAAGTGTGTGAAAAAGATAATCGGCAGGGCCGTCTTTAATATTGATTGGACCATGGACAAGAATTTACTTGGGCCCCTTGGATCCCACCTTCCCACGCCCTCCACCACAACACACACAAAAAATGTGCAGTGTGTGAAGTATATCACAGCCAACCCACTGCTTTCCCATAGGGAAGCATTGGGAGGCTATTGCGCATGCGTGGCTTCATAGAGATGCTTTGAATCAATGCATTTCTATGAGGAGTGTTTAGCGTGAATGCCGTTTTGCACAACGTGCAACACTGGACTAGGAAGCACCTCTAGTGGCCGTCTGATGAGTAATGTAAATTCAGCTTTTTTTTCTGAAAAGGCAGTGTTTACATTAACTGCTTCCCGACCGCCTAACGCAGGGATGCGTCCTGCGGGCGGTCGGTTTGTTCCTCGTCGACGCATCGGCGCGTCATCTCGCGAGACGCGAGATTACGCGCAGTGCGGGCCGGGAAAAGTCGCAGGAGAAGTTCGTCACCAGCCTGCCAGCCAATGATCACCGCTGGCAGGTTGGTGACTTTTAAAAAATCGAATCACAAGCCATTTAACACATTATATTTATAAATATAATGTGTTAAATGGCTTCTGTGCTCTCTGCTGGGTCCTTTTCGTCGGTTGGTCCCAGCAGAGAGCACAGATCACTGTGAGTACACCAAGCACAACACATTTAGCCCCAGATCACCCCCCCCCATCACCCCAATTAACCCCTTGATCACCCCTGTCAATCACTAGTGAAAGGGAAAAAAGTGATCAGTGTAAACTGTCACTTTTTTTTTTTCACCAGTATTGACTTTTAGGTTTAGATTAGTTTAGGCCCCTTTGGTAGTTAGCTTCAGTTAGCGCCCAGCCCACCGCACGGCAGTCACTGATTTGCTGATTAGCGTATCACTAATCAGCATTTGTACTTTATAGTATCTGTAAGTGATCAGAACTGATCACAGTCAGATCTATAATAGTATTAGTGTCACCTTAGCTCGCCCTCCACCCAAAACGCTGTGTTTGCCCGATCAGGCCTGATCGGTCGCCCACACGTGTGTTCACCCACGCCCGCCCCGCCGCAGTGAGAAAATTTTATAAGCTCTGTGAAAGGGCCACAGGCTATACGCACAAATTTAGTGTCTATGAGGGTAAAGATCAGACCCTGGAGCTGGTCAGTTGCCCTGACTACCTGGGGAGCAGTGGGAAGACAGTCTGGGACTTGGGGTCACCCTTATTTGGCAAGGGGTGCCACCTTTATGTGGACAATTTCTACACAAGTGTGCCCCTTTTCAGGCATTTGTTTCTAGAACCCATGCTGGGTGAGAGAAATATCTCTGTAAAATGACAACTTTGTATAAAAAAAATGGGAAAAGTTGTCTTTTACAGAGATATTTATCTCACCCAGCATGGGTATATGTAAAAAGACACCCCAAAACACATTGCCCTACTTCTCCTGAGTACGGCGATACCACATGTGTGACACTTTTTTGCAGCCTAGGTGCACAAAGGGGCCCAAATTCCAATGAGTATCTTTAGGATTTCACAGGGCATTTTTTACGCATTTGGATTCCAAACTACTTCTCACGCTTTAGGGCCCCTAAAATACCAGGGCAGTATAAATACCCCACAAGTGACCCCATTTTGGAAAGAAGACAACCCAAGGTATTTCGTGAGGGGCATGGCGAGTTCATGTAAAATTTTATTTTTTGTCACAAGTTAGTGGAATATGAGACTTTGTAAGGAAAAAAATAATAAAATAAAAATAAAATAATTTTCCGCTAACTTGTGCCAAAAAAAAATATTCTAGGAACTCGCCATGCCCCTCACGGAATACCTTGGGGTGTCTTATTTCCAAAATGGAGTCACTTGTGGGGTATTTATACTGCCCTGGCATTTTAGGGGCCCTAAAGCGTGAGAAGTAGTTTGGAATCCAAATGCGTAAAAAATGCCCTGTGAAATCCTAAAGATACTCATTGGAATTTGGGCCCCTTTGTGCACCTAGGCTGCAAAAAAGTATCACACATGTGGTATCGCCGTACTCAGGAGAAGTAGGGCAATGTGTTTTGGTGTGTCTTTTTACATATACCCATGCTGGGTGAGAGAAATATCTCTGTAAAATGACAACTTTGTATAAAAAAAATGGGAAAAGTTGTCTTTTACAGAGATATTTATCTCACCCAGCATGTGTATATGTAAAAAGACACCCCAAAACACATTGCCCTACTTCTCCTGAGTACGGCGATACCACATGTGTGACACTTTTTTGCAGCCTAGGTGCACAAAGGGGCCCAAATTCCAATGAGTATCTTTAGGATTTCACAGGGCATTTTTTACGCATTTGGATTCCAAACTACTTCTCAAGCTTTAGGGCCCCTAAAATACCAGGGCAGTATAAATACCCCACAAGTGACCCCATTTTGGAAAGAAGACAACCCAAGGTATTTCGTGAGGGGCATGGCGAGTTCATGTAAAATTTTATTTTTTGTCACAAGTTAGTGGAATATGAGACTTTGTAAGGAAAAAAAAAATAAAATAAAAATAAAATAATTTTCCGCTAACTTGTGCCAAAAAAAAATATTCTAGGAACTCGCCATGCCCCTCACGGAATACCTTGGGGTGTCTTATTTCCAAAATGGAGTCACTTGTGGGGTATTTATACTGCCCTGGCATTTTAGGGGCCCTAAAGCGTGAGAAGTAGTTTGGAATCCAAATGCGTAAAAAATGCCCTGTGAAATCCTAAAGATACTCATTGGAATTTGGGCCCCTTTGTGCACCTAGGCTGCAAAAAAGTATCACACATGTGGTATCGCCGTACTCAGGAGAAGTAGGGCAATGTGTTTTGGTGTGTCTTTTTACATATACCCATGCTGGGTGAGAGAAATATCTCTGTAAAATGACAACTTTGTATAAAAAAAGGGAAAAGTTGTCTTTTACAGAGATATTTCTCTCACCCAGCATGGGTATATGTAAAAAGACACCCCAAAACGCATTGCCCTACTTCTCCTGAGTACGGTGATACCACATGTGTGGCACTTTTTTTGCAGCCTAGGTGCGCAAAGGGGCCCAAATTCCAATGAGTACTTTTAGGATTTCACAGGGCATTTTTACGCATTTGGATTCCAAAATACTTCTCACACTTTAGGGCCCCTAAAATGCAAGGGCAGTATAAATACCCCACATCTGACCCCATTTTGGAAAGAAGACACCCCAAGGTATTCCGTGAGGGGTATGGTGAGTTCATGTAAAATTTTATTTTTTGTCACAAGTTAGTGGAATATGAGACTTTGCAAGAAAAAAAATAAAAATAAAAAAAAATCATTTTCCGCTAACTTGTGACAAAAAATTAAAACTTCCATGAACTCACTATGCCCATCAGCGAATACCTTAGGGTGTCTACTTTCCGAAATGGGGTCATTTGTGGGGTGTTTCTACTGTCTGGGCATTGTAGAACCTCAGGAAACATGACAGGTGCTCAGAAAGTGCGTAAATTTATTTTTTTGCACCATAGTTTGTACATAGTTTGTAAACGCTATAACTTTTACCCAAACCAATAAATATACTGTACACTTATTGCATTTTTTTTTTTATCAAAGACATGTAGAACAATAAATTTAGAGAAAAATTTATATAGAAATGTAGTTTTATTTGAAAAATTTTACAACAGAAAGTGAAAAATGACATTTTTTTGCAAAACTTTCGGTCAATTTCGATTAATATCAAAAAAAGTAAAAATGTCAGCAGCAATGAAATACCACCAAATGAAAGCTCTATTAGTGAGAAGAAAAGGAGGTAAAATTCATTTGGGTGGTAAGTTGTATGACCGAGCAATAAACCGTGAAAGTAGTGTAGTGCAGAATTGCAAAAAGTGGTCTGGTCATTAAGGGAGTTTAAGCTAGGGGAGCTGAGGTGGTTAAAAAGCTTGCAGAAACATGCTATAGACACCAGAACTACTATGTTTAGCTGTTGTGGTTCTGGTGACTATAGTGTCCCTTAATATAGAGAAAAAAAAGAATCAGCACAAAAGTTTCAAATAAAATGGCTGTATAATTATTCTAAAAATTAAAAAAGCACAACTTCTGACACAAATATATAGTACAGTCCTGATCAAAAGTTTAAGACCACTTGAAAAATGGCTAAAAATCATATTTAGCATGGCTGGATCTTAACCAGGTTCCAAGTAGAACTTCAACATGCAACAAGAAGAAATGGGAGTGAGACAAAAAAAAATTTGACCATTCAATTTAATGAAAACAACGGATAAAGTGAAACAGGCTGTTTTTCAGCTGATCAAAAGTTTAGGACCACACCTCAAAAAAAAAACTAACCACTCCCAAAACAGAAATCCAACTTCCAAACATGAACTCAGTAATGAGTAGCTCCGCCGTTATTGTTTATCACTTCCAAAATTCGTTTCGGCATGCTTGATGCAAGTGTTTCCATGAGGTGAGTGGGAACATTTCTCCAAGTGGTGAAGACGGCCTCATGAAGGCCATCTACTGTCTGGAACTGTTGTTCATTTTTCTAAACTTCCCTTGCCATCCATCCCCAAAGGTTCTCAATTGGATTTAGATCAGGGGAACACGCAGGATGGGCCAAAAAAGTGATGTTATTCTCCTGAAAGAAGTCCCTTGTCCTGCGGGCATTGTGTACTGTAGCGTTGTCCTGTTGAAAAACACAGACGTTACCACACAGATGAGGGCCCTCAGTCATGAGGAATGTTCTCTGCAACATCTGGACATAGCCAGCAGCCGTTTGACGCCCCTGCACTTCCTGAAGCTCCATTGTTCCACTGAAGGAAAAAGGACCCCAGACCATTATGGCGCCCTCTCCACTGTGGCGCGTAGAAAACATCTCAGGTGGGATCTGCTTGTCATGCCAGTAACATTGGAAACCATCAGGACCATCAAGGTTACATTTTTTCTTATCAGAGAATAAAACTTTCTTCCACCCTTGAATGTCCCATGTTTGGTGCTCTCTTGCAAAGTCCAAACGAGCAGTTCTGTGGCGTTCAAGGAGACGAGATCTTTGAAGACGTTTTTTGTTTTTGAAGCCCTTCAGTCTCAGATGCCGTCTGATGGTTATGGGGCTGCAGTCAGCACCTGTAAGGGCCTTAATTTGGGTCGAGGATCGTCCAGTATCTTGACGGACAGCCAATTGGATCCTCCGGCTCAGTGTTGATGACATTTTTTTGGGTCTTCCACTTGACTTTTTTTGTTCCATAACCCTCAGGATCATTTAAGAAATTCCAAATGACTGTCTTACTGCTTCCTACCTCAGCAGCGATGGCGCGCTGTGAGAGACCCTGCTTATGCAGTTCAACAACCCGACCACGTTCAAATAGGGAGAGTTTGTTTGCCTTTGCCATCACAACGTGTGACTACCTGACAGAAAATGACAATGAATCCACATTTTTGCACAGATTTGGCCTTTTAAAGGCATGTGGTCCTAAAATTTTGATCAGCTGAAAAACAGCCTGTTTCAGTTTAATTGTTATTTTCAATTAATTGAATGCTCAAAAAATGTTTTGTCTCACTCTCATTTCTTCTTGTTGCATGTTGAAGCTCTACTTGGAACCTTGTTAAGATCCAACAATGTAAAATAAGATTTTTTGACATTTTTCAAGTGGTCTTAAACTTGATCAGGACTGTATTTTGCAGATTACTTTTTTTTTAGTTTTTTTTTGTTTTACAATGTACAGATAGTACTGTACTACTAACCCCTCCATCCACCCCCATTCTCCAACCACCCAGCACCCTTACTCACATAAAACAAGTAATTTATATAATATAGCTTACAGTGAATTACTGTAAATACTTACCCTAGACTAGGCCGCAATTTTTTTTTTAATAATAGCAGAATAGAACCACAGTATCTAAAGGGTGTATCTCACAATGACATATGCAGCAAAGGATGCAAAATTTAGTTTTTTGCCCAAAATGGGTGTTTTTCTAATAGCAGAATAGAACCATAGTATGTAAAGGGTGTATCTCACAATGACATATGCAGACTAGGCCGCAATTAAAGATTGGGTGTTTTTCTAATAGCTGTCACGACTGTGACTGATCCAGACAGGTCTGGGAGGAGAAGGTCGCAGCGACTTGCTACTCGCGATAGCTTGTGAGTTTGCTCCGTGGTTCAGGGTATGTCATCTGGGTTTTGCCTTGTGAACCTTTTTGTCCTGACTGGGAGTTTGTAGGCATCCTTCTCAGGTGAGTCCTGTCTGCCACTCCCAGCTACTATATTAGTTTCACTTTCACTTGCAGTCATTGCCAGATATAGTCTTCACTTCCAGTTCTATTCTGACCTTTGAAGGAGATCGTTTTATGGTGTTGCTGTGGAGCTCTTGTCCGGCGTGGACTGTCGTGATTGGGATCGCCTTCTCTGCTCGTGACTGGATAAGTCTATCTCTTATATAGTTTATTTGTTGCTGTCTTCTCCTGCTGTTCTCCTAGACATGAGTGATGGTGACTAGCGCTCCCATCGGCCTTTCCCCACTCTAGGCTTTTTAGGGTGACGGAGGGTTTAGGCATCCAGCTCGCCGCACGGGTTCACACCCCGTCTAGGGTATCAGGGCAGACAGGTGTCAGCTTAGGGTTAATCAGGGGTGGCCATACTATTCCCATCCGTAGATAAGGGTCCCCCTTCCCCTCTGTCTGGTGCGACACGACTGCTGCTGGGGTAGAGGTCGTGACAGTATATCTGGCCTTTTAAAAAAAAAAAAAAAAAAAAAAAAAAGTGACATTTCTTTTTTTTTTTTTGCTTGCTGTTTTGCTTTGTATTTTTCTGTTCCACTATGGATCCGGTTACGGTTTTGGCGAAACAATTACAGGGATTATCCCTTGAAGTGGCAGGATTAAAAGCAACAGTGCTGCAGCAGCAGCAGCAATCCTTGGGTTCCACCGTTGCTACGGGAGACCAAGGTACTCCTGAGCCAAAAGTGGCTTTACCTGATAGGTTCTCAGGAGGGAGAGACCAATTTGTAACCTTCAGAGAAGCTTGCAAATTGTTCTTCAGGTTACGCCCTAGATCCTCCGGCGGTGAGGAACAACGGGTGGGTATTGTAATTTCTCTCCTGCAAGGAGATCCGCAGGCTTGGGCTTTCTCCCTACCATCAGACTCTCTGGCCTTACGATCAGTGGAGGAGTTTTTTGAAGCCCTGGGTCTCGTATATGATGACCCGGACAGGGTCTCACTGGCTGAGTCTAAGCTACGTAGACTTCGGCAAGAGAACCGTAGGTGGGCTACTGATACGTTATGGAACGACTTGGCCCTTAGGAGTCAGTTCTGCCAGGGGTTGTCTGGAAAATTAAAAGACGCGCTGGCGGTATACGAGGTCCCTGGGTCTCTGGAGGCTGCTGTGTCTCTGTCCATAAGAATCGACAGACGACTCAGGGAGAGACTATTAAATTTTACGGAGGCCTCTATAGGGCAGGGATCGGTTTGTTATGATCCAGTCGAACCAATGCAAATAGGGGGCGCCACTAGACGGGTGAATCCTCCTAAGTTCCGCTGTAGGTCAGAGGTTTGTGTTCGTTGTGGGGGGAGGGGTCATTTTGTAAAGGTTTGTCCCTCAGAACCCAAGAGACCACAAACAAAGGAGCCGCCGGGAAAACTAGAGTCCCCAGATTGTGCGGAGGATAACAGTCTGGGCGTATTCGTTTCCTCCATACGCATGTCTCAGTTTTTGTTGTCCGCTACCGTTGAGGCGGGCAATAAGACTGAGATCTGTTCCGTCTTTTTGGACAGTGGGGCGGGGGTCAACTTGGTGGATTCACGGTTTGCTCAGGCTCTGGGTTTTACTCCAGAACCGATACGCAGAACTATTCCTGTTTTTGCCATTGACTCCTCCCCTCTTACTCAGAAAGAGTTAACTCAGATCATTCATAATATCCATCTGCAGGTAGGGGACCTCCATAAAGAGCATATATCGTGTTATGTCCTGGACGGTCTTCCGGCTCCTATGGTATTGGGGCTTCCCTGGCTGGTGACTCACAATCCAGTGGTGGATTGGCAGGCCGGGGAGATTGTGGAGTGGAGTGAACATTGTAAGGACAACTGCTTGAGTAGTAGGTGCTCTACACTCTCTGTAACATCTTTACCTGCCTTTCTGTCAGATTTTATGGATGTGTTCTCTGAGAAGGGTTGTCAGGGGTTACCACCTCATCGTCCATATGATTGCCCGATTAATCTACTACCTGGGGCCAAACTACCTAAAACCCGGTTATACAATCTTTCCGGCCCGGAGAGGAAGGCTATGAAAGATTATATTTCGGAGAGTTTGGCTAAGGGACACATCAGACCCTCTTCTTCACCTGTGGCTGCAGGGTTCTATTTCGTTAAAAAGAAAGATGGGGGCCTACGTCCTTGTCTGGATTTCCGGGAATTAAACCGGATAACTATCCGAGATCCCTATCCTCTTCCTCTCATTCCCGACCTCTTTAATCAGGTTGCTGGTGCTAAATGGTTCTCCAAAATGGATCTCAGAGGAGCCTATAACCTGGTTCGCATCAAAGAGGGGGATGAGTGGAAGACAGCTTTTAATACTCCGGAAAGGCATTATGAAAATCTGGTCATGCGATTTGGTCTTACTAATGCGCCTGCGGTATTCCAACATTTTGTCAACGATATTTTTAGTCACCTTATCGGGAGATTTGTTGTGATATATCTTGATGACATCCTGGTCTATTCCCCGGATCTGGATACACATAAGATCCATGTGAGACAAGTGCTGCAGATATTAAGAGCCAACAAATTGTTTGCTAAGTTAGAAAAATGTGTGTTCGCCGTAAAAGAACTGCCATTTCTAGGGTATGTGTTGTCAGATTCAGGTTTCCGCATGGATCCAGAGAAAGTCCGGGCGATTATAGACTGGGATCTGCCTGAGAACCTGAAGGCATTGCAATGTTTCCTGGGGTTTGCCAATTTTTATAGAAAGTTTATAAAAAACTATTCCTTGATGGTCAAACCACTGACGGACATGACCCGAAAGGGATTCGATTTTTCCAAATGGTCACATGCAGCCAAAACTGCCTTTGCATCTCTGAAGGAGAGATTCACCTCGGCCCCTATTCTCGTACAGCCAGATGTCTCGCTTCCTTTTATTGTAGAGGTTGACGCATCAGAGGTGGGGGTGGGAGCGGTACTATCTCAGGGCCCGTCCCCTGGTGAATGGCATCCGTGTGCTTTCTTTTCGAAGAAATTGTCTACTGCTGAAAGGAACTATGATATTGGCAACAGGGAACTTTTGGCTATTAAGTTGGCTTTTGAGGAGTGGCGTCATTTTTTGGAGGGGGCGGTTCATCCCGTCACGGTGATTACTGATCACAAAAACTTATTATATCTGGAGTCTGCTAAACGTCTCACCCCTAGACAGGCTCGGTGGTCGTTATTTTTTACTAGGTTTAATTTTGTAATAACCTATCGCCCGGGGGCAAAAAATACTAAGGCGGATGCATTGTCTCGAAGTTTTCTTGGAGGGGGTGATGTTGAGGTACCAGAGCCCATTTTGCAAAAGGGGGTGGTGGTCTCTGCATTACACTCAGGTTTGGAGGGGAGGGTGTTGGAAGCTCAGGGGGACGCCCCGGCCTCCTGCCCCTCGGGTAAACTGTTTGTGCCAGAAAATTTACGACTGGAGATACTAAAAGAACACCATAACTCCACACTGGCAGGACACCCAGGTAGTAGGGCAACCTCTGAGTTAGTGTCTCGTCGGTTCTGGTGGCCTAAATGGCGCCAGGAGGTGTTGAATTTTGTGTCTGCATGTGCTACCTGTGCTCGTTCTAAGGTAGATCATACTCGTCCGGCAGGGCGTCTTTTACCTCTGGCCATCCCCAACAGGCCTTGGACGCACCTGTCAATGGATTTCATTACGGATCTACCAGTATCAGCGGGGAAGACTGTTATTCTTGTAGTTGTTGACAGATTCAGTAAAATGGTGCACTTTATTGCTCTTGCCGCATTGCCTAATGCTAACACACTGGCTCAGGTTTTTATTGACCACATCGTGAAGCTTCACGGGGTCCCTTCCGATATTGTTTCGGATCGTGGTACCCAATTCGTTTCTAAATTTTGGAAAGCTTTTTGTTCTCGTTTAGGGGTTCATCTGTCGTTTTCTTCATCTTTCCATCCACAGTCCAACGGTCAGACTGAACGTACCAATCAAAACCTAGAGACATATTTGAGATGCTTTGTTTCCGAAAATCAGGAGGAATGGTCATCTTATTTACCGTTAGCCGAGTTTGCCATTAATAATCGTCGTCAAGAATCCACCGATAAGTCACCATTTTTTGGTGCGTATGGTTTCCATCCTCAGTTTTGTACGTTTAGTGAGGGGGGGCCATCTGGGATTCCCGAGGAGGAACGATTTGCGTCTTCACTTTCTTCAGTGTGGCAGAGTGTGCAAGAAAGTTTGAAGAGAATTGGTGGTAGATACAAACGTGCGGCTGATAGGAAGCGCTCTGAAGGTCCGGACCTTGGGGTTAATGACTTGGTGTGGTTGTCTACCAGAAATATCAAGTTGAAGGTTCCCTCGTGGAAATTAGGTCCGAGATTTATTGGTCCTTATAGGGTAATTAAGATCATTAACCCGGTGGCTTTTCGTCTGGAGCTACCTCAGACTCTAAGGATCCATAATGTCTTCCACAGATCTCTGCTTAAGAGATATGTAGAACCTCCTGAACCATTGCCACTACCGCCTCCACCGGTGGTTGTTGATGGCAGTCTTGAGTTTCAGGTAGAAAAGATTGTTGATTCACGATATGTTCGCCGCTCTCTTCAGTACCTGGTGCACTGGAAAGGTTATGGTTCCGAAGAGAGAATGTGGGTTCCAGCATCAGAGATAAAAGCGGACAGACTCATTCGGGCTTTTCAACGCTCCCATCCGGAGAGGCCTGGTCTTGAGGGTCCAGGGGCCCCTCGTAGAAAGGGGGTACTGTCACGACTGTGACTGATCCAGACAGGTCTGGGAGGAGAAGGTCGCAGCGACTTGCTACTCGCGATAGCTTGTGAGTTTGCTCCGTGGTTCAGAGTATGTCATCTGGGTTTTGCCTTGTGAACCTTTTTGTCCTGACTGGGAGTTTGTAGGCATCCTTCTCAGGTGAGTGCTGTCTGCCACTCCCAGCTACTATATTAGTTTCACTTTCACTTGCAGTCATTGCCAGATATAGTCTTCACTTCCAGTTCTATTCTGACCATTGAAGGAGATCGTTTTAAGGTGTTGCTGTGGAGCTCTTGTCCGGCGTGGACTGTCGTGATTGGGATCGCCTTCTCTGCTCGTGACTGGATAAGTCTGTCTCTTATATAGTTTATTTGTTGCTGTCTTCTCCTGCTGTTCTCCTAGACATGAGTGATGGTGACTAGCGCTCCCATCGGCCTTTCCCCACTCTAGGCTTTTTAGGGTGACGGAGGGTTTAGGCATCCAGCTCGCCGCACGGGTTCACACCCCGTCTAGGGTATCAGGGCAGACAGGTGCCAGCTTAGGGTTAATCAGGGGTGGCCATACTATTCCCATCCGTAGATAAGGGTCCCCCTTCCCCTCTGTCTGGTGCGACACGACTGCTGCTGGATTAGCGGTCGTGACAATAGCAGAATAGAACCGCAGTCTGTAAAGGGTGTATCTCACACGTACAGATGCAGACTAGGCCGCAATTAAAGATTTTTGCCCAAAATGAGCGTTTTATTAATAGCAGAATAGAACCACAGTATCTGAAGGGTGTATCTCACAATGACATATGCAGAAAAGGCTGCAAAATTAAGTTTTTTGCCCTAAATGTTTTTTTTTTTACTAACAGAATATGACAGCGGTATATAACGCTTGAATTTCACACGTGCAGATGCAGCAAGGGCTGTAAAATTGTGTATTTTGCCCAAAAAGGGTGTTTTTTAAAACCCAGAAAATTATAGTTGTATTACTAGCTTAAATTGCACACTGAATAATGTGGCAGAGGCCCAAGATGGAGGGTATTGCCAAAAATGGGTGTTTTTTCAAAGCCAGAAAATTATTGAAGTATTTCAAACTTGTTTTTAACAATCACAGATGCAGCAAGGGCTGCAATATTAAGTACTTTGCCCAAAAAGGGGGTTCAAACAGAATATGACAGCTGTATATAACGCTTGAATTTGAGATGTGCAGATGGAGCAAGGGCTGTAAAATTGTGTATTTTGCCCAAAAAGGGTGTTTTTTAAAACCCAGAAAATTATAGCTGTATTTTTAGCTTAAATTGCACACTGACTAATGCTGCAAAGGCACCAGATGTTGTATATTGCCAAAAAAGGGTGTTTTTTAAAACCAGATTATTATTGCAGTATTTCAAGTTTGGATTGAATGTCACCAAAGCACAGATGCAGTGCTGGTGCACTAAGCTTGCATAAAATGGCCGCCGCCGCCCACCTAAGTAACAGATGGATAAAAGTTATTTTTCTCTGTCACTGGGCTCAGGGCAGGGTAAAAAGATTGAGCACTGCACCCACACAACTAAATGTATGTAGATCGCTGAGTTCAATTGGAGTTCTGATCAAAGATTCTGTCCTATTCTCTCCCTCACAGCAGCAGCATTCTCTCCCTACACTAGTAAGAGCAGAGTGACATGCAGCGCTATGTGACTCCAACTTATATAGAAGCTGGGTCACATGCTGCACTTGCCAATCACAGCCATGCCATTAGTAGGCATGGCAGTGATGGCTTCTAAGGTCAGACAGTTAAACGGTTGTTGATTGGATGCTCTGCAGCCTTTCAAAAAGCACTAAGAAATCGCCGAACACCTAACCAAAACCCGAACTTTTACAGAAATATTCGGGTTCGGGTCCGGGGTCCAAAAATCCTAAAGTTCGATACGATCCCGAATTTTACAGTTCGGGTTCGCTAAACCCTAGTCACGAACAAACTACAAACTATAATCCACCCATATCCTGACCCACTGCATAAGTGGCGTCAGCGTACTAAATCCTGCTCACTGCAATAGCAAGCACAATGTCTGCAATACTAAGGAATTCAAGATACCGAGTAACGTGTGTGCATACTAACAAGGCATATTAACAGCAAGGAAAACCTGAATGCATAAACTGTGGATCTGAATTTTATACACACACACACAGTATATACAGTTGCAAGAAAAAGTATGTGAACCCTTTGGAATTATATGGATTTCTGCACAAATTGGTCAAAATTTGTGATCTGATCTTCATCTAAGTCACAACAATAGACAATCACAGTCTGCTTAAACTAATCACACACAAAGAATTGAATGTTACCATGTTTTTATTGAACACACAATGTAAACATTCACAGTGCAGGTGGAAAAAGTATGTGAACCCTTGGATTTAAAGGGAACCTGTCACGAGGATTTTGTGTATAGAGCTGAGGACATGGGTTGCTAGATGGCCACTAGCACATCCACAATACCCAGTCCCCATAGCTCTGTGTGCTTTTATTGTGTAACAAAACCAATTTGATAAATATGCAAATTAACCTGAGATGAGTCAGAGCTTGAAAATATGACTCTTCTCTGGTCAAACAAGTAAGATATGACTCTTTTATGTTAATTTGCATATGTATCAAATCGTTTTTTTTACACAATAAAAGCACACAGAGCTATGGGGACTGGGTATTGCGGATGTGCTAGCGGCCATCTAGCAGTCCATGTCCTCAGCTTTATACACAAAATCCAGGTGACAGGTTCCCTTTAACCACCTCCGGACCGCCTAACGCAGGATCGCGTTCCGGAGGTGGCAGCCCTGCGCACAGTCACGCATATATGCGTCATCTCGCGAGACGCGAGATTTCCTGTGAACGCGCGCACACAGGCGCGCGCGCTCACAGGAACGGAAGGTAAGAGAGTTGATCTCCAGCCTGCCAGCGGCGATCGTTCGCTGGCAGGCTGGAGATGTGTTTTTTTTAACCCCTAACAGGTATATTAGACGCTGTTTTGATAACAGCGTCTAATATACCTGCTACCTGGTCCTCTGGTGGTCCCCTTTGTTTGGATCGACCACCAGAGGACACAGGTAGCTCAGTAAAGTCCCACCAAGCACCACTACACTACACTACACCCCCCCCCCCCCGTCACTTATTAACCCCTTATTAGCCCCTGATCACCCCATATAGACTCCCTGATCACCCCCCTGTCATTGATTACCCCCCTGTCATTGATCAACCCCCTGTAAAGCTCCATAAGACGTCTGCATGATTTTTACGGATCCACTGATAGATGGATCGGATCCGCAAAACGCATCCGGACGTCTGAATGAAGCCTTACAGGGGCATGATCAATGACTGTGGTTATCACCCCATATAGACTCCCTGATCACCCCCCTGTCATTGATTACCCCCCTGTAAAGCTCCATTCAGACGTCCGCATGATTTTTACGGATCCACTGATAGATGGATCGGATCCGCAAAACGCATCCGGACGTCTGAATGAAGCCTTACAGGGGCATGATCAATGACTGTGGTTATCACCCCATATAGACTCCCTGATCACCCCCCTGTCATTGATTACCCCCCTGTAAAGCTCCATTCAGATGTCCGCATGATTTTTACGGATGCACTGATAGATGGATCGGATCCGCAAAACGCATCCGGACGTCTGAATGAAGCCTTACAGGGGCATGATCAATGACTGTGGTTATCACCCCATATAGACTCCCTGATCACCCCCCTGTCATTGATTACACCCCTGTCATTGATTAACCCCCTGTAAAGCTCCATTCAGATGTCCGCATGATTTTTACGGATCCACTGATAGATGGATCGGATCCGCAAAACGCATCCGGACGTCTGAATGAAGCCTTACAGGGGCATGATCAATGACTGTGGTTATCACCCCATATAGACTCCCTGATCACCCCCCTGTCATTGATTACACCCCTGTCATTGATTACCCCCCTGTAAAGCTCCATTCAGACGTCCGCATGATTTTTACGGATCCACTGATAGATGGATCGGATCCGCAAAACGCATCCGGACGTCTGAATGAAGCCTTACAGGGGCGTGATCAATGACTGTGGTTATCACCCCATATAGACTCCCTGATCACCCCCCTGTCATTGATTACCCCCCTGTAAAGCTCCATTCAGATGTCCGCATGATTTTTACGGATGCACTGATAGATGGATCGGATCCGCAAAACGCATCCGGACGTCTGAATGAAGCCTTACAGGGGCATGATCAATGACTGTGGTTATCACCCCATATAGACTCCCTGATCACCCCCCTGTCATTGATCACCCCCCTGTCATTGATTACCCCCCTGTAAAGCTCCATTCAGATGTCCGCATGATTTTTACGGATGCACTGATAGATGGATCGGATCCGCAAAACGCATCCGGACGTCTGAATGAAGCCTTACAGGGGCATGATCAATGACTGTGGTTATCACCCCATATAGACTCCCTGATCACCCCCCTGTCATTGATCACCCCCCTGTCATTGATTACCCCCCTGTAAAGCTCCATTCAGATGTCCGCATGATTTTTACGGATGCACTGATAGATGGATCGGATCCGCAAAACGCATACGGACGTTTGAATGAAGCCTTACAGGGGCGTGATCAATGACTGTGGTTATCACCCCATATAGACTCCCTGATCACCCCCCCTGTCATTGATCACCCCCCCTGTCATTGATCACCCCCCCTGTCATTGATCACCCCCCCTGTCATTGATCACCCCCCCTGTCATTGATCACCCCCCTGTAAGGCTCCATTCAGACATTTTTTTGGCCCAAGTTAGCGGAATTATTATTTTTTTTCTTACAAAGTCTCATATTCCACTAACTTGTGTCAAAAAATAAAATCTCACATGAACTCACCATACCCCTCACGGAATCCAAATGCGTAAATTTTTTTAGACATTTATATTCCAGACTTCTTCTCACGCTTTAGGGCCCCTAGAATACCAGGGCAGTATAAATACCCCACATGTGACCCTATTTCGGAAAGAAGACACCCCCAGGTATTCCGTGAGGGGCATATTGAGTCCATGAAAGATTGAAATTTTTGTCCCAAGTTAGCGGAACGGGAGACTTTGTGAGAAAAAAATTAAAAATATCAATTTCCGCTAACTTGTGCCAAAAAAAAAAAAATTCTATGAACTCGCCATGCCCCTCATTGAATACCTTGGGGTGTCTTCTTTCCAAAATGGGGTCACATGTGGGGTATTTATACTGCCCTGGCATTCTAGGGGCCCCAAAGCGTGAGAAGAAGTCTGGTATCCAAATGTCTAAAAATGCCCTCCTAAAAGGACTTTGGGCACCTTTGCGCATCTAGGCTGCAAAAAAGTGTCACACATCTGGTATCGCCGTACTCAGGAGAAGTTGGGGAATGTGTTTTGGGGTGTCATTTTACATATACCCATGCTGGGTGAGAGAAATATCTTGGTCAAATGCCAACTTTGTATAAAAAAATGGGAAAAGTTGTCTTTTGCCAAGATATTTCTCTCACCCAGCATAGGTATATGTAAAATGACACCCCAAAACACATTCCCCACCTTCTCCTGAGTACGGGGATACCAGATGTGTGACACTTTTTTGCAGCCTAGGTGGGCAAAGGGGCCCATATTCCAAAGAGCACCTTTAGGATTTCACAGGTCATTTACCTACTTACCACACATTAGGGCCCCTGGAAAATGCCAGGGCAGTATAACTACCCCACAAGTGACCCCATTTTGGAAAGAAGACACCCCAAGGTATTCCGTGAGGGGCATGGCGAGTTCCTAGAAATTTTTATTTTTTGTCACAAGTTAGTGGAAAATGCTGATTTTTTTTTTTTTTATTATTTTTTTTTTTTCATACAAAGTCTCATATTCCACTAACTTGTGACAAAAAATAAAAACTTCTATGAACTCACTATGCCCATCAGCGAATACCTTGGGGTCTCTTCTTTCCAAAATGGGGTCACTTGTGGGGTAGTTATACTGCCCTGGCATTCTAGGGGCCCAAATATGTGGTAAGGAGTTTGAAATCAAATTCTGTAAAAAATGACCAGTGAAATCCGAAAGGTGCTCTTTGGAATATGGGCCCCTTTGCCCACCTAGGCTGCAAAAAAGTGTCACACATCTGGTATCTCCGTACTCAGGAGAAGGTGGGGAATGTGTTTTGGGGTGTCATTTTACATATACCCATGCTGGGTGAGAGAAATATCTTGGCAAAAGACAACTTTTCCCATTTTTTTATACAAAGTTGGCATTTGACCAAGATATTTATCTCACCCAGCATGGGTATATGTAAAAAGACACCCCAAAACACATTCCTCAACTTCTCCCGAGTACGGAGATACCAGATGTGTGACACTTTTTTGCAGCCTAGGTGGGCAAAGGGGCCCATATTCCAAAGAGCACCTTTCGGATTTCACAGGTCATTTTTTACAGAATTTGATTTCAAACTCCTTACCACACATTTGGGCCCCTAGAATGCCAGGGCAGTATAACTACCCCACAAGTGACCCCATTTTGGAAAGAAGAGACCCCAAGGTATTCGCTGATGGGCATAGTTAGTTCATGGAAGTTTTTATTTTTTGTCACAAGTTAGTGGAATATGAGACTTTGTATGAAAAAAAAAAATAAAAAAAAAAATCATCATTTTCCACTAACTTGTGACAAAAAATAAAAAATTCTAGGAACTTGCCATGCCCCTCACGGAATACCTTGGGGTGTCTTCTTTCCAAAATGGGGTCACTTGTTTGGTAGTTATACTGCCCTGGCATTCTAGGGGCCCAAATGTGTGGTAAGGAGTTTGAAATCAAATTCTGTAAAAAATGACCTGTGAAATCCGAAAGGTGCTCTTTGGAATATGGGCCCCTTTGCCCACCTAGGCTGCAAAAAAGTGTCACACATCTGGTATCTCCGTACTCAGGAGAAGTTGGGGAATGTGTTTTGGGGTGTCATTTTACATATACCCATGCTGGGTGAGAGAAATATCTTGGCAAAAGACAACTTTTCCCATTTTTTTATACAAAGTTGGCATTTGACCAAGATATTTATCTCACCCAGCATCGGTATATGTAAAATGACACCCCAAAACACATTCCTCAACTTCTCCTGAATACAGAGATACCAGATGTGTGACACTTTTTTGCAGCCTAGGTGGGCAAAGGGGCCCATATTCCAAAGAGCACCTTTCGGATTTCACTCGTCATTTTTTACAGAATTTGATTTCAAACTCCTTACCACACATTTGGGCCCCTAGAATGCCAGGGCAGTATAACTACCCCACAAGTGACCCCATTTTGGAAAGAAGAGACCCCAAGGTATTTCGTGATGGGCATAGTGAGTTCATAGAAGTTTTTATTTTTTGTCACAAGTTAGTGGAATATGAGACTTTGTAAGAAAAAAAAAAAAAAAAAAAAATCATCATTTTCCGCTAACTTGTGACAAAAAATAAAAAGTTCTATGAACTCACTATGCCCATCAGCGAATAACTTAGGGTGTGTACTTTCCGAAATGGGGTCATTTGTGGGGTGTTTGTACTGTCTGGCCATTGTAGAACCTCAGGAAACATGACAGGTGCTCAGAAAGTCAGAGCTGCTTCAAAAAGCGGAAATTCACATTTTTGTACCATAGTTTGTAAACGCTATAACTTTTACCCAAAGCATTTTTTTTTTACCCAAACATTTTTTTTTTATCAAAGACATGTAGAACAAAAAATTTAGAGCAAAATTTATATATGGATGTAGTTTTTTTTGCAAAATTTTACAACTGAAAGTGAAAAATGTCATTTTTTTGCAAAAAAATCTTTAAATTTCAATTAATAACAAAAAAAGTAAAAATGTCAGCAGCAATGAAATACCACCAAATGAAAGCTCTATTAGTGAGAAGAAAAGGAGGTAAAATTCATTTGGGTGGTAAGTTGCATGACCGAGCAATAAACGGTGAAAGTAGTGTAGGTCAGAAGTGTAAAAAGTGGCCTGGTCTTTCAGGGTGTTTAAGCACTGGGGGCTGAGGTGGTTAATAACTGGTTGAACCTCCTTTGGCAGCAATAACTTCAACCAAGCGTTTCCTGTAGTTGCAGATCAGACGTGCACAACGTTCAGGGGAAATTCTTGACCATTCCTCTTTACAGAACTGTTTCAGTTCAGCAATATTCTTGGGATGTCTGGTGTGAATCGCTTTCTTGAGGTCATGCCACAGCATTAGAGTTGAGCGAACACCTGGATGTTCGGGTTCGAGAAGTTCGGCCGAACTTCCCGGAAATGTTCGGGTTCGGGATCCGAACTCGACCCGAACTTCGCCCCGAACCCGAACCCCATTGAAGTCAATGGGGACCCGAACTTTTCGGCACTAAAATGGCTGTAAAATAGCCCAGGAAAGGGCTAGAGGGCTGCAAAAGGCAGCAAAATGTAGGTAAATCGCCTGCAAACAAATGTGGATAGGGAAATGAATTAAAATAAAAATAAAATAAATTAAAATTAACCAATATCAATTGGAAAGAGGTCTCATGGCAGAGAATCAGGCTTCATGTCATAGCAGAGAATCAGGCTTCACGTCACCCACCACTGGAATAGGCCATTGTCAGCTATTTAGGCCCCAGCACCCAGATTGAGGAGAGAGGTCCCATAGCAGAGAATCAGGCTTCATGTCATAGCAAAGAATAAGGCTTCAAGTCATAGCAGAGAATCAGGCTCCATGTCATAGCAGAGAATCAGGCTTCACGACACCAACCACTGGAACAGGCCATTGTCAGATATTTAGGCCCCGGCACCCAGACAGAGGAGAGAGGTCCCATAGCAGAGAATCAGGCTTCATGTCATAGCAGAGAATCAGGCTTCAAGTCATAGCAGAGAATTAGGCTTCATATCATAGCAGAGAATCAGGCTTCACGTCACCCACCATTGGAACAGGCCATTGTCAGATATTTAGGCCCCGGCACCCAGACAGAGGAGAGAGGTCCCATAGCAGAGAATCAGGTTTCATGGCATAGCAGAGAATCAGGCTAAATGTCACCCACCACTGGAACAGGCCACTGTCAGATATTTTTAGGCCCCGGCACCCAGACAAAGGAGAGAGGTCCCATAGCAGAGAATCAGGCTTCATGTCATAGCAGAGAATCAGGCTTCAAGTCATAGCAGAGAATCAGGCTTCATGTCATAGCAGAGAATCAGGCTTCACATCACCCACCACTGGAACAGGCCATTGTCAGATATTTAGGCCCCGGCACCCAGACAGAGGAGAGAGGTCCCATAGCAGAGAATCAGGCTTCATGTCACCCACCACTGGAACAGGCCATTGTCAGATATTTTTAGGCCCCGGCACCCAGACAGAGGAGAGAGGTCCCATAGCAGAGAATCAGGCTTCATGTCATAGCAGAGAATCAGGCTTCAAGTCATAGCAGAGAATCAGGCTTCATGTCATAGCAGAGAATCAGGCTTCACGTCACCCACCACTGGAACAGGCCATTGTCAAATATTTAGGCCCCGACACCCAGACAGAGGAGAGAGGTCCCATAGCAGAGAATCAGGCTTCATGTCATAGCAGAGAATCAGGCTTCATGTCACCCAACACTGGAACAGGCCACTGTCAGATATTTTTAGGCCACGGCACCCAGAGAGAGGAGAGAGGTCTCATAGCAGAGATTCAGGCTTCATGTCATAGCAGAGAATCAGGCTTCATGACACCCAACACTGGAACAGGCCACTGTCAGATATTTTTAGGCCCCGGCACCCAGACAGAGAAGAGGTTCATTCAACTTTGGGTTGCCCCGCAATATAATGGTAAAATGAAAATAAAAATAGGATTGAATGAGGAAGTGCCCTGGAGTACAATAATATATGGTTAAGGGGAGGTAGTTATAAATGTCTAATCTGCACAAGGGATGGGCAGGTCCTGTGGGATCCATGCTCAGCTTGTCCACATTGGCTGTAGACAGGCAGCTGCGTTTGTCTGTAATGACGCCCCCTGCCGTGCTGAATACACGTTCAGACAAAACGCTGGCCGCCGGGCAGGCCAGCACCAACAAGGCATAAAAGGCTAGCTCTGGCCACGTGGACAATTTGGAGACCCAGAAGTTGAATGGGGCCGAACCATCAGTCAGTACGTGGAGGGGTGTGCACAGGTACTGTTCCACCATGTTAGTGAAATGTTGCCTCCTGCTAACACGTTCCGTATCAGGTGGTGGTGCAGTTAGCTGTGGCGTGGTTACAAAACTTTTCCACATCTCTGCCATGCTAACCCTGCCCTCAGAGGAGCTGGCCGTGACACAGCTGCGTTGGCGACCTCTTGCTCCTCCTCTGCCTTTGCCTTGGGCTTCCACTTGTTCCCCTGTGACATTTGGGAATGCTCTCAGTAGCGCGTCTACCAACGTGCGCTTGTACTCGCGCATCTTCCTATCACGCTCCAATGCAGGAAGTAAGGTGGGCACATTGTCTTTGTACCGGGGATCCAGCAGGGTGGCAACCCAGTAGTCCGCACACATTAAAATGTGGGCAACTCTGCTGTCGTTGCGCAGGCACTGCAGCATGTAGTCGCTCATGTGTGCCAGGCTGCCCAGAGGTGAGGACAAGCTGTCCTCTGTGGGAGGCGTATCGTCATCATCCTGCGTTTCCCCCCAGCCACGCACCAGTGATGGGCCCGAGCTGCGTTGGGTGCCACCCCGCTGTGAACATGCTTCATCCTCATCCTCCTCCACCTCCTCCTCATCCTCCTCGTCCTTTAGTAGTGGGCCCTGTCTGGCCACATTTGTACCTGGCCTCTGCTGTTGCAAAAAACCTCCCTCTGAGTCACTTCTAAGAGACTGGCCTGAAAGTGCTAAAAATGACCCCTCTTCCTCCTCTTCCTCCTGGGCCACCTCCTCTTCCATCATCGCCCTAAGTGTTTTCTCAAGGAGACATAGAAGTGGTATTGTAACGCTGATAACGGCGTCATCGCCACTGGCCATGTTGGTGGAGTACTCGAAACAGCGCAACAGGGCACAGAGGTCTCGCATGGAGGCCCAGTCATTGGTGGTGAAGTGGTGCTGTTCCGCAGTGCGACTGACCCGTGCGTGCTGCAGCTGAAACTCCACTATGGCCTGCTGCTGCTCGCACAGTCTGTCCAGCATGTGCAAGGTGGAGTTCCACCTGGTGGGCACGTCGCATTTGAGGCGGTGAGCGGGAAGGTCGAAGTTACGCTGTAGCGCAGACAGGCGAGCAGCGGCAGGATGTGAACGCCGGAAGCGCGCACAGACGGCCCGCACTTTATGCAGCAGCTCTGACATGTCGGGGTAGTTGTGAATGAACTTCTGCACCACCAAATTTAGCACATGCGCCAGGCAAGGGATGTGCGTCAAACCGGCTAGTCCCAGAGCTGCAACGAGATTTCTCCCATTATCGCACACCACTAGGCCGGGCTTGAGGCTCACCGGCAGCAACCACTCGTCGGTCTGTTGTTCTATGCCCCGCCTCAACTCCTGTGCGGTGTGGGGCCTGTCCCCCAAACATATGAGTTTCAGAATGGCCTGCTGACGTTTACCCCGGGCTGTACTGAAGTTGGTGGTGAAGGTGTGTGGCTGACTGGATGAGCAGGTGGAAGAAGAGGAGGAGGAAGCCGAGTAGGAGGAGAAGGCAACAGGAGGCATTGAATGTTGCCCTGCGATCCTTGGCGGCGGAAGGACGTGCGCCAAACAGCTCTTCGCCTGGGGCCCAGCCACCACTACATTTACCCAGTGTGCAGTTAGGGAGATATAGCGTCCCTGGCCGTGCTTACTGGTCCACGTATCTGTGGTTAGGTGGACCTTGCCATAGATGGCGTTGCGCAGTGCACACTTGATTTTATCGGATACTTGGTTGTGCAGGGAAGGCACGGCTCTCTTGGAGAAGTAGTGGCGGCTGGGAACAACATACTGTGGGACAGCAAGCGACATGAGCTGTTCGAAGCTGTCTGTGTCCACCAGCCTGAATGACAGCATTTCATAGGCCAGTAGTTTAGAAATGCTGGCATTCAGGGCCAGGGATCGAGGGTGGCTAGGTGGGAATTTACGATTTCTCTCAAATGTTTGTGAGATGGAGAGCTGAACGCTGCCGTGTGACATGGTTGAGATGCTTGGTGACGCAGGTGGTGGTGTTGGTGGTACATCCTCTGTTTGCTGGGCGGCAGGTGCCAACGTTCCTCCAGAGGCGGAGGAAGAGGCCGAGGCGGCGGCAGCAGCAGAAGAGGTAGCAGGGGGAGCCTGAGTGAGTTCCTTGTTTTTAAGGTGTTTACTCCACTGCAGTTCATGTTTTGCATGCAGGTGCCTGGTCATGCAGGTTGTGCTAAGGTTCAGAACGTTAATGCCTCGCTTCAGGCTCTGATGGCACAGCGTGCAAACCACTCGGGTCTTGTCGTCAGCACATTGTTTGAAGAAGTGCCACGCCAGGGAACTCCTTGAAGCTGCCTTTGGGGTGCTCGGTCCCAGATGGCGGTGGCCAGTAGCAGACGGACTCTCTTGGCGGCGGGTGTTCTGCTTTTGCCTACTGCTCCCTCTTTTGCTACGCTGTTGGCTCGGTCTCACCACTGCCTCTTCCTCCGAATTCTGAAAGTCAGTGGCACGACCTTCATTCCATGTGGGGTCTAGGACCTCATCGTCCCCTGCATCGTCTTCCCCCCAGTCTTCCTCCCTGACCTCCTGTTCAGTCTGCACACTGCAGAAAGACGCAGCAGTTGGCACCTGTGTTTCGTCATCATCAGAGACGTGCTGAGGTGGTATTCCCATGTCCTCATCAGGAAACATAAGTGGTTGTGCGCTAGTGCATTCTATCTCTTCCACCCCTGGGGAAGGGCTAGGTGGATGCCCTTGGGAAACACTGCCAGCAGAGTCTTCAAACAGCATAAGAGACTGCTGCATAACTTGAGGCTCAGACAGTTTCCCTGATATGCATGGGGGTGATGTGACAGACTGATGGGCTTGGTTTTCATGCGCCATCTGTGCGCTTTCTGCAGAAGACTGGGTGGGAGATAATGTGAACGTGCTGGATCCACTGTCGGCCACCCAATTGACTAATGCCTGTACCTTCTCAAGCCTTACCATCCTTAGAAAGGCATTGGGCCCCACCAAATATCGCTGTAAATTCTGTCGTCTACTGGGACCTGAGGTAGTTGGTACACTAGGACGTGTGGCTGTGGCAGAACGGCCACGTCCTCTCCCAGCACCAGAGGGTCCACTAACACCACCACTACCATGTCCGCGTCCCTTACTAGATGTTTTCCTCATTGTTACCGTTCACCACAATAAGAAAAAAATTATTTGGCCCAATGTATTGAATTCAAATTCAGGCCTTTTTTTACAGGCACCTAACACTATCTGGCTATCTATTTAGGTACCGTATTACACTAATACAGGCACAGCAGAAACCACTGATTTAGGGAATTGCTAATTTGGGAATTGTATTTCAACCCAGAACAAAAACTGTGCTTTGACGGACACTAAATAACTTGACCAGCCACAGCAGTAATCTCGGATTTAGCTGAATATAAATTGTAGGCCTACTATTTAGGCCCTGGATGGATGACAGGTATCCCTTTACGGACAGAATTACACTTGAAGATGCACGGTAGCGTGTGAAGTTATTGAGAAGGATCCTATCAGCACCTTCAATGTAATATACCCTTTTATGGATAGATTTAAACTTGGCCTGCTACAGCAGAAACCACTGATTTAGGGAATTGCTAATTTGGGAATTGTATTTCAACCCAGAAAAAAATATATCCTTTGCCAGACAGCAGACAGTATTACAATTGGCTAGCCCCAGCTGAAACACCAGATTTAGGGTACTGCTATTTTGGCAATTGTATTTCACCCCTCAATAAAATTGCAAGCACAGCCAAGCCCCTGATGTAGGATATAGCAAAAAAACAACAACACACTATTGATGGTTAAATGGACTTGGTGGCAGCTTGTGTGTCACGGCTGAGGATGGGGAAAACCCTTAGCCGTGCAGTGTCAATATGAATGATAACTGCTAGGCCAGGACAGGAATCAGGGAGCAGGTCACCTCCTATCACATCCCTAATTCTGACCCTGTCTCCTAGCTGTATGAGCCGACCCTGATGGTGGGAGGGCTCATACACTGGAACCTGTAATTCCTACTTGCCCTCAGGGTGGCCCTGGACTAGGAGAAGGGTATGACTACCTATTCCTCCAGGATACGGATGAACAAGAGTCTCACTGGCCAAGCTATTAAGAAAGGGGATACATATACAGTCATATGGCAATGGCAGGTAGTTGAAACTAGTATCACACCTACCTGCCACAGACACACAGCCTGGGACCCGTGCTCAAGTGCTGCAGTCCACAACAACACAGACGGACACAGCACACACCAAACATCCCACAGGAACCCAGGACCATACACTGCAATAAACATAAAGACACCACTAGACATAAGTTTTATGACCACAAGGGTGGCCCTCACTGGCAGATGGTATAAGAAACCAGGAGGGTGCCTCAAGCTTACAAACAAGGCTGGAGTACCCCTCAGACATCAGGTCTCAACTGAGGCTTTATAGCCCAAAGTAGCCACACCCACACAGACACACCCAGTGTTCACACACAGAAGGGAATTAACCCTTCTCACACCAGGGAAGGGAAGACAGCCACTTAAAGGGAAACGCACACAAACACACTCACCTGTTACCGCCGGCAACGGCATGCGTGGCAACCATGTACCGAGGAACAGCCAACAGGCCGAGACACTGCCACCACATGCACACAACACCAGACGTTGCCGCGGACAACCACAAGTGAAGGGAGGTGTCACAGTGCACACAAACATAATAGACCCCGTGCACACCATACAAACAGGGAAAGTGCACACATACACTACACAGGTTGCCAGAGGCAACCTCATGCATAGACAGCGAGCAGCCCAGCAGTCAGCTCAGGCTGCTACACTGCCAACATCATGTTGCCAGCGGCAACCACACGTGAGGCAAACAACCCACAGGCCTCAACTGCGGTGAACAACCAAACTGACCGTTGGCAACTGCATGCGGCTCTAAGAGTCATGACCATGAACATGGGTCGTGACATTGTGCTGGCGCACCACAAGACACAAAATGGCCGCCGATCACCCCAGAAAAAAGTGACAGAAAAACGCTCTGGGCAGCTTAAAAACAATGAGCAATTAACTAGCAAAAGTTGAATGATACACAGCTGTACATCGATCACTTCAGTAAGTGTTTTTGATGAGTAAATCCCTGCCTAATCTCGCCCTAACAGCAGCAGCTGCATCCTCTCCCTACACTGATCAGAGCAGAGTGACGAGCGGCGCTACGTGACTCCAGCTTAAATAGAGGCTGGGTCACATACTGCACTGGCCAATCACAGCCATGCCAATAGTAGGCATGGCTGTGATGGCCTCTTGGGGAAAGTAGTATGACACTTGTTGATTGGCTGCTTTGCAGCCTTTCAAAAAGCGCCAAGAAAGCACCGAACACCGAACTTTTACGTAAATGTTCGGGTTCGGGTCCGTGTCACGAACACCCCAAAATTCGGTACGAACCCGAACTATACAGTTCGGGTTCGCTCATCCCTAATCTCAATACATTTAATAACAAACCACGAATTGATCTTCTAAAGAAAAAATCGGATAAAAAAAAATTAAGGAGAATTCCCTTGGTAACAACATATACTGAAGATAGTACACATATTAAACAGATTATTATCAAACATTGGCCCATCATAAAAAGTGGACACATCGACATTGAGGATTTTAGGTCCCTTCCACTAATGTCATACAGAAAAGCCAAGAACTTAAAAGACAAATTGGTGCATGCGGACATAGGCCCACAGAAAATACGTGGTCAAAGTTTTCTGCGTAATCAAAAAATGGGATGCTTTCCCTGCTTAAATTGTGTTAACTGCAGATATATAAAGAAAGGTGGCTTCCTTCTGCACCAAAACACAAAGAAAAAATATATTATTAAACATTTCCTTACTTGTTAGTCGACCTTTGTTGTTTATGTATTATGGTGTCCATGTAACCTACGTACTCTATGTAGGTGAGACTTCCCTTGACTTTAAAACAAATATCAATCAGCACAGGTACACCATTAGAAAAAAGCGTATGGACCTTCCAGTGTCAAAACACTTAGTAGATTATGACCATAAGGAAAGAGACCTAAGATGTATAATTATTGATCAAGTTCCTGTTCCAAGGAAAGGTGGTAACAGGAACCTTCTACTTAAAAAAACTAGAGAACCATTGGATATCTATGTTGAACACATTAAGACTAGAGTTATTAGGCCAGATATTTGAACAGGACAAATTGAAAGACTTTAATACACTGGTTAGAGAGTTTGGGATTCCCCAAAAGGACATGTATAAATACTTTCAGCTTAGGAATGCGTTGCGGACAGTGGGGCAGGATGATAAATATAGAAGGGAAAAATCAGATAGATTGTACAAATTTACAAATGAGGGTGAAAGAAGAGGAATAACTGCAAAAAGATACAAGATTTTGATGGAGGGTAAGAAAAAAGGGATTATAATACTAGCTAGGAAAAAATGGAAAAATGATTTACAATCTCTCTCGGATGAGAAATGGGAAGACGCCCTTAGAAGTTATGCCAGGGTTTCTGATAGGGGTTCACATAAGATTTCACAGTTTTTCATAGTTCACAGATTACATCGATCGCCACGGATGTTAAAAAGAGTGGGGGTGAGAGACTTAGACAAGTGCCCAAAATGTAAGTGAGAAAATGCAGATTTAATACATTGCTTCTGGAGATGTCCTAGACTGTTTAGATACTGGACAGAAATACTAGATACTGTGTATTTAACTTTGAAGGTCCAAATATTTGAAGATCCAGTAACCTGTATATTAGGGGCAACTGAACATCTAAAGTTAAATAAAAACATACGAACGGTCCTGATCAAAGTATTATTTCAAGCTAGACTCCTTATACTTAAGAACTGGGTAAAGGTAGACCCTCCGACAGTGGGACAGTGGAGAAGGGCTGTGGATAATCTGATTAAAGAAGAACGGGCGATGGAGGGCCATAGCAAAAGATCACAAAATGATGATGAACTATGGAAAAGATGGTTGCTTTAGGGCTAGATAGTTGTGTTTTTTTTTTTTTTCTTTCTCTTTCGCGTCCCTCTCCCTCCCCCTAAGGGTGTGGGTGGGTATTAGGTAGAGTTGAGCGAACACCTGGATGTTCGGGTTCGAGAAGTTCGGCCGAACTTCCCGGAAATGTTCGGGTTCGGGATCCGAACCCGACCCGAACTTCGTCCCGAACCCGAACCCCATTGAAGTCAATGGGGACCCGAACTTTTCGGCACTAAAAAGGCTGTAAAACAGCCCAGGAAAGGGCTAGAGTGCTGCAAAAGGCAGCAAAATGTAGTTAAATCCCCTGCAAACAAATGTGGATAGGGAAATGAATTAAAATAAAAATAAAATAAATAAAAATTAACCAATATCAATTGGAGAGAGGTCCCATAGCAGAGAATCAGGCTTCATGTCACCCACCACTGGAACAGGCCATTGTCAGATATTTTTAGGCCCCGGCACCCAGACAGAGGAAAGAGGTCCCATAGCAGAAAATCAGGCTTCATGTCATAGCAGAGAATCAGGCTTCATGTCATAGCAGAGAATCAGGCTTCATGTCATAGCAGAGAATCAGGCTTCATGTCATAGCAGAGAATCAGGTCTAATGTCATAGTGCAGCACGCCAGACCTGCAGGGTATAGCGACAGTGAGGTCACGGTATGGGCAATCGAGGGTTACTCACTTTTCTGAGGAGAACCCTGGGCAGGCATGCAACAGTGAAGGAGAGGCAGACACTAGTTCCTCTGGGGCACACTCTGTAGATAGGGACCAGGCCTGATGGTATGTGAGGTGCCCTGGATGTTGTAGGTGTTTTGAGTGCCTTAGGTAAGGTCACTTTAAGATTCGTGACGCCAGTGCCTGTAACGGTGGCACACCGATTTGTAGGAGTATTAAATGAGTACACAGTTGGTAAACCAAACGTTGCTTTACTTGGTGGAAAAATAGTCCAACTTTGTACAGACAGTTACAGTAGATGGTAATGATAATGCAGTCCCTTGAACGATACTCCACAAGCAGGTTTTCTTTCATATAATGGCAGGTATTAATCATGCAAGATACTTGGAGGGTAAACAGTTAATGCTTTGCAGTACAATACTGCTCTATCCCCTTCAGCTATTCTAGCTGGCTGGATCCCAAGGCCCGGATGCCTAATTGCTGGCTTTAATCCTTGGTATATAAATCCTTCCTCCAGTATAGACCCTTGCTCTTTACTTTATAGATCCTCTGCCCATCAGGTTACTTATCTGATTTGTATTATCCTTGCTTGGTAGGGAAGCTGCAGGTTTCTCCCAGGAGGTTCTGTCCTATTACTGGGGTAATCTCCACTGAGCTATTCCTAGCCTGAGGAGCTTCAGGTTGACTAAGTGACTCCTCTAGTCCCCTGGAATACACTAACTCTCCCCTGTCTGGGCATAACTATATATAACTAGGGCTCTCTAGCTCCCTCTAACGCCTGGGAGGCTAAACTGCACCCTAACAGGCCTGACACCCAGATAACACAGGGAAATACAACACATGACAGTAAATGCAATAACCACATTAACCCTTGTGTAGTGCCCACGCCTACCTAGTGGGACACTACAATAGCAGAGAATCAGGCTTCATGTCACCCACCACTGGAACAGTCCATTGTCAGATATTTTTAGACCCCGGCACCCAGACAGAGGAGAGAGGTCCCATAGCAGAGAATCAGGCTTCATGTCATAGCAGAGAATCATGCTTCACGTCACCCAACACTGGAACAGGCCATTGTCAGATATTTTTAAGCCCCAGCACCCAGACAGAGGAGAGAGGTCCCATAGCAGAGAATCAGGCTTCATGTCATAACAGAGAATCAGGCTTCATGTCATAGCAGAGAATCAGGCTTCATGTCATAGCAGAGAATCAGGCTTCATGTCACCCACCACTGGAACAGGCCATTGTCAGATATTTTTAGGCCCCGCCACCCAGACAGAGGAGAGAGGTCCCATAGCAGAGAATCAGGCTTCATGTCATAGCAGAGAATCATGCTTCATGTCACCCACCACTGGAACAGGCCATTGTCAGATATTTTTAGGCCCCGGCACCCAGACAGAGGAGAGAGGTCCCATAGCAGAGAATCATGCTTCATGTCACCCACCACTAGTGATGAGCGGCAGGTGCCATATTCGATTTCGACGAAATTCGCGAATATTCGATAGAATATTCGTTTTATATTAGTCGAAATCGAATATTCGTCATTTTTCTTGTTATCGCGATAAATATGCGATTTAAATAATCGCGTATTGCGATTTTAACTTAAAGGCTACTCTCCTATTGAAATAGCAATTCGATTATTTCAAGTTATAATAATCGAATTTCGATTTTAACTTAGCACTGCTATATTCCATATTAGGCTATGGAATATAGCAGTGCTAAGTTAAAATCGAAATTCGATTATTATAACTTGGATTAATCGAATTGTGATTTTAACTTGGACCTGGTTTACTATGGTTGGCTTGGTAGAATTAGCGAATATGACGAATGTATTCGTTATATTCCACAAAACGAATATAACGAATGTATTCATCATATTCCACAAAACGAAGATAACGAAGTATTCTGCATCTTCGTTTTAGCTACCTATTCATCAACTTCGCTTATTCTAGCAATCATATAGGAAAGTTTACTATAGAGACAGCTAAGTTTAATTCGCTATGCGATTATATTACTTTGCTTTTTTTTATAAATAGAATAATTATAATAATTATCAGGTATTATAATTATTCTATTTATTTTTATAAAAAAAACTGTCATATAATCGCATAGCGAATTAAACTTAGCTGTCTCTATAGTAAACTTTCCTATATGATTGCTAGAATTAGCGAAGTTGACGAATAGGTAGCTAAAACGAAGATGCAGAATACTTCGTTATCTTCGTTTTGTGGAATATAACGAATATATTCGTCATATTCGCTAATTCTACCAAGCCAACCATAGTAAACCAGGTCCAAGTTGAAATCGCAATTCGATTAATTCAAGTTATAATAATCGAATTTCGATTTTAACTTAGCACTGCTACATTCCATAGCCTAATATGGAATATAGCAGTGCTAAGTTAAAATCAAAATTCGATTATTATAACTTGAAATAATCGAATTGCGATTTCAACGTAATTCTCAAATCCGACAGTACATTCTAGTATATGGAGACGTTCCCATGGTGATGGGGACGCTCCATGAGCACGGAAGTCGGCAGAAGCGGCAACGGGCACTGACTGGAGCTGCCAGGAAGCCAGGAATCCAAAGGACAGGTAAGAACTACTTTAGGGAAGTGGGAAAGAAAAAAATATAACAATTAAAAAAAAAAAACAGAATATTCGAAATATCGAATTTAAATCACTATATTCGAAATATTCGCGAATTAGCGTAGTGCCGATATTCGCGAAAAAAATTCGATATTCGAATATTCGCGCTCAACACTACCCACCACTGGAACAGGCCATTGTCAGATATTTTTAGGCCCCGGCACCTAGACAGAGGAGAGGTTCATTCAACTTTGGGTTGCCCCGCAATATAATGGTAAAATGAAAATAAAAAAAGGATTGAATGAGGAAGTGCCCTGGAGTACAATAATATATGGTTAAGGGGAGGTAGTTATAAATGTCTAATCTGCACAAGGGATGGACAGGTCCTGTGGGATCCATGCTTGGTTCATTTTTATGAACGTCAGCTTGTCCACATTGGCTGTAGACAGGCGGCTGCGTTTGTCTGTAATGACGCCCCCTGCCGTGCTGAATACACGTTCAGTCAAAACGCTGGCCGCCGGGCAGGCCAGCACCTCCAAGGCATAAAAGGCTAGCTCTGGCCACGTGGACAATTTGGAGACCCAGAAGTTGAATGGGGCCGAACCATCAGTCAGTACGTGGAGGGGTGTGCACACGTACTGTTCCACCATGTTAGTGAAATGTTGCCTCCTGCTAACACGTTCCGTATCAGGTGGTGGTGCAGTTAGCTGTGGCGTGTTGACAAAACTTTTCCACATCTCTGCCATGCTAACCCTGCCCTCAGAGGAGCTGCCGTGACAAAGCTGCGTTGGCGACCTCTTGCTCCTCCTCTGCCTTCGCCTTCCACTTGTTCCCCTGTGACATTTGGGAATGCTCTCAGTAGCGCGTCTACCAATGTGCAATTGTACTCGCGCATCTTCCTATCACGCTCCAGTGTAGGAAGTAAGGTGGGCACATTGTCTTTGTACCGGGGATCCAGCAGGGTGGCAACCCAGTAGTCCGCACACGTTAAAATGTGGGCAACTCTGCAGGCACTGCAGCATGTAGTCGCTCATGTGTGCCAGGCTGCCCAGAGGTAAGGACAAGCTGTCCTCTGTGGGAGGCGTATCGTCATCGTCCTGCGTTTCCCCCCAGCCACGCACCAGTGATGGGCCCGAGCTGCGTTGGGTGCCACCCCGCTGTGAACATGCTTCATCCTCATCCTCCTCCACCTCCTCCTCATCCTCCTCGTCCTTTAGTAGTGGGCCCTGTCTGGCCACATTTGTACCTGGCCTCTGCTGTTGCAAAAAACCTCCCTCTGAGTCACTTCTAAGAGACTGGCCTGAAAGTGCTAAAAATGACCCCTCTTCCTCCTCTTCCTCCTGGGCCACCTCCTCTTCCATCATCGCCCTAAGTGTTTTCTCAAGGAGACATAGAAGTGGTATTGTAACGCTGATAACGGCGTCATCGCCACTGGCCATGTTGGTGGAGTACTCGAAACAGCGCAACAGGGCACACAGGTCTCGCATGGAGGCCCAGTCATTGGTGGTGAAGTGGTGCTGTTCCGCAGTGTGACTGACCCGTGCGTGCTGCAGCTGAAACTCCACTATGGCCTGCTGCTGCTCGCACAGTCTGTCCAGCATGTGCAAGGTGGAGTTCCACCTGGTGGGCACGTCGCATATGAGGCGGTGAGCGGGAAGGCCGAAGTTACGCTGTAGCGCAGACAGGCGAGCAGCGGCAGGATGTGAACGCCGGAAGCGCGCACAGACGGCCCGCACTTTATGCAGCAGCTCTGACATGTCGGGGTAGTTGTGAATGAACTTCTGCACCACCAAATTCAGCAAATGTGCCAGGCAAGGGATGTGCGTCAAACCGGCTAGTCCCAGAGTCCCACCAGGCCGGGCTTGAGGCTCACCGGCAGCAACCACTCGTCGGTCTGTTGTTCTATACCCCGCCACAACTCCTGTGTGGTGTGGGGCCTGTCCCCCAAACATATGAGTTTCAGAATGGCCTGCTGACGTTTACCTCGGGCTGTGCTGAAGTTGGTGGTGAAGGTGTGTGGCTGACTGGATGAGCAGGTGGAAGAAGAGGAGGAGGAAGCCGAGTAGGCGGAGGTGGCAACAGGAGACAAAGAATGTTGCCCTGCGATCCTTGGCGGCGGAAGGACGTGCGCCAAACAGCTCTTCGCCTGGGGCCCAGCCGCTACTACATTTACCCAGTGTGCAGTTAGGGAGATATAGCGTCCCTGGCCGTGCTTACTGGTCCACGTATCTTTGGTTAGGTGGACCTTGCCACAGATGGCGTTGCGCAGTGCTCCCTTGATTTTATCGGATACTTGGTTGTGCAGGGAAGGCACGGCTCTCTTGGAGAAGTAGTGCCAGCTGGGAACAACATACTGTGGGACAGCAAGCGACATGAGCTGTTTGAAGCTGTCTGTGTCCACCAGCCTGAATGACAGCATTTCATAGGCCAGTAGTTTAGAAATGCTGGCATTCAGCGCCAGGGATCGAGGGTGGCTAGGTGGGAATTTACGCTTTCTCTCAAATGTTTGTGAGATGGAGAGCTGCACGCTGCCGTGTGACATAGTGGAGATGCTTGGTGACGGAGGTGGTGGTGGTGTTGGTGGTACATCCTCTGTTTGCTGGGTGGCAGGTGCCAACGTTCCTCCAGAGGCGGAGGAAGAGGCCGAGGCGGCGGCAGCAGCAGAAGAGGTAGCAGGGGGAGCCTGAGTGAGTTCCTTGTTTTTAAGGTGTTTACTCCACTGCAGTTCATGCTTTGCATGCAGGTGCCTGGTCATGCAGGTTGTGCTAAGGTTCAGAACGTTAATGCCTTGCTTCAGGCTCTGATGGCACAGCGTGCAAACCACTCGGGTCTTGTCGTCACCACATTGTTTGAAGAAGTGCCATGCCAGGGAACTCCTTGAAGCTGCCTTTAGGGTGCTCGGTCCCAGATGGCGGCGGTCAGTAGCAGGCGGAGTCTCTTGGCGGCGGGTGTTCTGCTTTGGCCCACTGCTCCCTCTTTTGCTACGCTGTTGGCTCGGTCTCACCACTGCCTCTTCCTCCGAATTCTGAAAGTCAGTGGCCCGACCTTCATTCCATGTGGGGTCTAGGACCTCATCGTCCCCTGCATCGTCTTCCACCCATTCTTCCTCCCTGACCTCCTGTTCAGTCTGCACACTGCAGAAAGACGCAGCAGTTGGCACCTGTGTTTCGTCATCATCAGAGACGTGCTGAGGTGGTATTCCCATGTCCTCATCATCAGGAAACATAAGTGGTTGTGCGTCAGTGAATTCTATGTCTTCCACCGCTGGGGAAGGGCTAGGTGGATGCCCTTGGGAAACCCTGCCAGTAGAGTCTTCAAACAGCCTAAGAGACTGCTGCATAACTTGAGGATCAGACAGTTTCCCTGATATGCATGGGGGTGATGTGACAGACTGATGGGCTTGGTTTTCATGCGCCATCTGTGCGCTTTCTGCAGAAGACTGGGTGGGAGATAATGTGAACGTGCTGTATCCACTGTCGGCCACCCAATTGACTAATGCCTGTACCTGCTCAGGCCTTACCATCCTTAGAACGGCATTAGGCCCCACCAAATATCGCTGTAAATTCTGGCGGCTACTGGGACCTGAGGTAGTTGGTTCACTAGGACGTGTGGCTGTGGCAGAACGGCCACGTCCTCTCCCAGCACCAGAGGGTCCACTAACACCACCACGACCATGTCCGCGTCCCTTACTAGATGTTTTCCTTATTGTTACTGTTCACCACAATAAGAAAAAAATTATTTGGCCCAATGTATTGAATTCAAATTCAGGCCTTTTTTTACAGACACCTAACACTATCTGGCTATCTATTTAGGTACCGTATTACACTAATACAGGCACAGCAGTAACGACAGATTTAGCTGGATATAAATTGTAGGCCTAGTATTTAGCCGCTGGATGACAGGTATCCCTTTTACGGACAGAATTAGACTTGGAAATGCACGGTAGCGTGTGAAGTTATTGAGGATGACACTATCCGACTCTTCAATCTAATATACCCTTTTATGGATAGATTTAAAGTAGGCCTGATACAGCAGAAACCACTGATTTAGGGAATTGCTAAGTTGGGAATTGTATTTCAACCCAGAACAAAAACTGTGCTTTGGCGGACACTAAATGAATTGACCAGCCTCAGCAATAACCACAGATTTAGCTGAATATAAATTTGAGGCCTATTATTTAGGCGCTGGGTGACAGGTATACGTTTACGGACAGAATTAGACTTGGAAATGCACGGTAGCGTGTGTGTGAAGTAATTGAGAATGACCCTATCCGCACCTTCAATCTAATATACCCTTTTATGGATAGATTTAAAGTAGGCCTGATACAGCAGAAACCACTGATTTAGGGAATTGCTAAGTTGGGAATTTTATTCAACCCAGAACAAAAACTGTGCTTTGGCGGACACTAAATAAATTGACCAGCCTCAGCAATAAACATAGATTTAGCTGAATATAAATTTTAGGCCTATTATTTAGGCGCTGGGTGACAGGTATACGTTTACGGACAGAATTAGACTTGGAAATGCACGGTAGCGTGTGTGTGAAGTAATTGAGAATGACCCTATCCGCACCTTCAATCTAATATACCCTTTTATGGATAGATTTAAAGTAGGCCAGATACAGCAGAAACCACTGATTTAGGGAATTGCTAAGTTGGGAATTGTATTTCAACCCAGAACAAAAACTGTGCCTTGGCAGACACTAAATGAATTGACCAGCCTCAGCAATAACCACAGATTTAGCTGAATATAAATTTGAGGCCTATTATTTAGGCGCTGGGTGACAGGTATACGTTTACGGACAGAATTAGACTTGGAAATGCACGGTAGCGTGTGAAATTATTGAGAATGACCCTATCTGCACCTTCAATCTAATATACCCTTTTATGGATAGATTTAAAGTAGGCCTGATACAGCAGAAACCACTGATTTAGGGAATTGCTAAGTTGGGAATTGTATTCAACCCAGAACAAAAACTGTGCTTTGGCGGACACTAAATAAATTGACCAGCCTCAGCAATAAACATAGATTTAGCTGAATATAAATTTTAGGCCTATTATTTAGGCGCTGGGTGACAGGTATACGTTTACGGACAGAATTAGACTTGGAAATGCATAGGTAGCGTGTGTGTGAAGTAATTGAGAATGACCCTATCCGCACCTTCAATCTAATATACCCTTTTATGGATAGATTTAAAGTAGGCCTGATACAGCAGAAACCACTGATTTAGGGAATTGCTAAGTTGGGAATTGTATTTCAACCCAGAACAAAAACTGTGCCTTGGCGGACACTAAATGAATTGACCAGCCTCAGCAATAACCACAGATTTAGCTGAATATAAATTTGAGGTCTATTATTTAGGCGCTGGGTGACAGGTATACGTTTACGGACAGAATTAGACTTGGAAATGCACGGTAGCGTGTGAAGTTTTGAGAATGACCCTATCTGCACCTTCAATCTAATATACCCTTTTATGGATAGATTTAAAGTAGGCCTGATACAGCAGAAACCACTGATTTAGGGAATTGCTAAGTTGGGAATTGTATTCAACCCAGAACAAAAACTGTGCTTTGGCGGACACTAAATAAATTGACCAGCCTCAGCAATAAACATAGATTTAGCTGAATATAAATTTTAGGCCTATTATTTAGGCGCTGAGTGACAGGTATACGTTTACGGACAGAATTATTTAAACTTGGAAATGCACGGTAGCGTGTGAAGTTATTGAGGATGACACTATCCGCACCTTCAATCTAATATACCCTTTTATGGATAGATTTAAAATTGGCCTGATAGTAATTCCCTAAATTTGTGGTTTCCTGGTCTAAGTTGGGAATTGTATTTCAACCCAGAACAAAAACTGTGCTTTGGCAGACACTAAATAGATTGACCAGCCACAGCAGTATCAACAGATTTAGCTGGATATAAATTTGAGGCCTATTATTTAGGCGCTGGGTGACAGGTATACGTTTACGGACAGAATTAGACTTGGAAATGCACGGTAGCGTGTGTGTGAAGTAATTGAGAATGACCCTATCCGCACCTTCAATCTAATATACCCTTTTATGGACAGATTTAAAGTAGGCCTGATACAGCAGAAACCACTGATTTAGGGAATTGCTAAGTTGGGAATTGTATTTCAACCCAGAACAAAAACTGTGCTTTGGCGGACACTAAATGAATTGACCAGCCTCAGCAATAACCACAGATTTAGCTGAATATAAATTTGAGGCCTATTATTTAGGCGCTGGGTGACAGGTATACGTTTACGGACAGAATTAGACTTGGAAATGCACGGTAGCGTGTGTGTGAAGTAATTGAGAATGACCCTATCCGCACCTTCAATCTAATATACGCTTTTATGGATAGATTTAAAGTAGGCCTGATACAGCAGAAACCACTGATTTAGGGAATTGCTAAGTTGGGAATTGTATTCAACCCAGAACAAAAACTGTGCTTTGGCGGACACTAAATAAATTGACCAGCCTCAGCAATAAACATAGATTTAGCTGAATATAAATTTTAGGCCTATTATTTAGGCGCTGGGTGACAGGTATACGTTTACGGACAGAATTAGACTTGGAAATGCACGGTAGCGTGTGTGTGAAGTAATTGAGAATGACCCTATCCGCACCTTCCAGCTAATATACCCTTTTATGGATAGATTTAAAGTAGGCCTGATACAGCAGAAACCACTGATTTAGGGAATTGCTAAGTTGGGAATTGTATTTCAACCCAGAACAAAAACTGTGCTTTGGCGGACACTAAATGAATTGACCAGCCTCAGCAATAACCACAGATTTAGCTGAATATAAATTTGAGGCCTATTATTTAGGCGCTGGGAGACAGGTATACGTTTACGGACAGAATTAGACTTGGAAATGCACGGTAGCGTGTGTGTGAAGTAATTGAGAATGACCCTATCCGCACCTTCAATCTAATATACGCTTTTATGGATAGATTTAAAGTAGGCCTGATACAGCAGAAACCACTGATTTAGGGAATTGCTAAGTTGGGAATTGTATTCAACCCAGAACAAAAACTGTGCTTTGGCGGACACTAAATAAATTGACCAGCCTCAGCAATAAACATAGATTTAGCTGAATATAAATTTTAGGCCTATTATTTAGGCGCTGAGTGACAGGTATACGTTTACGGCGAGAATTATTTAAACTTGGAAATGCACGGTAGCGTGTGAAGTTATTGAGGATGACACTATCCGCACCTTCAATCTAATATACCCTTTTATGGATAGATTTAACCTTGGCCTGATAGTAATTCCCTAAATTTGTGGTTTCTGGTCTAAGTTGGGAATTGTATTTCAACCCAGAACAAAAACTGTGCTTTGGCAGACACTAAATAGATTGACCAGCCACAGCAGTATCAACAGATTTAGCTGGATATAAATTTGAGGCCTATTATTTAGGCGCTGAGTGACAGGTATACGTTTACGGACAGAATTAGACTTGGAAATGCACGGTAGCGTGTGTGTGAAGTAATTAAGAATGACCCTATCCGCACCTTCAATCTAATATACCCTTTTATGGATAGATTTAAAGTAGGCCTGATACAGCAGAAACCACTGATTTAGGGAATTGCTAAGTTGGGAATTGTATTTCAACCCAGAACAAAAACTGTGCTTTGGTGGACACTAAATGAATTGACCAGCCTCAGCAATAACCACAGATTTAGCTGAATATAAATTTGAGGCCTATTATTTAGGCGCTGGGTGACAGGTATACGTTTACGGACAGAATTAGACTTGGAAATGCACGGTAGCGTGTGTGTGAAGTAATTGAGAATGACCCTATCCGCACCTTCAATCTAATATACGCTTTTATGGATAGATTAAAAGTAGGCCTGATACAGCAGAAACCACTGATTTAGGGAATTGCTAAGTTGGGAATTGTATTCAACCCAGAACAAAAACTGTGCTTTGGCGGACACTAAATAAATTGACCAGCCTCAGCAATAAACATAGATTTAGCTGAATATAAATTTTAGGCCTATTATTTAGGCGCTGGGTGACAGGTATACGTTTACGGACAGAATTAGACTTGGAAATGCACGGTAGCGTGTGTGTGAAGTAATTGAGAATGACCCTATCCGCACCTTTAATCTAATATACCCTTTTATGGATAGATTTAAAGTAGGCCTGATACAGCAGAAACCACTGATTTAGGGAATTGCTAAGTTGGGAATTGTATTTCAACCCAGAACAAAAACTGTGCTTTGGCGGACACTAAATGAATTGACCAGCCTCAGCAATAACCACAGATTTAGCTGAATATAAATTTGAGGCCTATTATTTAGGCGCTGGGTGACAGGTATACGTTTACGGACAGAATTAGACTTGGAAATGCACGGTAGCGTGTGTGTGAAGTAATTGAGAATGACCCTATCCGCACCTTTAATCTAATATACGCTTTTATGGATAGATTTAAAGTAGGCCTGATACAGCAGAAACCACTGATTTAGGGAATTGCTAAGTTGGGAATTGTATTCAACCCAGAACAAAAACTGTGCTTTGGCGGACACTAAATAAATTGACCAGCCTCAGCAATAAACATAGATTTAGCTGAATATAAATTTTAGGCCTATTATTTAGGCGCTGGGTGACAGGTATACGTTTACGGACAGAATTAGACTTGGAAATGCACGGTAGCGTGTGTGTGAAGTAATTGAGAATGACCCTATCCGCACCTTTAATCTAATATACCCTTTTATGGATAGATTTAAAGTAGGCCTGATACAGCAGAAACCACTGATTTAGGGAATTGCTAAGTTGGGAATTGTATTTCAACCCAGAACAAAAACTGTGCTTTGGCGGACACTAAATGAATTGACCAGCCTCAGCAATAACCACAGATTTAGCTGAATATAAATTTGAGGCCTATTATTTAGGCGCTGGGTGACAGGTATACGTTTACGGACAGAATTATACTTGGAAATGCACGGTAGCGTGTGTGTGAAGTAATTGAGAATGACCCTATCCGCACCTTCAATCTAATATACGCTTTTATGGATAGATTTAAAGTAGGCCTGATACAGCAGAAACCACTGATTTAGGGAATTGCTAAGTTGGGAATTGTATTCAACCCAGAACAAAAACTGTGCTTTGGCGGACACTAAATAAATTGACCAGCCTCAGCAATAAACATAAATTTAGCTGAATATAAATTTTAGGCCTATTATTTAGGCGCTGGGTGGCAGGTATACGTTTACGGACAGAATTATTTAAACTTGGAAATGCACGGTAGCGTGTGAAGTTATTGAGGATGACACTTTCCGCACCTTCAATCTAATATACCCTTTTATGGATAGATTTAACCTTGGCCTGATAGTAATTCCCTAAATTTGTGTTTTTTTGTCTAAGTTGGGAATTGTATTTCAACCCAGAACAAAAACTGTGCTTTGGCAGACACTAAATAGATTGACCAGCCACAGCAGTATCAACAGATTTAGCTTAATATAAATTTGAGGCCTATTATTTAGGCGCTGGGTGACAGGTATACGTTTACGGACAGAATTATTTAAACTTGGAAATGCACGGTAGCGTGTGAAGTTATTGAGGATGACACTATCCGCACCTTCAATCTAATATACCCATTTATGGATCAATTTAAACTTGGCCTGATACAGCAGAAAAAATATATTTAGGGGATTGCTAAGTTGGGAATTGTATTCAACCCAGAACAAAAACTGTGCTTCGGCAGACAGCAGACAGTATTACAATTGGCTAGCCACAGCTGAAACACCAGATTTAGGGTACTGCTATTTTGGCCAATTGTATTTTACCCCTCATAAAATAGCAAGCACAGCCAAGCCCCTGATGTAGGATATAGCAAAAAAATAACCACACTATTGATGGTTAAATGGACTTGGTGGCAGCTTGTGCTGGCGCACCACAAGACACAAAATGGCCGCCGATCACCCAAGAAAAAAGTGACATAAAAACGCTCTGGGCAGCCTAAAAACAGTGAGCAATTAAATAGCAGCAGTTCAATGATCCACAGCTGTAGATCGATCACTGAATTAAGTGTTTTTGCTGAGTAAATCCCTGCCTAATCTCTCCCTAACAGAAGCAGCTGCAACCTCTCCCTACACTGATCATAGCTGAGTGACGTGCGGCGCTACGTGACTCCAGCTTAAATAGAGGCTGAGTCACATGCTGCACTGGCCAATCACAGCCATGCCAATAGTAGGCATGGCTGTGATGGCCTCTTGGGGCAAGTAGTATGACGCTTGTTGCTTGGCTGCTTTGCAGCCTTTCAAAAAGCGGCAAGAAAGCGGCGAACACCAAACCCGAACCCGGACTTTTACGAAAATGTTCGGGTTCGGGTCCGTGTCACGGACACCCCAAAATTCAGTGCGAACCCGAACTATACAGTTCGGGTTCGCTCATCCCTAGTATTAGGGGATTTATAATAGTCTTTTTTAAGTATGTAAGATTAATGTTTCGGATATAAATTGTAACTGAACTCTATTGTTAACATGGAAATTTTGAATTTACTATTGTTAAGTAGACATGATAAAATAAAAAGAAAAATTTAAATATAAAAAGACTAGAGTTGAGTGGACACCTGGATGTTCGGTTTCGATGGGTTCGGCCGAACTTCACAAAAAAGTTCGAGGTCGGGACCCGATCTTGACCCCGAACCCCATTGAAGTCAATGGGGACCCGAACTTTTGAGCACTAAAATGGCTGTAAAAATGTAATGGAAAGGGCTAGAGGGCTGCAAATGGCATCAAAATGTGGTTAAGAGCATGGCAAGTGCTCTTCAAACAAATGTGGATAGGGAAATGACTTTAAATAACATAAAATTCATAAAAATAAATAATAATCTTGATCTAGGAGGACGAGGTCCATATGGAGTAGGAGGTTAAGGAGTCGGTGGATGTGGCGGTGTAGGTGGAAGCGGCGGTGGAGGAGGAGGTAGCCTACACAGCTTTTTGGTTTTAAATTTATTTTTATTTTTCAAACTAGTGTACACCCCAAAACATTGCGAAATATAACCTGTGATAACCCCCTCCAGTCGTGCTAAACACACGTTCAGACAATACACTGGCTGCAGGGCAGGCCAGCACCTCCAAGGGGTAAAGGGCAAGCTAAGGCCATGTGCCCAATTTGGAGACCCAGAAGTTGCAGGGGCTGACCCCTGTCAGTCAGTTCGTGTAGGCGTGTGCACACTTACTGTCCCACCATGTCGCACGTCCCCGTGATGTTCATGATCCAATTTGATATCTGCTCTATCAACTTTCGATGTTCTTTCATGCGCCTACCATGGTGATTACAGGTGGCGGGGAATCAGGGTTCCAGGCCGGAGAGGGAGCCTGAAAACAGGATACCACATGCAAGGGAGGTGAATGGGTGAAATTAAATGTAATTGAGCGGAAATGTGGGACAAAGTATTGAAGCATAAGCTTCCAATTTAGGGAGGGGGCGCGCGGCAATTACCCACTCCCGACTCGGGAAGGTAGTGACGATAAATTACAATACAAGACTCTTAAGATGGCCTGTTATTGGAATGATTAATAAAAAATTATAGGGAATGTCACTGTGGTATTTTGGATTAGGAAACGTTAGCCAGGAGAGGCCCTGCTGCCGCTTTGTTGACTCTAGCTAACTTCTGCCTGATCGCACGTCCCTGTGACGTCCACCATCCATTTGGATATCTTCTCTATCAACTTTCGATGTTCTTTTCTGAGCCTGCCATGCTGATCACGGTTATCGGCGAATCAGGGTTCCAGGCCGGAGAGGGAGCGTGAGAAAGAGAGACCACATCCAAGGGAGGATTCATTTTTTCAAATTTTAAATTATAGAGCTGAAATATGGGACAACTTATTAAAGTGTAAAAGTGGGAAAACTTTTTAAAGTTTAAGCATTGAATGAAAGGATGTGGCGCGCATCAATTAATGAAGAATTTCTTACATTTTATTCCCTGTCAACTATGCAGAGCAGAGGATTTCTATCTGGCAAAATTTGAAAAATGTCACCTGACAATGTAATTGACGATTTTTTTACATTTATGTTCCTGTCACCTATGTAGAGGTGCCCCAGTGACATCCACCATCCATTTGAATATCTTCTCTATCAACTTTCAATGTTCTTTTCTGAGCCTACCATGTTGATCACGGTTATCGGCGAATCAGAGTTCCACGCCGGAGAGGGAGCGTGAGAAAGAAAGACCACATTTAAGGGAGATACATTTATAAAAAAAAAATTGGATCGAGCGGAAATATGGGAAAAGTTATTGAGGCGCAAATGTGGGACAAATTACAAAAGCGCAAATGTGGGAAAAGTTATTAAAGCGCAAATGTTGTACAAATGAGTAAAGCGCAAATGTGGGACAAATTATTGAAGCGCGAATGTGGTACAACTTGTTAAAGTTTAAGCATTGAATGAAAGAAGGTTGCGCACATCAATTAAAGAAGAATTTCAGAAATTTCATTCCCTGTCACCTATGCAGAGCAGGGGTTTATTCACGTCTAAAATTGTAAAATGTCAACCCAAGAATGTAACAGAAAAATTACAGAAGTTTATTAACCTGTCTACTTGGTAGAGCAGGGGTCTATGACAGAAAAAAATTGTTTATTGTCACCCGAAAATACAAAAGAAAAATTGTTGAAATTGATTAAGCTGTCAACTAGGTAGAGGAGGGGTATATTCCCAAATTTTTGAATTTCACCCGAAAATGTAAATGACAATTTTTTTTTTAACCTGTATACTAGGTATAGCAGTGATACTTCACACCCAAAAATTGGTGAATTTCACCATAAAATCGAACTGACAAAGTAGTGAAATTACATAAAATAAAATACGTACAAATAAAAAAATAAAATTTATGAGCTGGAATTCCATATGGAGTAGGAGTTTGAGGAGGCGGTGGACGTAGCGGAGTAGGTGGAAGCGGCAGTGGAGGAGGACGAGATAGCTAACACTGTTTTTTGGTTGTAATTTTTTTTTTTTAATTAGGGTACACTCCAAAAGAGTATTAAATATCCAAAATACAAGAATGAGCAATTGCGCTTAAGTATAACAATGGCTGGTTAAGGCAGGTATACATGTCTATTCTGTACAAGGTACGGACAAGTCCTGTGGGATCCATGCCTGGTTAATTTTAATGAACGTGAGCTTGTCCACATTGGCTGTGGACAGGCGGCAGCGCGTGTCTGTGATGACGATCCCTGCCGTGCTAAAAACACGTTCAGATAATACACTGGCTGCAGGGCAGGCCAGCACCTCCAAGGCGTAAAGGGCAAGCACAGGTCATGTGCCCAATTTGGAGACCCAGAAGTTGAAGGGGGCAGACCCGTCATTCAGTACGTGTAGGCATGTGCACACATACTGCTCCACCATGTTGGTGAAATGCTGCCTCCTGCTAAGAGGTTCCATATCAGCTGGTGGTGCTGGTTGTTGTGGCGTGCTGACAAAGCTTTTCCACATTTCGGCAATGCTAACCCTGCCTTCTGAGGTGCAGTGCTTCCACTGTGCCCCCGCTGTCAGGTGGAAATGCCACCAGCGGCGCGTCTACCAGCATGCGCTTGTACTCGCACATCTTACGATCACGCTCCAGTGATGGAATTAAGGACGGTACGTTGTCCTTGTAACGGGGATCCGGCAGCGTGGCCACCCAGTAATTAGCACAAGTTAGAATGTGGGCAACTCGTCGGTCGTTGCGGAGACACTGCAGCATGTAATAGCTCATATGTGCCAGCCTGCCCAGAGGCAACGAAAAGCTGTCCTCTGTGGGAGGTGTATCGTCTGTGTCCTCTGTATCCCCCCATCTACGCACCAGTGATGGCCATGAGCTGGTCTGGGTGCCCCCCTGCTGTGAACATAGTTCCTCCTCCTCCATCTCCATCTCCTCCTCCTTATCCTCCACCTCGTCATCCTCCAGAACTGTGCCCTGGCTGGACAATTGTGTACCTGGTGTTTGTGGGTGCAGGAACCCACCCTCGGAGCCACTGGTGAATGACTGGCCGGAAACCCTACGAAATGATCCCTCTTCCTCCTCCTCCTCCTGTGCCACATCCTCTTCCATCATCGCCAGCAGCGTTTTTTCAAGGAGGCATAGAAGTGGGATAGTTACGCTGAGAACGGCGATATCGGCACTGGCCATGTTGGTGGAGTACTCGAAACAGCACAACAAGGAATACAGGTCTCGCATGGAGGCCCAGTCATTGGTGGTGAAGTGGTGCTGTTCCGCAGAGCGACTCACCCGTGCGTGCTGCAGCTGAAACTCCACTATCGCCTTCTGCTGCTCGCACAGTCTGGCCAGCATGTGCAAGGTGGAGTTCCACCTGGTGGGCACGCGTCATATGAGGCAGTGAGCGGGAAGGCTGAAGTTACACTCCAGCGCTGACAGGTGAGCAGCAGCAGGGTGAGAACGCCGAAAGCGCGCACAGACGGCCCACAGTTTATGCAGCAGCTCTGACATATCGGGGTCATTTTTAAGGAATCTCTGCACCACCAAATTCAGCACATGCGCCAGGCAAGGGATGTGCGTCAAACCGGCTAGTCCCAAAGCTGCTAAGAGATTTCGCCCATTATCGCACACCACCAGGCCGGGCTTGAGGCTGACTGGCACAAACCACTCATCGGTCTGTTGTTCAAGGCCCGTCTACAGCTCCTGCGCAGTGTGGGGTTTGTCCCCCAAACAGATAAGTTTTAAAACTGCCTGCTGTCGTTTACCCCTGGCTGTGCTGAAGTTGGTGGTGAAGGTGTTACACTGACCGGATGAGGAGGCGGTAGAGGATGAGGAAGCGGAGTAGGAGGAGGAAGCAACAGGTGGCGAACTGTAGTGCCCTGCAATCCTCGGTGGTGAAAGGACATGCGCCAAACTGCTATCCACCTCTGGCCCAGCCTCCACTGCATTTACCCAGTGTACTGTTATGGAGATATAACGTCCCTGTCCGTGCTTACTGGGCCACGTATCCGTAGTGAGGTGCACCTTGCCACCGATGGCGTTGCGCAGTGCACACCTGATTTTGTCCCCAACTTGGTTGTGCAGGGAAGGGATGGCTCGTCTGGAAAAGTAGTGGTGGCTGGGCACGACGTACTGTGGGACAGCCACCGCCATAAGGCTTTAAAAACTCTCCGTCTCCACCAAACGGAATGACAGCATTTCAAAAGCCAGTAATTTAGAAATGCTGGCATTCAGGGACAGGGATTGCGGGTGGGTAGGGGTGTACTTCCTCTTCCTCTCCAGTTTTTGGGAGGTGGAGAGCTGAATGCTTCTGTGGGACATTGTGGAGATGCTTGGTGACCCAGGTGGTGGTGTTGCTGGAAGATCCTCTGTTTGCGGGGTAGCAGGTGGCACTGTCACTCCAGAGGTGGATGAAGAGGCCGAGACTGCAGCAGAAGAGGAAGCAGGAGGAGCCAGAGACCTTTCTTGGTTTTTGAGGTGTCTACTCCACAGCAGCTCGTGCTTAGCACTTAAATGCCTAGTCATGCAGGTTGTGCTCAGGTTGAGAACGTTTATGCCTCGCTTCAGGCTCTGATTGCACAGCGTGCAAACCACTCATGTCTTGTCGTCAGCACATTGTCTGAAGAACTGCCACGCCAGCTCCTCCTTGGAGCTGGCTTTGGTGTGCTCGGTCCCTTGCTGCGGTGGGCAGTAGGAGGAGTACTGTCTAGAGGACGGCCGCTCTGCTTTTGCACCCTGCTCCCTCTTCTGCTGTGCTGGTGGCTCTGTGTGACCACCGCCTCTTCCTCCGAAATACATAGGTCACTCGCATGACCTTGATTCCATGTGGGGTCGAGAACCTCATCGTCCTCCACATCATCTTCCACCCAGTCTTAACCCCTGCCCTCCTTGTCGGTCTGCACACTTTCGAAAGCCCCAGCAGTTGGCACCTGTGTTTCGTCATCATCTGAGACGTGCTGCGATGGTCCTCCCATGTACTCATCTTGAAAGATAAGTGGTTGGGCATCGGTGCACTCAATCTCTTCCACTTCTGGGGCAGGGCTAGGTGGATGGCCTTGGGAAACCCTGCTAACAGAGTTATTAAAAAGCAGAAGAGACTGCTGCATGACTTGTGGCTCAGACTGCTTGGCTGATTTGCAAGAGGCTGAGGTGAAAGACTGATGGACATGGGCTGCAGGTGCCAACTCTGATCTTTCAGCAGGAGACTGGGTAGGAGACAATGTGAAGGAACTGGAGGCACTGTCAGCAACCCAATCTACTATTGCCTGTACTTGTTCAGGCCTCACCATTTGTAGAGCCCCATTAGGCCCGACCAAATACCGCTGCAGGTTCTGTCGCCTACTCACACCTTAGGAAGGGGTTTCACTTATGCGTGTAGCTGGCACAGATCGACCACGTCCTCTCCCTGCAACAGGAGCTCCACCAGCAGCACCACGACCTGGGCCACGTCCCTTATTTGACGCTCTCCTCATATTTCTCAAATTTAGGATCTTGCCCTAAATTGGTGTTTAATTAATAGCAGAATAGAACGACAGTATATACAGAGTGTATCTCACATGCCCTGATCCAAACTAGGCCTCAATTAAATTTGTTTGCCCAAAATGGCTGTATTTCAAATACCTGAATAGAACCCCTGTATATAAAGGGTGTATCTCACATGCCCTGAGCCACACTAGGCTGCAATTAAAGATTTGTGCCCAAAATGGCTGTATTTCAAATAACTGATTATAACCCCTGTATGTAAAGGGTGTATCTCACATGCCCTGAGCCACACTAGGCCGCAATTAAAGATTTGTGCCCAAAATGGCTGTATTTCAAATACCTGGATATAACCCCTGTATTTAAAGGGTGTATCTCACAATGACATTTGCAGCAAAGGCTGCCAAATTTTTATTTTTTTGCCAAAACGGGTGTTTGCTTAATAACTGAATATGACAGCAGTATATAAACCTGGAATTTCAAACGTCTTGATGCTGCAAGGGCGGAACAATTGTGTATTTTGCCCAAAAAAGGGTGTTTTATTAGTAGAAGAATATAACCCCTGTATATAAAGGGTGTATCTCACATGCCCTGAACCCCACTAGGCCGCAATTAAAGATTTGTGCCAAAATGGCTGTATTTCAAATAACTGAATATAACCCCTGTATATAAAGGGTGTATCTCACACGCCCTGACCCACACTAGGCCGCAATTAAAGATTTGTGCCCAAAATGAGTGTATTTCAAATAACCTAATATAATCCCTGTATTTAAAGGGTGTATCTCACACGCCCTGACCCACACTAGGCCGCAATTAAAGATTTGTGCACAAAATGGCTGTATTTCAAATAACTGAATATAACCCCTGTATATAAAGGGTGTATCTCACAATGACATCTGCAGCAAAGGCAGTGTTTGTTTAATAACTGAATATGACAGCAGTATATAACCCTGGAATTTCAAACGTCTTGATGCTGCAAGGGCGGAAAAATTGTGGATTTTGGCAAAAAAAAATTACTGTTTTTAAAAACCCAGAAAATGATGGCTGTATTTCTAGCTTACATTGCACACTGACTAATCCATATATGTAGTATAAAAAAGTGTGTTTTTTTACTAACAGAATATGAAAGCTGTATATAACGTTTGAATTTCACACGTCCAGATGCAGTTAGGGATGTAAAATAGTGTATTTTGCACAAAAAGGGTGTTTTAAAAAACCCATAAAATTATGGCTGTATTTCTAGCTTAAATTGCACACTGACTAATCCTGCAAATGCACCAGATATAGGATATTGCCAAAAAAGGGTGATTTTTTTACAACCAGATTATTAGTGCAGTTTTCCAGGATTGGATTTCAATGTCACAAAAGCTCAAATGCAGTGCTGGTGCACTGAGCTTGCATAAAATGGCCGCTGCCGCCGCCCACCTATCTAACAGACGGATAAAAGTTGTTTTTTTGGTCACTGGGCTCAGGGCAGGGTAAAAAGATTGTTCCCTGCACCCACACAACTAAATGTATGTCGATCGCTGAGTTAGATTCACGTTCTGAACCAAAGATTCTCTCCTATTCTCTCCCTGAAATCACCAGCCACATCCTCTCCCTACACTTGTATCAGCAGAGTGACGTGCAGCACTACGTGACTCCAGCTTATATAGAGGCTGGGTCACATGCTGCACTGGCCAATCACAGCTATGCCATTAGTAGGCATGGCTTGTTGATTGGCTGCTCTGCAGCCTTTCAAAAAGCGCTGAGAAAGCGCCGAACGCAAACTTTTACATAAAATGTTCGGGTTCGGGGTCCAAAAATCCTAAAGTTCGGTACGAACCCAAACTTTACAGTTCGGGTTCGCTCAACCCTAATTAAGACCTCATGGATTAAATGTAGACTTTAAACCCTGGTTATTTACTTGAATGTGTACTTTTGAATCTTCGCTGTTATTCCTCCTGTGTGTAAATTGGTGCTTCTATTCTATTATGGAAATAATTCATACTGTTTTATCTCTTGCAGAATTGGGGAAAAGTTGACGTCATGTATGGAAAGTCGGCATGGATTAGCGGTTCACATGGATTTTTTTCGTATATTTTTTCATTTTTTCAATTTTTTTCAATTTATTAATAAAAAATCTTATATATATTTTCTTCACTTTATTATTAATTCTCTATTGGATCTTTTGATTTATGCCATGCATTATGGGGAATGGAAACTATAAGATATATATATGGATTATTTATCTATATTACAGTGAGGGGTATATCTTGGGTTCGACCGTCCAAATGGATGGGGATAGTCAGGTGGACAGTGGGTTGCCTCGTACAACTACAACGGTAATGGGACATCCACTTCTCCCTGAAATATG